>NC_143021.1:67173418-67505918 GCF_055824585.1 Amblyomma mixtum | reverse complement strand
CGTATTTTTAAATTTTAAGAAAGCCTTCGACTCTGTACCTCATTTACTATTGTTACATAAGTTAAGTTGTCTTGGTCTGCACCCCAGTGTCATCGATTGGCTTCATTCGTATCTTCAGGACCGCATGCAGCGTGTTTTGATTAATGGTTCGCACTCAAGCTATGTAAACGTTTCCTCAGGTGTACCGCAGGGGTCTGTTCTTGGACCCCTTCTTTTTCTGATTTATATCAATGATATTGTTTTGGATCTTACCTGCAAAGTTCGGCTCTATGCTGACGATTGCGTCGTTTACACTGTTGTGGAAAATTCCTCTGATGCGTTAAAACTACAGCGAAACTTGGATTCCATCCAGTCCTGGTGCTCAAAATGGCAAATGTCTTTGAATGCCACAAAATGCCAATTTCTCTCTTTCACTTGAAAGCATTCCCCATTACAAACAAATTACTCACTACATAACGTTCCCTTGCAAAAAGTACTTGAATACAAGTACCTCGGCGTTTATTTTTCATCTAACCTAACATGGACGAGGCAAGTTGAGTACACTACATCCAAAGCCTGCAGAATGCTTAATTTCTTAAAAAGAAATTTCAATAAAGCACCGTCTAATGTCAAACAACTCCTGTATTTCACTTACATCCGACCAATTCTTGAATATGCCTGTCCTGTATGGGACCCCCAGTTTGCTTACTTACGTGATATGCTCGAGCGCGTCCAAAATAATGCTGCGAGATTTGTGTCCAATAAGTACAGCTTCTCAACTAGTGTCACGTCTCTTAAAAACCACCTTGGCTGGGGATCTTTAGCTAACCGTAGGAAACATTTGAGATTACAAATCATGCATCGCATCTATTTTGGAAAGCTGAGCGTTGACGAAGACCGGTATCTGCTTCAACCTCATTTTTTTTTCTAGACGAGTTGATCATCAGTGGAAGATCCGAGAGATTAAGTGTCGCACAGATGTTTATAAAACCTCGTTCTTTCCACGGACGATCAATGAGTGGAACAGGCTACCAGCCGGCGTCACTGAGTGCTGCACTGAAGGTCAATTCCGCGCATTTCTATCTGATGCGTTACGTGGCGCGCAGTTGTCTTGCGCGTGTCTTTTTCATTTCATTAGTGTTATTTTATTTGTGGAGCGTGGTTGTCTTCCTTCAGTGCATGTTTTTCCTCATCTATTAGTTGTGTGATTGTATTTCTGTTATGATGTGTACTTTCGGCCAAATAAGCAGAAGTTATTGTGTTTCCCCCCCTGCAATAATGCCCTTGGGCGCTGCAGGTATCTGTAATAAATAAATAAATAAATTTCCGCCTGTGTTGCTGCCTCTGTTGCTGCGGCGATGACGTCATACGTGACGTTCCTACCCGCGCCGGCAACTGCCAGGGTGAAGTCGGAGCGGCCGTCGGCGCCCCATATATAGATCCATAACTACAGAGCAAACGACAGGACAGAGATGAAGAAGGGACACCACACAGCGCTGACTCACAACTAAAGTTTTATTGGATGCCAGGCCAGCAGGTATAAATACCTCCCTGGCGGCCAGAAAAGAATGCAGTCCACACTTACATGCGTGACTGACATACTAGTATACCAGTCACGTGCCCCCAAGCAAATCACATGCGCGAGAATACAATATAATCAGTGAGCATGCACTTGTCAATATTCGCAATCAAGGTATCGTCTTTCTTTTTCTGACAACGCGACAGATGAAGCACTGATGTATTCTTCCGAGAGCCTACCTATTAAGTGAGCTTCTATGATCTCCCTTCCTAACGAGTCACGGTTCTTTCCTAACACTGCACTTTCCTGATAGTTTGGCCCACAGACGCAGGTATCATCGTCATCTTCATTGCCTTTGCAGTGCCTGCAATGTTTCGCCACGTGGCCAGAATGCATCAGTGCTTCATCTGTCGCGTTGTCAGAAAAAGAAAGACGATACCTTGATTGCGAATATTGACAAGTGCATGCTCACTGATTATATTGTATTCTCGCGCATGTGATTTGCTTGGTGGCACGTGACTGGTATACTAGTATGTCAGTCACGCATGTAAGTGTGGACTGCATTCTTTCCTGGCTGCCAGGGAGGTATTTATACCTGCTGGCATCCAACAAAACTTTAGTTGTGAGTCAGCGCTGTGTGGTGTCCCTTCTTCATCTCTGTCCTGTCGTTTGCGCTGTAGTTATGGATCATCGAAAACACCAACTCGCCCAACAAATGCTTTTGTCGAACCCATATATAGACTGTGGTGATGACGTCATAGGTGACGTCACGTGGATGCGCAGTACATTTCCGATTATGACATACTACGCCATGCTGATGACGTCATCAGTTTGATTAACAGCTAGGGTAGGACGATTTCTGCGGACGCACACGCCGGCGAATCATGAGGCTATAAAAAGGCTTTCGCCTTAAAAGAAGGACGACTTGCACTCCTGCATACGGTTACTGTATATACTAGATGATGCAGTGCACAGCCGTATGAGCGGACGCTTACCGTCAGGCCGCCTGCTGCATGCCGTCTTGGTGCTGCTGTTGAACTTCGCTCCGGGAAGTGCGGTTTTCATGGACCGTATTCGGAATAAAGCATTTGCGTACTCTCGCGACGGGGTCTGAGCTCATGGCTATGAGGCAGCTCAAAGACCCGCGGGTGACCAACGCGTGCAAGGAATTGCTCCGGGAATGAAAAAACAGATTAGAAAAAGTTTATTTCAATGGGGACACAGCGGTGCCATACATGTCTGCTTTGTGCGGGGCGAATAAGTCCTGTCGACGCTCCACGCAGGCGGCGACATCGACACCGGGATCGCGCGGGCAAGAACCGCCGACGCGTCCGCGCCGCCACTGCGAGGCCCGAGCGGCTCTGGGACCACGCCGTCATCCCCTACGAGATCGAGTCCAACTTCAGCGGTGAGTATATTGGACGGCTAGTGCGTTGGCCTCTTTCCAGTGTTTAGTTGTGAAGCTCTCGATTCGCGAAAGGAGTTGCAATCGCAGCTCAATAGCGTTGATCGGCGAAGCGATAGCGCTTTCAGAGGCTGGGCGCTTCATCACACAGTTACAGAAGCTTGTTGCGCCCTCTTTATTGCGCGCGCGAAATGCCGCCTTCGGGGCATCAATAAAGGACCATCCCAGCGTGTATTAGATCGCCAAGCAATTCACGATAGGTTCTATAGTTTTCTCATCCTCTGCGCTGATTTCCAAAAGTCGGCCGGCGTTTCATTCCTGCGAAAAAAATTAACAGGTGATCACTGCAATTGGTACCGAGAGTAATGCGTTTCTTTAGCTCTCTGTGATGACGAACTGAGTTCATGCGCACCAAACGACAATACAAGCTCTGCGTTACCCGGTTGGGGCGGCTTAAATCACCCGCTGTCCCGTGAGATTTGCTCCATGATCTTCAGATGGCGCTTCATTGCGCCCTTTTTTGGGGTCCAGGTGCCCGCGTGCTTTTCAGCACCCAAAACACAGCGCAAGACGCTGGCGCGCGAGGATGGATGGAAAAACTTTATTTCGGAGTCAATCGCAGGGTCGCAGGACTTTGTCCTCTTCCCCCCGCTAGGCGTCAGCCATAACTCCTTGGGACTCGGCGGTGGCCAAAGCTTGATTTACGATGCTTCTTTGGACTTCCGGGTCTGGGTTGTGCATGAGAGCCTCCCATGAGTCTGGTGTGCGTGTGTTGGTTTTAGAATGTGGGCATGTCCAGATCATGTGTACCATGGTCGCACATCCATCACACTACTTTTATCTAGCACTGAATTGCCCTGGATATATTTTGCTATAGATCCATTCGTTTGGAAATACCCCGACCTGGAGTGTCCTCCAAGCTGTCCCCTCCTTTTTCGAAGTTTGCAATCCGCTTGCGCATATTCCGTTATAGTTAAAGCCGCTGCGGTGGCTGAGTAGTTATGGTGCTGAGGTGCTGGCCCAAAACACGCGGGTTCGGCCGCGGGAGTCGAAGTTTGATACAGGCGAAATTTTAGAGGCCCGTGTACTGTGCGATGGCAGTGCACGCTAAAGAACCCCTGGTGGTCGAAATTTGCGGAGCCTTTCACTACGACGTCTCTCATAGCCTGAGTCGCTCTGGGACGTTAAACCCCATAAACCAACCAAGTCAACAGTTATAGTTAATATGTAGTACTGCGCGATTTCACGATAGGTGAGCATCCTATCCTTTTCTGTTGCTCTCAGTTCGTTTGGAGGAGAGCTTGAGCTCGCCAGGCAAGTGAGTCCTCGGGCAAGCTCGTGTGCTCCTTCACTCCCTCGTAGGGCTTGATGCAGAGACTCTGCCTGTGCTGAAGCTGTGTACAGCGCTCTTCGAGTCACTAATAATCACTTTCTGAACTGCTGCAAGAGTTATCGCAACCTCCGTCCCTGGCAGTACAGCACGCTTTGAGGCTCTTGTCTTCATCGCCACCACCGCCGTCATGGCCTTCCGATGCCGGTACTCACCTGGCGGCCTACATGCAAACCTGCTGGGAAGAGGGTGACATCTCCGAGTACTGGAAGACGGCTAAAATATTCCTGGTACCGAGACCAGGGAAGAAGCTAGGGCTGGAGGATCTCAGACCAGTCTCGCTCACTTCGTACGTGGGAAACTCATGGAGCACGTCGTGCAGACCCGCTTAAACAAATATAAGGGTGATCTCTATCCTGATGCGATGATTGGTTTTCGCCCGCATCTGTCTGCGTGCGACATAATGCTGTGGCTAAAGCATCAATTTCTAGAAAAACAGACGACAGATATCAGGGTGATAGTTGGACTTGGCAACAGCCTTTGATAACGTCAGACATGCGGCCATCCTGGAAAATCTGCGAGAACTTAATGTGAGAAAAAGAATGTACAACTACATCCGTAACTTCCTTACCGGGAGAAAGGCACACATCACGATGGGAGAGAGCGCCTTAAACGATATCATGCTTGGCATCAAGGGCACCCCGCAATGGTCGGTGTTGTCTCCGATTCTTTTCAACAGCGCCATGGTAGGCCTCCCGAGGAGACCCGAGAAGATAGAAAACCTGGGCCACAGCCTGTACGCAGACGACACCAAGCTCTGGATCGACCAGGGCAGCGACGAGCAAATTGAGGAAGCCTAGCAGCAAGCAGGGAACGTAGGAGACGAGTATACCTGTAAAGCAAAGGACTCAAATGTTCGGCGGAGAAATCGGAACTGGTAGTGCTAAGGCCGTCCCGACAACTGCGGAGGGTGGCAGAACCCAACCTCGAAATATCGGTTGGTGGAGCCAGGAGTACCAGGGCGCCGTCTATACGCATTCTGGGACTCCGACTGCAAGGAAACGGAAGAAACACTGAGGCTATTCCGCTGCTGGAGGGCAGCGCGCAGCAGACTCATTCGGCGCATAGCCAACAAGAACGCCCTCATGAGAGAGGCCAATCTCCCAAGACTGATACAAGCATTTGTAATCAGTCAAATACTGTGCCATATCTGAAACTCAGCAAAGAAGAAAGCAGGAACCTCGATGCACTCATCCGCAAGAGCACGAAGACAGCACTGGGAACTGCGAGCCCACAGAGAAACTGATGAAGCTTGGAGTCTCAAACACACTCAACGAACTCACTGAGGAAGCCTCCACTGCGCACCTGACAACAAAAGTGGGAATGGGTATGCTTGACAAGGTAGGCCTCACAGGCGAATGCGAACAGGAAAGGAGAGCGGATGTTCCCAGTGATATAAGGGACAAGATCAAGATTCCGCCACTCACCAAGAACATGAATCCGGCCTTCCATGAAGGGAGAAGAAGGGAACAAGCGGAAACGTAGCACGCGAGGAGAACGGCAGCGGCGATGGCTGAGCGGTCTGCACGCAGCGGCGGGAAGGGAAGCTTGTCTGCTCGCGCCACCATGGGCGCGAATGTTGCTTTAGACCGTAAGAAGTACAATACGTTTCTTTCTGCTGCGTCTTTCGCAAAGGCTTCAGAGACCCGGAAAGAAATCGCTGCAAATGGGTGTTCTCATGTTTAATAAGTTGAAATTTCTCTCGGGCCATCAGGGCGATTTCTACACACGACCTTATGTGACGTCATCAGCTGCTCGCCCGTCCATATTGTTTGCTGAGAAAAGGAAAGTCATCTTTTTAGCGCAAACACGACAAGACACACAAAGAAAGAGCGACAAACGCGGGCGCTGCTTGCAACTTACTGACTGAAGGTGGAACAACCGATATCCACAGGCCTGCGCAGGCGCAGCCTAACTGGTAACCTGGAAACTTGCTAGCAGAAAGTTGTCACACTAGACGCGATCACCTCGGCATTGTGCAGGGCAACTGAAGTCTCACTGGCACTATCCGATCCCGCTTTCCTGAGAAAAGATGCCTTCAAGATTTCACGAGCGCTTTTTTACTTCGGCGTACCTGGTGACCGAAGTAGACCTGGTGTTTAAAAAACATTAATTAGTCGTGGACATGCACGCTGCCTGACAGGCGGCGCCGATGGGCAACTTGTCTTAGAGTTACTGCATAGGCTACCAAAGGGAGCAGAATTGCGCGTAGGTCCGCCATCTTGAAGTTATGCGGGAAAGCCTCACTCAGTTTCTGCAGGTAACATGCCTAGCGCATCACCGATCAAGCGTGGGCGTTTTTCCGAGGCTCGAAAACCACTTTTTCGCTTGATCGCAAGCAAAGAGCATCGAAACAGCTGGCTGCGTAACCCAGGTAAGAAATATAGCAAAGAAAAGAACAAGCTCTGCTCTTTCTAGCGCGCAGCGTGAGCTGCGGCACCAGGCGATTCCAACAGTCGCCTTCCCCGAACTTTTTACCCGATAACTTAAGGGCAGACTCAGTATTCTAGATACGCCGTGCAAATGCAGCATTCGTTCATCTTTGCGGCAACATTTAATCGCCGAACCTGCGTTAAAAAACTGTTTATAGTCCCTTTTATTGAATCCGAAACTCATGAAAAAAGTTATGAGCCGGAACTAAAGGACAGTATAAAATCCAGAATACAGTTTTCTAGAAACTGGATGGAGGCATCTCAAGTAAACAATAAGATGCCTAAACATGTTTTCCCTCGCTTAAAAATTGTTTGCCATTCAGGTTTTATGCCAACAGGGATAAATACGCAGCGCAGAGCTCTATTTCAGCGTTTAAACAGCGTTTAAACAGCGTACACGAAAAAGCGCATAGCCGCAAGTTCATCCTGTTTTCGGTAAAGAAACCTCAATGCAGCTTTTAGCAAAAAACAACATCAACAACAACAACGCGAGAGCTACGCATGTGAACAGCAGCCAACGTAAGCTGCGGCTGGATAGTGCATACGCTTCGAACATGGCCGGCTGTCAATCCAGTTCGCTGCAGCGGCGGCGTCAGGAATTATAAAAAGTGTCCCGAGCATCGCCTTCTCCGCAGTGCACGGTTGCTTGGACACCAGTAGGGTAAGTGTGCGGGCTAGTTGGTGATCCATAACATATAAATACCAGCGCAAACCAGCAAGACACACGACGAAGTACGAGGAACGAGGACAGCGCTTGTGTGTCCTCGTTCTTCGTCGTGTGTCTTGCTGGTTTGCGCTGGTATTTGTGTGTTTTGGACACCACGTGATGACGCTCTAATAATCGAGTCGCAAGCGGCGTTTTGAAAACAGACGCTCAACTCTGCTACCTTTGGTAGCATATACAGTAACTCTAACTTGTCTGAAGCACGGGGAGGCGGCGCTTTTTTGTTATCGCGGGCGGTGGTTGTAATCCTGCTCAGTGACGAAGTTTTTTTTTTCCTGTTGCCATCACAACCGTTGCCGTCACAATCGTACGATGCACCAGTTGGCTTTCCTCCGACCACTATGTAAAAAATTGGCGCTGATGTCTGGATTGGTTGTACGTGGAACTTTCCTACCCCTGGCCTAGTCGTTTGAGCATCCGCCCTTCACGCCGAAGGGGCGTGGTTCGATCCCCAATGCCGTCGGGTACTAACGAGTGAGACAGAGGGTTCGAGCTTTGCACTGGCTTGGTGCTCTGTTTTTGTTGGGTGAAATGCTTGATGGCTATGTGCACACCTTTTATAGCAAAAAAAAAACCTTGTGCCATGTCGCTCATTCCCCAAAGGTCTCCTTGCGCCATAAAAAAAAATGATCGTCTTCATCTTGCTGTTATCTTCTCATCTGTGTAACTAAACAGGGACTAGGGCACAGACATTTTGTGAGCCAAGAGACGTACACTTGCGAGTCAGTAGTTCCGGCCTTTGACATTAAAGGTTCAACCTGCAGGCCTTAAGACACATTTACACTGGCAACTCGCTGCGGGGCCGATTTCCGTGAATTATTTACGGTTCCGGAGCTCTAGGAAAGCGGGGAGAGAGCGTAACGAATCGGCTTAAACCTGTCGCCCAAGCTGCGCGGCTGGCGAGTATACAACTCGGGTGTCCACAAGCGCTCCCACTGTGGCGAAAATGAGAGCGGACGTTAGGGCGATGGCATAGTGCGGGTCGACCGGCCACTTCCCTTTGTTACCTCTGTCAGTAAATGTTTCCGCCAGATTGCGCCCATTGTGTCCCGCCGACAGAGACATCGCCCTCATTCAGTGCGTGGAGTAATGCACTCACGCAGTCGGACGTGGCACGCACACATAAACCCCGCTTTCGCGCGGAATGACAGCCGAGACCCGCTGGGCCGCGGCCTTTAATTAAAATTGATCGCGCAGCCGCCACGCTGAGCGCGCGTTGATCCCTTCTTATGCGGATGCCAGGGGCGCCTGCGAAACGTCGATTCTTATAGCTGGCCACACGCGCGGGCTGCGACAGCCGCGCTTGCCTCGCCTCTCCGGCTCCGTGCAGTGCGGCGGGGGCTACGCCGAGACTCCGGTTAGGTTGCACGCATGCTCCGATTTTCGAGGTGATTTTAGGGCCTCCGATGACCTTCTTCACTTTGCTTTGAAAAACACAGGACCACCTGTGAGTTCACAAGAGCTCGGAGCACACTAGGGAGACCGTGGACCCATTGTCTCCTCTGGACTGAGTGTGGCATTCACCTGGCGAAACGCCAGGGAAAACACCTCGTTGCCCACGTGGTTGAGAGTAACCACGCGCTGGAATCGTCTTTCGCCTTTACCGTGTGTGCATCTGAAACGCGTATTCAAGACACGCTAAAGGAGAGCCACTGTGCCAGACGCCGAATTGCGCGCACGTTGATTGGGCTAAAGCAAGGAAGTGTATTTCTGTGCTTGGACTGGTCACCGCAGTCTCAACAAACTGTGCCCTCTTTCGAGGGTCGCTGATGGATTTCGAGCGCAGTGCTTTTCGGGTCTTCAAGCGTGCACTTTTCGACCAAAGCTGTTATTAACTTGCGTGCCCTTCCGTCATTGAGGCTGCCTCAGACAGGTCACGTTTTGCGTCTCAAGGCTTCTGGCTTCAAGGAAGGAAGGCAGGCTCAGCGCGGGCACAAATCTGAAAAAACTCAGGGGGCACTTTGGCTCTCTAAAGTGCTGCAAGGCGAAAGCCTTTCCTGGCGCACTGTTCGTTTTTATTTGTTTTTTCCCATATTTTGTTTTTCTTTCTTTTCTTACATTTTATTTTTTGCATTTTTTATTTTATTTGTTTTATTTATGAAGCCCAGGCATTCACTAGATGCGCCTTTATTCACGCTCAAACCCTGAGCCTTCGTGGCGGAGTGGTAGCGTCGCCAATTCGAATGCCAAATTCCCTGGTTCGATTCCCAGCCTCGACGCAGTTTTTTTTAAGTAGTGACGCCGAAATGCGGACACACTAACATTCCTCGGTCACGACAGTATGAGTCATTAAAGGCTTTCGCCTTAAAACTGCCGCAAAGTTCCCCTTCGGGTTAGTCCCTGTAACAATTGTGCAGCCGCAAATCCCTGAGCGCGCTGCACGAAACAGAGCTGCCGCGCGGAGCAAGAAAATTGGGGAAGGTGGGGAGAGGGGGAGAAATATTGCGGCGACCAACTCTGTTCGCGGGAGATAAGCGGATGACGGGAGACGACAAATGACGCGCAGACGGGAGTAGGTGAGGCCGTCTGCCACCGCGATGTCCCCGCCAGGAAACCGGCCACGCAAGATGTGCGCCGTCTTTTTGTTGCCTGTCGCCGACGCGAGAAGGGCCGCTTTTCTGCGGTTGCGTCGCAGTTCAGATAAGGACGGCAAGGCACGCGACCCGGGACGCGGGTAATGAGAGTGTCGTCGAAAAGAATTTACAGTCGCGGCGCGATTTCGAGGTAACCTGATTAGGCTAGCGGCGCTTTTGCTGCCGTCGCCTTGGCTCCCTTCGGGTGCGATCGATGCGTCGCGAGGTGCGAAGGAAACAGAGGCAAATAACGAGTCGCTCCCGTGCTGTCGCGCGCGAGGAATGATAAGTGGTCGACTCTGTTCGACGTTGAGGACGAGTAAGCTATTCAAGCGTGCGCCACAAAGCTCGGCCGTTCATGCGCAAACTGTGGCCGCTACGGAATGTTGATGGTAGACAAAAGCGTGGTGGATAAACACGGAGTTGAGGGGAAGAGGGGACAAGTGCTGACTTCAAATGAACTTTTTACAGGAAAAGCAGAAGTCAAAACGAAACGCAGAGGACAAGAGCTAAAACGGAAACCGGCAATCAAAGCACCTACAGCCATCAAGGCTATGCACGTGTCTGAAAAGAAAGAATTGCTAGCAGCATGCACTGGCTTGAGGGACCATGCAGCCCTAATACCTTTTCTACCTCAGCAAGCCCTGGTACATAGTCACTGGCTAAGAATTCTAACTCGCCTTGGAATAGTACAGTCGATCGGCGACTGACGCAGGCATCCTTGCGGATGTGCTTCAGTAATTTCTTTGGCTAGCTTTTCGTTGTCTGAAAGGCTAACAGGGCTTGGCAAAACATGCTTGCATTGACACCAGCAGTGGTGCAACTCGATATCTCCAGTTGAATTCGGAGAATCACCCTTGCGCTCATGCGGCATTCGGTATTCCCAACGCACACAGCCCCACAGGAAAGCTAAGACTACTCGGAATAAACAACGCATGGTGCTTGTGGTGCTTTATCGGAAAACCGCCATTTGTCTCACCTTCTGCGCCTCACAACGATTACTGCTTAACTTATTAGGTGTCCGAGAAACAACGTCGTACCTCTCTCGTAGCTTCTTAGGCTCAGACCATGTGACATTTTGCGCACATAAGGGACAACGGCTACCTTCTTAGATTGATTGAGAATGTGCTCCTAGCTGTCACCCTCCTTTAATATTTTCATGACTTGTCACATTGTCGGGGTATAAGGTGTTCGGGATATCTACTCTTTTTAAGCTTTGTCATTTCCTCCGACAAGCTGTCATCAATCACCTGAACGTATGACTTGCATGCAGAAGACCTCATACGTGGCACCACGATACCATGCTTCACTAATTTTGTGCTACCTAAGTTGTAATGCAGCAATCCTTTGAAAGACCTCAAAAGGTAATAGAAGTGATAAAGAAGAATCCGCGTACTGCGGGAGTAGAGGAGGCGTTGAGGAGCTCGTGTCGCATAAAATCCGGGGTGGTTCATCATGAGCTAAAAATACCCACAGAATAAGCCTAGGTCACGTGACTTTGTGGTGTCATCCCAACCTGCCCTCTGAGTAGAGAGCTGTGGCATTTACTGATCGGTCTTGAGAGGTCGCTCGGGAAGAGCAGTCTGGGTCGCACAAGCCACACCGATAGCAGTAGCTGACACCGCATGGCCATGACGCTCCGCTTCACCACTGCCCAGGGATCTGTTAATGTTACGTAGACAATATCTGCATATATGGGCATTAACCCACTACGCTGTCGCATCACACCCTTGAAGCGAGTGTCCTGTCCCATTTTTTCGGGTTGATTCGGCTTCGCACTTTTTGTGTCCAGTTCCTCAATTCCCAATTGGTAGCGAGGTGCTCGAAGGGGTAAGGGAATACTTCTACTTAGGGCAGGTAATGACTGCAGATCCGCATCATGAGAGGGAAATAACTAGAAGAATAAGAATAGGGAGGAGCGCATATGGCAGGTTCTCTCAGATCATGAATGGCAGTTTACCAATATCCCTCAGGAGAAAGGTATATAACAAACAGCTGTATCTTACCGGTACTCACCTACGGGGCAGAAACGTGGAGGCTATCGAAAAGGGTTCAGCTTAAGTTAAGGACAACGCAGCGAGCTATGCAAAAGGAAAATGATAGGTGTAACGTTAAGAGATCGGAAGAGGGCGGAGTGGGTGAGGAAACATACGCGGGTTAATGACATCCTAGTCGAAATCAAGAGGAAGAAATGGGCTTGGGCAGGAGATGTAATGAGAAGGCAAGACAACCGCTGGTTCTTAAGGGTAACGGAGTGGATTCCAAGAGAAGGCAAGCGTGCAGGGGGAGGCAGAAAGTTAGGTACGCGGATGAGATTAAGAAGTTTGCGGGGATACGGAGGCTGCAACTGGCCAAGGACAGGGTTGATTGGAGGGACATGGGAGAGGCCCGTGCCCTGCAGTGGGCATAGTCAGGCTGATGAACCTAGGAATGTACGGCTGTGGCTGATTTATAGCTCAATAATTCCTACTGCACGCTGATGAAACTCAACACTTGGGAGAGAAAGTAGAAACGCCAGGTGACCTCGCGCAGTCCCTTTGTGCTTTAAGTGTCCAGTTTCATCAGCGCGCAGTAGGAATGATTCAGTTCCTGGTTCGCCGTCGGCGCGGCGACCCCTTCCAGTTTGAGCGGGTTCAAACCATTTAGAACCGGTTAAAATGGCTTCAGAGAAGTTAAAGACAAAAAATATTTGGCCGTAGATGCGTTTTCTAATCAACGCTAATTTTGTCTTATTTTCTGTGTGTCCTTGGTATTCAGGATTAAAAAAAGGCAAATTTATTCCTTTTCAGAGAAATTTTTTGGTTGACCAACTTGAATTCACTGTCGGCGGCAAAAAGGAAGAAGGGTTAGGGTTCGGTCCAGTGGGTAATCGACATGAGGTTGCATAGCGCACAACAGAAAAATGACACAACACGCGCGCTAAATTTATACTAAACGATATTTATTTGACGCTTACAGCTTGTGGGGACCTGCCCTTCGCCGGTACCCTGTCGTTGGCTTCCCCGTGATGCACCCTCTCTATGTTATTTACCTTAACAAACATGGAAGGGCGCCGGTGTTGCAGCGGCACAATCGCCACGGATGGCGTGATTGCTGCGCGGGGGGAGACGGCCCTCTTCGGCTCGGGAATTTGCCGCGTACGAATGTGTTGGCGTGCCCTACGCCAGCGGGGTGAGGCCTCGTGGTGGGAACATTATGCCGACAGCTCCGCCCGTCCGGCCTCCAAGTTTCCCCCGTGCCCTAGCGTGGGCGAACGTTAGCTCGTATACCCGTGCTGGTTAGTCGGACGTCCTCGATTCCTCAGCGCATTTTGTTGCTGGCTGGCATTATTGTTGCCGTAGCAATAAATGCCTTGTTTGTGTCAGCCAGTGTGTCGTTCCTCTGTTCCCTCAGAGCAAGGCCCGCCGTGGTCGGCGTGCGCTCGGTAGCGTACGCGACCACAGGGTGGGGTCCGGCGGTTTTGAAATGTGTCAGCCGCGATCAAGAGAGGGAGAACATATCTCCCCAATTAAAACCCCACAAGCTTTATAAAGTTGAGAAGGGTTGTTTTGTAGGCCAGTTGGTCATACATATTTCAAGAAATGCTACGGCGCGGCAGACAAGGACAAAACGTAGAATAACACCACAGAGCAAAGTAGATAAAGTAGTAAAGTAGCAAGATACAGTAGATAAAGTACCAAGCAGACTACGAGGATACAAGCATACCAACGTCTAAGTTTCAAAACGTTAAAACACCAAAAGCACACAGAACCAAAACACAGAAACAAAAAAACACAAAAATTCAGGGGGGCAGGTTGTTGACCTAAAGTACGGTGAGGCGAAAGCCTTAAGCGCGGTGTTGCTGCTTGTCTCACTGATGTGTGGTTAAGGTGTTACGCTTCGCCTCTGAGAGTGGAAATCGACAGCGTCTTGCAACGCTGCCAGGTTGTCCACAGAACGCCATCGCCCGTTCGGCTCTACGCCTTGCTCGACGGTAAATTGGTTTCTGAGCAAAAGAAATGTATCTGTCTCGCATATCTCGGTGGACACCTGAACCTCGCCGTAACGGGAAGGGAGGAAGATGGAAGTGAACGAAGACACCGTATTCACAAGACGCGCCTTTGTTTATTCCAAACCATCGAGCTGGCAAGGCGGACTTTATTGCCCTTAATGTAAAAAAAAGCTGGCGTGGCGGAGTGGTTAGCGTCCTCGTCCCGCACTCTGGAGACTCTGGTTCGATTCCACAACTCAACCAAATTCCTACTCGGTTTTATTTATTTATCTTCTCTGAATAGAAAGGTTAATTAGGCTAATTGGTAAATTAAGTTACTCGCTGAACTCAGTCCCACTTACTTGGAGCATCACTATACGATCCCTTTAATTGGCTGCATGGTTACTAGCCAAAGTACACCTGCCCCCGTTTGAAATTCGCGCACTGTGACGTCACGACCATTTCGACCAGTTGAAACAAGGTCAAGCGCAGCTACGGCGCCCACCCGAGGTCTCGCTTTCGCTGTCGGAGTGTTGTTTTCGCAACAAAAACCAAAAAGTAAGCAGCTGTAACTACTTAAGGCTGTGGATCTCTAATGATCTTAACTGGAGTACCGATATTACCTGAGGAGTTGCAAACACTAACTGTAAACTTTTTAGAGCGCAGCTCTTTGGCGTCCGTTCCTGGGTTTCGCGTCGGCGTCGGCCTCGTAACCAGCTCCGCCCCCAATGTCACGCTTTTCAATTGGTCGAAATGTTCGTGACGTCACAGTGCGCGAATTTGAAATGGGGCCAATTGTACTTTGGCTAGTAACCATGCAACCAATCAAAGGGATCGTATAGTGATGCTGCAACTAAGTTGGACTGAGTTTACTTAATTGCTTAATTAATCAATTAGCCTAATTAATATAGAGGAGAATGACGAGGTCAGAAGAAAAGAAAAGACGCGCGCCGCAGCGACAACAGCGTCCGCGGAAGGAGACGCTGCTGAAAAAAAACAGATAAGTACGAAGCCGCGTTCCCTCCACCACCACGCACTTCCCCACTCAGTAAGACGTTGCTCGTTTCATGTACGTTGTGTCGAACATCCTACACAGTTCCAACAATTGACAGGTTAATGACAGAACACGATGGATAGAAATACAATAATATAAATATGAAATAGCCTAATTAACCTTTCTAGTTAGACCGCATAAATCAATAAAACCAAGAACGAAATTGGTCGAGTTGGGGAATCGAACCAGGGTCTCCGGAGTGCGATACGAGCACGCTAGCCACTCCGTAATGCCAGCTGAATGGTTTGGAATGAACAAAGGCGCGTCTAGCTAATACGGCGTCTTCGTTCACTCCCATCTTCCCCCTTTCCCTTACGGCGAGGTGCAGGTGTCCACCCAGATATGCGAGAGAGATACATTTCCTTTCCTCAAAAAATAAATTTACCGTCCAGCAAGGCGTACAGCCGAATTGGCGATGGCGTTCTGTGGACTCCCTGGCAGCGTTGCAAGACGCTGTCGCGTTCCCCTCTTACAGGCGAAGCTTAACATGTTAACCACACATCAGTAACACACGCAGACAGCCAATGGACGCGTCATTCGCTGGCAGCACTTGATTCATCATTCACAACCACATTCTTAACGTACGCTCCCTTGCCGCACATGCCAAGGACGTACACCACGATCACATTCTGCGCCATTCCTCTGTACTTTGCTTTGCTGAAACCTGGATGGATCCCGAAGAGCCTCTCGAAATCATAGATTTCCTATACTGCTGTGGTGCTCGCAGAGACCACAACAGAGCGGCGGGAGTCGCTATCTACTTGCGCACAGGTCTCTGCAATACCAGTCGAAATGTTTGGCACGTCACATGAAGTTGGCGAACTGTGCGCCGCAAAGTTGCCCAACGGCTTGCTGGTAGTAGCTGCCTACTTCGCCCCTACCGCACTCACGAAAGACGTCGTGCACTTCCTGCAACTCGCATTAACCGTCCATCGATCCACACCGATGTTAGTAGTGGGGGACTTTAATGTTGACATAAAGACAAACAGCAATTTCCTAACACTTATGCGGGAGAACATCCCGTTCCTCTCGCTCGTAACGCGTCCCACGGCTGTGACAACCTCGCGAGGCACTTGTATAGATCTCGTCTTTGAGAATCAAGCATTGGTGTACCAAGTCGAACATATATCAGTCTATTTCTCCGACCACAAAGCTTCCTTCATGACTGTCAAGAACTGTTAGTGGAGTCTTTGTTAAAGGAATACGTGTGAAAAATAAAAAAAAATTCTGTGGTAGCGCATACATGTGTTGCTCGATTTCTTTGCCTCAATCTATCGAAAAGGTGAAACAGCTTATTTGCTGCGCTCAAATTTCGCATTAGGAAGTAACGTAATCGTCGGTAATTTTTTTTTCCTCAAGCGTGTGCTAAAGTTTTCTGCTCCTTCTATACCTTTCTTCGCTTATATATCACTTGTATCACCTATTCTAGACTGCGCTGTCGGGACATGGGACCCTTTTACGAAAACTAATAATGCTAAACTAGAAAAGGTGCAGAGAAGATCTGCGCGCTTCGTTTCTAACACCAGAACTTCTTTTACAGATCTTTTACAGGGGGCGAATTTTCCTCCTTTGGCGAAAGGAAACCGTTACTCACGACTGAAGTTTGTATACCTATTAAAAAAGGTGCACTAACGAGGAATCTGAACTCGTCTTTTTACCGCGGGAACTCAATCTGCACGTTCCGAGCACCCTTAGCAACTTCGAATTATTGTCCTGTGCGGCTCATTTCCATAATTTGAATCGGATTAAACGTCCCGGCTGGCGCCTTTTTTTTTTTAACGTATACCGTTGACGGTAAGAGGAGTCAACTAACGCGTGCAGTGCCTTTTGGGCAGTCGTGTGGCGGCTTCGGTTTCACTTTTATTTTATTATTTTAGGCTTCCGTGAATAAATAGAGTCTTCATAACTGCAAATTAGGCCCATGGAAATAAAAATACGCGTTGACCATTTGCTTTCGTCGATCGCTACGTATCACTCCACCAATGGCAGAGCGGCAAGCCGCCACGGGACTGGCTGAAGGGTAGGTTCACTCCAATCAGCTGTGAGTTCAAAAAAAAGGCGGCAGCCGAGACGTTTAATCCGATTTAAATTATTGAAGTAGGCCGCACAGGACTGTAATTCGAAGTTTCTTAGAATGCTCGGAACGTGTAGATCGAGATCCCGCGGTAAAAATACGAGTTCAGATTCCTCTTTAGTGCGCCTCTAATGGCCATTGTAGGACTCACATAACTAATATCATATCTTTCTCTTCCGGATAGGGTACTAGCCAAAGGCATAAGGTAACTATTTCCTCGTTTTACTCGCGCAACAACACTTTCAAGTATTCATTCTGCCCCCGCAGAGTAGTTGACTAGAATCAGCTGAAAATGAACGCCGTCGCTAACCAACATTAACTGCGTTTTTATCAAGTTTAGAACAACGCTATTTCATGTATTATTTGTTAGTTTGCGTCTTTGCTGTAGCCTTGTGTGTGATAATTTAACCTTTTAGTTATTTGTTGTCGTTGAGCCTGGCTGTGCCTTGTGTGTTTATTGGACTTTCTATTGTATAATTAGTGCTCAGCGCATTTTGTTTTCTGTTCATGCCATTGCTTTAAATCACTCTTGCAGCACCCTAGTAAAATCACCGCGTGGTGATTGAAGTATCCACAAATAAGTAAAACTTAATTCGCCCCTTTCTTGACTAACGCATATATACTGCTAGGAGTCGCATGCTCATGAATACAGCTTAATGAGTCGCTAGTTTGCTCGCGAATTAACGGAATGACTCAAATTTAAAGGAACGGTGCCTCTCCGTACTGCGGCTGTACTCCAGTGCCCACGGAGAGCACAACTGCTTCAGAAGATCCGCATACTCTAAGTCAGCCTGCATCGACGCTGACTTCGGCTAAGCAGTCTTCTCGGACGGCATCGTTCGGAACTGAACGCGTTCCAAGATGGCGGCTGTCCAGCTAGACGTCGAAGTAGACGCCTACGAGGCAGTATTGGAACGTACCCGTAGCGTGTGCCTCGTGTATATGTTCAGTCAACACCTCCTCTCCGGTTCTCTGCGGTCGCGTTTGCTTTTATCTATTTATTCTCTCCTTTCCAACGGTTGGGTAGTGAGTAGAGGATGCGGAGGGAACTGTGAAATGTTGCTTCGCGCACGGACGCTTGGCGGAACATTCGTAGCAGGGCGGCGGGAAGCAGAAGGGGATTACTCTGGGGCATTTATCTTGATAGAAAAAAAAAATGAATGGCCGAAATGCAGCGCGGTCTGTCTTCCTTGTCAGGGTCTTAATTATAAACGGAGCGCTCGGCACATTTTCCTGTGTTTCCCCTGCCATCAGTGGGAAGGGTTAGAGCTGCTTTCTGTCGTGCTTTGTGCCTGTGATGCGCAACAACCTTGCTATTTGCCATTTTTTTTATGTTTATTCATCTTGCTCTTAAAGGCTCTCATGGGAAAGGGAAGTGATGCGTTCTTATTAATAACTCATCGAGGACTTTAAACAGTAATAATCAATGCACAGAAACTAAGAGGAGAAAAAATACGGGAACGTTAAAATATACTCAAAAGAAAACATTCGACAGAAGCCTGTCTGGTTGGGAAATTTAATTTTACTTGGTTGGGGTCACTTACCTTCTCCTAAAGGTTAAAATATGCTGAACCTTGAGGGAATGAACGGCAGGCAGCACGAACGGGAGCAAGACAGTTTGGCCACACTTAGCTTTAAACTGACCGCAGTGGCCGGCACTGACCTAGCATTGCGTATCTGGTGGAGCGAGTGCGATTCACGACGAGAGACGCGCGCCTGATTCAAAGCGTTTTTCTGCATTATGAACGACCCCCTTCAATCCTTCCCGGCACAGTCTAGGGCCCGTTTGCACGAAGCAGATTACCGAGTCTAGTTCCCAGACTAGCCTTATTCACAGTTTAGAACATAGCGCTATAACTGACCCTCCGCTGGATTGAAGGAAAGGGGCATAAATGGCCAACTTTGCCGGTGGACCCCTCAAACGCGCCGCGAGGAAAAGACACGAGCGCTAGCTGGAGCTTTAGTCGGCGTTCGTCGGCGTTAGTCGGCGTTTCTGGACATAAGCGGTGCATACGACAACGTGAACAGGGAACTCCTGTGGAGCATATTGAAAGATTTAGCATCGGTCATGAGGTAATTGATTTTCTACAGGAAATCTACCGAGACAATGAAGTTGAAATTACATGGGAAGGGAAAAAAAGTACCACAACTGTGGGGGTGCACAAAGGATTAAGGCAAGGTTGTCCTCTATCACCGCTGCTGTTCATGCTCTACGTGATAAATATGGAAAGAAGGCTAGAAGAAAGTAATCTAGGTTATAATCTGTCGCACACATTAGGCGGAAATGTAGTTGAGCAGCGACTACCAGGTTTAATGTACGCGGACGATATTGTACTGTTAGCAGATAGTCAGGAAGATTTACAAACTTTGGTTAATTGCTGTGGAGACGAAGGAGACGCTCTAGGATTCAGTTTTAAGGCAACTAAATCAGGTGTGATGATTTTCAACGATACAACTGATCAGGTGCTTACAATACAAGGCCACGAAATACCCAAAGTGGCCGAATACAAATACCTCGGGATATGGCTAAACGAAGGGCAGATATACACGGAAAAGCATGAACAGGCTCTTAGGGCAAAAGGACGAAGAGACGCCGGGATAATAAAGCATAGGGCATTATGGGGGCACAACAAATATGAAGTACTAAGAAGTATTTGGAAACGAATAATGGTTCCGGGACTTACTTTCGGCAATGCGGTTCTGTGCTAAAGGGCAGAAGTTTAGTCGAGATTAGACGTAAATCAGAGAGCTGTTGGAAGATTAGCACTAGGTGTCCACGGCAAAACCACAAACGAGGCAGTACAAGGGGATATGGGCTGGGCATCGTTCGAAGCGCGGGAAGCTAAGAGTAAAATACTATATGAAGAACGCCTGAGGAAATTGGACGATAACAGGTGGGCAGCTAGGGTATTTAAATATTTATACACAAAGAGCGTGGGATCCCGGCCGCGGCGGTTGAATTTCTTTGGAGGAGAAATTCGAGGCCCGTGTACTGTGCGATGTCAGTGCACGTTAAAGAACCCCAGGTGATCGAAATTTCCGGAGCCCTCCACTACGGCGTCTCTCATAGCCTTAGTCGCTTTGGGACGTTAAACCCCATAAACCAACCAACTACAAAGAGCGTTGACTCACAGTGGCGGAAAAGAACTAGAAAACTAACCAGTAAGTATGCCGGTCATGAGGACGGAGAAAGAAAGAGCATTAAATGACAGGTTAAAAACGCGGAAGTTAAAAATTTGATGAATTCAATAGAAATGTTTGATAATGTTAATGTTGACCATGTACCCTGTACTTTGTATTTCTTGTTGATTTCACTGACCACTGATTATGAAACGACCTTTCCCCCCCCTTATGTAATGCCCTAAGCCAAGGGCCCTTAAGGGTAAATAAATGATGATGATGATGATGATGAAAGAAACATAGTGTAGAACTATATCGATTAGAAAAGGTAGATCAGGAAAGAATTTTTCTATGATAACTCAAGAGGCAGTGCCCTACTTTTTGAAGCTAGGTCAGGGTGTCTTAGAACGCGCAGCTACAAAAAGAAATTTAACGAAGAAGATGACACATGTGCAGTGTGTGGTAGATCTGTGGAAACAATTGAAGACCTCATAATCAAATGTGATGGTATCCATCCGGATGTCGATGCAGGCACAGTCACTCTTCCTGAGGCCCTAGGGTTGAAAGATAACAATGATCATGTAAATAAATCTGCAGTGTAAGTTAGCAAAAAGCGATTGGAGGATTGGTGGCTTAAAAGCAGAGATGTGGCATAAGGTTAGAATTGTAGGAAATTGTAGGTAAATATGATGGCGAATCTTAATGAGAATTGCTAACACAGTAAACAAAAAACATAGTAAAGAAAGAAAAGCTGAGCATGGTGGCAATTGCCACCACCGCGTTTCAAAAGGGGCGCTCCTATCCATCCATCCATCCATCCATCCATCGTGCTTTTCTCTCATGGCTTATTCACGGTCAAAATAAAATTACGAGGAACTTTAGCGGCTAAAGTGGTGAAAGGCGAAGCCTGACTGCTGCATTCTGCTACGCGATTGTTCACTTCACATTCTGTTGGTGCATTAATTAACTGCCATTTAATGACGCTTAATCTTTGCCTTGAGTGGAACGCGACAGCGTGTTGTAGCGCTGACAGGGAGTCCACGGAACGCCACCACCCGTTCGGCGCGATGGGTTGCCCTTTGAACGCAACGCTTTTTGAGGAAAGGAAATGGCGCAGTAATTCTCTGTCAACTCGGTGGACACCCGAACCGCACCGTACAGGAAGGGAGGAAGTGGAGTGAAAGAGAAAGAGGGGCCGTAATGAAGAAAATGAAAATTGCACTTAGGAAAGGAAATAGCGCAGTAACTATCTCACATATCTCGGTGGACACCAGTCGAAAATTGTATTTGAGGAAAGTAAATTGCGCAGTAAGTGCCTCACATATTTCGGTGGACACCCGTCAAAATTCGCGCGAAGTGACGTCACGACCACTTCGACCAACTTGAAACGCGGACAAATTTGCTAACACGTCTAGATCACGACAGTATGAGCCATTAAAGGCTTTCGCCTTAACATCTGAAGAAAGGAAAGGCACATAACTGTCTCAATTTGTAGGTGAACACTTCAACCACGCAGTGAAAGAAACAAATTATCCACCAACCCTGCCGCAGTGTTCGACTCAAGAGCTTCAAGCGTTTACACGGGTGTGCTGAGCAAGCGTGCGGAAGACCAAATCCAAACATCCGTGGATGTTTCCGGAAACATCCTGGATGGATGCATGCATGCATGGGATGGGTGGGTGGGTGGGAGGGTGGGTGGGTGGGTGGGTGGGTGGGTGGATGGATGGATGGATGGATGGAGGGAGGGAGGGAGGGAGGGAGGGAGGGAGGGACGGACGGACGGACGGACGGACGGACGGACGGACGGACGGACGGACGACGGACGGACGACGGACGGACGGACGGACGGACGGATGGATGGATGGATGGATGGATGGACGGACGGACGGACGGACGGACGGACGGACGGACGGACGGACGGACGGACGGATGGATGGATGGATGGATGGATGGATGGATGGAGGGAGGGAGGGAGGGAGGGAGGGAGGGAGGGAGGGAGGGACGGACGGACGGACGGACGGACGGACGGACGGACGGACGGATGGACGGATGGACGGATGGATGGATGGATGGATGGATGGATGGATGGATGGATGGATGGATGGATGGATGGATGGATGGATGGATGGATCCACCAATCCTCCAATCACTTTTTGCTAACTTCCACTGCAGATTTATTTGCATGACCATTGTTATCTTTCAACTAGGGCCTCAGGAAGAGTGACTGTGCCTGCGTTGACATCCGGATGGATACCATTACATTTGATTATGAGGTGTTCAATTGTTTCCACAGATCTACCACACACTGCACATGTGTCATCTTCTTCGTTAAATTTCTTTTTGTAGCTGCGCGTTCTAAGACACCCTGACCTAGCTTCAAAATGTAGGGCACTGCCTCTTGAGTTATCATAGAAAAATTCTTTCCTGATCTGCCTTTTACAGTATCGATATAGTTCTACACTATGTTTCTTTTCTATTAAATTCACCCAATTTTTAACTTCCGCGTTTTTAACCTGTCGTTTAATGCTCTTTCTTTCTGCGTCTTCATGACCGGCATACTTACTGGTTAGTTTTCTAGTTCTTTTCCGCCACTATGAGTCAACGCTCTTTCTGTATAAATATTTAAATACCTTAGCTGCCCACCTGTTATCGTCCAATTTCCTCAGGCGTTCGTCATATAGTATTTCACTCTTAGCTTCCTGTGCTTCGAACGAAGCCCAGCCCATATCCCCTTGTACTGCCTCGTTTGTGGTTTTGCCGTGGGCACCTAGTGCTAATATTCCAACAGCTCTCTGATTTACGTCTAATCTCGACTGAACTTCTGCCCTTAAGCACAGAACCGCATTGCCGAAAGTAAGTCCCGGCACCATTTTTCCTTTCCAAATACATCTTAGTACTTCATATTTGTTGTACCCCCATAATGCCCTATGTTTCATTATCCCGGCGTCTCTCCGTCCTTTTGCCCTAAGAGCCTGTTCGTGCTTTTCCGTGTATATCTGCCCTTCGTATGTCTGTATTCGGCCACTTTGGGTATTTCGTGGCGTTGTATTGTAAGCACCTGGTCAGTTGTATCGTTAAAAATCATCACACCTGATTTAGTTGCGCTAAAACTGAATCCTTGAGCGTGTGCTTCGTCTCCACAGCAATTAACCAAAGTTTGTAAATCTTCCTGGCTATCTGCTAACAGTACAATATTGTCCGCATACATTAAACCCGGGAGTCGCTGCTCAACTACATTTTCGCCTAATCTGAACGACAGATTATAACCTTCATGTATAAAAATACATGAAGCGCCACCTGCTAGAGGTAGAAAGAAGCTAACTTGTGGTACGCCTTCTTTCACATGGATGGAGCCACCTGTCAATGACTGGCGGTACGATAGGCCCATAGGAACACACTAATGTAGTGCGCGCCATCCTGATTGCACGAGACAGCTCTACCTTCGTAGCGCGGCAAACATCTTGTGAGACGGAGTATAGTGACGCATTTACGCAATGGAATCCAGCTTTCGGCGCCAGGTTGACCGCCTTATGGGAGCTGGGTATCCCTCGCACTTGCATGCGTCTGTTGCGGAAGGGTTGAATAAGAACCTAAAACTCGAGCGTGTCGCTGCCGAGCAACGTCGCGAGACCAAAGACAAACGAAGAATTGTGTGCCTGCCATATGTGCACAACATATCCCACCCCTTGAAGAAGATTGGTCGCAAAGCAGGAGCTAATGTCGCGGTTACTGCCCTGGGAAAACTGAAAGGCCTCTGCCGACTTGTCAACGCAGATGACTCGCTAAAACAGCAAGGGTGCGCAATAAATCACCCGAGTCGCTCTGTGGAATGCGCAGAAGGCGTGCTTTATTCCGTACCGTTGATGGATGGGAAAGAGCGTGTAGGGCAAACGTGCATATGCGCCAATGAAAGCCTGAAAAAATCAGTTCAATAAGCCCTTTCGTCCAGGCGAGTTGGTTCATAACATTAATTAAAGGAATGAAATTGCGCAAAGGGCTTGAAAAAGTAAAACGCAAGAGGCGTGAGTACAGGGCACAGTGTTCTGTGCTGTACTCACGCCTCTTGCGTTTTTCTTCTTCAATCCCTTTGCGCAATTTTATTCCTTTAATTGCTGAAAGGCTGAAAGAACACGAAAGTAACGTCGATCAAGCGTGCAGGCTACTAGTAATTTACGACAGAGGTTCCCATCCTAAACTTGAGCCGCAAAACTTGAAGGATGTAAAGTGCTGAAAAAACGTAGTGAACAGCTAGCCCGTGAGATTATCGAGGCAGCTGAGATGGTCAGACTACAAGAACAATGCATGAGAGCACCGTCCTTACTGCTAACAAAAAATAACTTTAGTTGTTAAACGTGTAATGGTTTTCATGAGTGTGTAAGTCACGTGTCTGTGGAATATGTGATGACTTTATGCAAGGGTATATGAAGTTGTGTGTTTCTCAAAATAAACGTCGGAAGTCAGCGCTCGTTGTGTCGCCTTCTCGTCTCGTGCTCCCGTCTATGTTGTGCGCTGCTACTTGAGGATGTCCATCTCGCCATTAACATCGAAACGAAACACACGAGCGACATTGGAGGTTAAAAAGAGCGCTGCATAAAATATTTCTGTGGTAAAAAAATAGGCTTAATAAAGTGTGAGTCATTTCCATGTGAGTACTGAAGAAGCTCAGCTAAGTACAGAAGAAGCGCAGAAGAAGCTCTTAATTACCGTTTCGTCACGCAGACGGGGCGCCATCGATTATTATACTAAGTCAGGACCCTCAGCATATCGTCAAATTTCGCCCATATATATACGGCCACCCATTTAGAGTCGTCAGTGATCACCATTCACTGTGTTGGCTGGCGAACCTCAAAGATCCCTCGGGGCAGCTTGCACGCTGGAGCCTTCGTCTTCAAGAGTTCGATGTCACCATCGTTCATAAGTCCGGTAGGGAGCACAATGATGCCGATTGTCTGTCTCGCGCTCCTGTCGAGGACAACCGAGCTGATCCCGACGCCGATTCTGTTTTTCTCGGCGCTATTTCCACGTCCGTCCTCACTCAATACCAAAGAGACGACAGTGAACTACGGCCTCTCATTGAGTATCTTGAAGGAAGCTCTCAGTCACCACCGCGAATCTGCTCACGTGGACTGTCGTCATTCTGTTTGCGCGATGGCGGGCTGTATAAGAAAAACTACCGCCCTACGGAAGCTGTCTATCTGCTCGTCGTACCTTCGGCCTACCGCGACGAAGTCTGCAGGCGTGCCATGATGTCCCATCTTCCGGTCGCCTGGGTTTTTCCCGCACTTTGGCGCGGATACGCCAAAAGTACTACTGGCCCAGGGTTGCTGCAGTTGTCCAGCGTTACGTCCGAACTTGCCGCGAGTGCCAACGTCGCAAGACGCCACCGACTAAGCCAGCCGGACTACTAATGCCTATTGATCCGCCACAATCCCCTTCTACCAAGCCGGCATGGACTTACTCGACCCATTTCCGGAGTCCTCGCTGGGTAACCGCTACATTGTGGTCGCCACCGACTACCTCAGCCGGTAGTGTGAAACTAAAACTCTCCCTCATGGTACCGCTGACGAAATCGCGAACATTTTCGTTCAAAACATTGTGCTTCGTCATGGTGCACCCATCATCGTTGTAACTGAAAGAGGGAGGGCCGAGGGCCGTAAGGGCCGAGGCGTTCACCGCGGCTCTTACGCAGGAGGTTATGCGCCTTAGCGGCACAAGTCACCGGAAAACAACCGTTTACCACCCTCAAACGAACGGACTTACCGAACGGCTCAACAAGACGATCGCCGACATGATCTCCGTGTATGTTGACGCAGACCACCGGAACTGGGACGCCATACTCCCTTACGTCACATTCGCCTATAATACTGCTCTACAAGAAACGATGTGTTTCACTCCATTTCGTTAAGGGCATGGTCGCGAAGCCACCACCACGCTGGACGCAATGTTGCTTCCGACTGGTACTACCTCAACTGTTGTGGGTGCTGACCACTTCGTACGTCACGCCGAGGCCGCCCGCCAACTCGCTCGACAGCGCATCCGGCACCAGCAAACCAACGACGTTCGCCGCTATAATCTCCGCCACAGAGCTGTTAGTTACCACTTACCAGCCCCGCGAACAGGTCTGGGTTTGGAGCACAATCCGCATGCGCGGCCGCTCCGAAAAGCTTCTGCGCCGATATTTCGGCCCCTACGAGGTACTCCGGCAAGTCAGTGAGGTGAACTATGAAGTTCTCCCCCAAGAAACAATTCGCTCCTCTAGACGGCCTACCTCCGAAGTCGTCCATGTCGCACGGATGGAGCCGTACCACACCCTGTAGCGCTTCAGGCGTGTCCCCACCTGCCGCCGGACACATGCGGTGTCTCTTCTGTGATAGCGTCAAGTGCATGACGCGTCACTTTGCCATGACGCGCACTGATAGCAGCAGCGGATAAGCAACCGCTGCCTATAAAAGAAGCGCCAGGCGAATAAACGCTGAATTCTTGTCCTGCACCGGTCTTGGCTGGTTCTTCGGTGCGGCCGCTCGGCTGTCGCACACTACTACATTTCACCTTCCTTTCGTGCTTCCCATTGCTGTGGCACCTGGTCGGTGCCCTTCATAGAGGGGAGTAATGCCACCGTACAAACCAATCAGTGGCGCCGTACCGCGGCCGTAGTGTTTTAGCCGGGACTTACCACGCCTTGGGCATTCGAGGTGCTTGAAGATTGTCTTCTTCCTCGCTCGAGCTCCCTGCTGTCTGGAACGCCCATCTCGTTTTATTAAACCTGGGCTGTGCTCTTCAACCGGTTGTCGGTGACAATATCGTGTCCCTAAACCCACTAGGGCAGTCCACAACTCGGACGATAGTTCATGCCAGGCAGGGCTGTCACGTATGACCCTGCTTGCATGTAGTGATCGGCGGAGTGTTCAGCTCTGCTATAAATGCTTCTATTTAGTAAGCGTAAGCCAAGGATCAATTTGCCAAATTTTTCAAGAAGTGGTTTGGAATGAACTGTGTTCGAGAGATTGCCGTGCATAGAACACAGCAGGGACGCGGTGGTCGAATTTCGATGGAGAACTTTTAGAGGCCCGTGCACTGTGCGATGTCAGGGCACGTTAAACAACCCAGGTGGTCGAAATCATTCGGAGCCCTTCACTATACGGAGTCTTTGATAGCCTGAGTCGCTTTGGGACGTTAAACCCCATAAACCAATCCAAACGAAACCAGAATACAGCAGTAGGAAACGATGCGTTCTCTTCTGAGGCTGCTCTGTATAGATACGAATAGCCGAACTAAGTCTGTTGACTGTCGTGTTTCAGATTAGGCGTAGAGAGTGACGCTCACAGCTTACGCGACGTGGGGCCGATATAGCAATCATTACCTCGTTTTAATAAATGCTGCTTGCGTTAGCACAAAAGACGTAAGAGAAAAATGAATAACAAACTGGTACGATCACACTCTGGAGACATCAGAGAGGCAGAGGTAGATAAACCTGAGGAAAATGTGCCATCCTTCTGACAAATTATCTTCCAACCCACAAACCCCCATTGTGTCTTTCTTCATTCTCACGTTCATCTCTTGGAACCTCTTGGTTCGTCACTTATTTGCACTTTTTCAGAGAAGCCTGCAGCAGGCTGCCTCGTCATACTGAGGCGTATTTTTACTCCGAAAGCAGTTGGATATACCTTGAGGGAATAGCAAATAAATAATTTTAAAAAATGCGAGAAAGCCGGCGTATTTCTGCCGCCCACAAACCACCTCCTCACCCTCGCTAGGTGGCTGCCCACCCACTCTCGACCCACCTCCGCCCACCTTCACCCTCGAGAGGAATTCTGTCGCGTGTGTGGAGCCTCTGTTTGTTTAGAGTGAGAATGGAATGGAACAACCTTAGAATGGAACAACCTTGCTGGTCATATAGTCGAAGAGAATAATTTGTCCCATTTTGAGGAGATGCTGCAACAAGTGAAGAAATTTTGAATGTTCGGTTGATGAGTAATTTGTTTAGATTTACTGAATTATATGCTTGGCTCTATGACTGCAGTATATATATTCTGAGGTTGTGAATTTGATACAGTACAGTGTGATGTACTAATTTCGTTGCTGTGACGCCTTGTCTGCTGTATTTCCTTTTCATTGTCCTTGGGTATTACACAAATCATGTACCCACCTGCGATGGTCTTGTAGTTCAAGACCGCAGTATTTATAAATAAATAAATAAATAAAAAAAAAGAGCGCCAAATCAATAATCGACGGCAGACCCAACTGCTTCCAGACCATTGTCGCATCACATGTTTGATCGTCTTGTATTTTTTCCCTTTCCTTTTTACTTCTTCTTGCACTGATGATTGCACATCTCTAGAACTGCGATTTTTTTTCTTCTTTGCTCGAGATGTACTCATGTTCTTTCTTGCTGCGTGCGCAATTTCGCTAACGCAGACACTGTGAATGTTTTCTCGCGCTGGTTAGTTTTTCAAGGCACGTTCACCAAGAAGAAGTACCTTGGTTTTGGCTAGTTGGTCCGTAGCCATGTTTGAAACCGAAAGGCGCAAAAGGAACGGGGTCAAAAAAGATTAACCTCAGTTGATAGTTGGCGCTTGTCAACTGTCGCTTCACGTTGCTTTTTTGTCCTCGTCCCTTTTGCGCCTTTCGGTTTCAAACATGGTTCATCACGAAGCTTGCTGGCCGTTCGTTCGGCGCGGAAGCTGTGCTGGCGTTCGTAGCATCGAGTTTGTCGAGAACGATGTGCCGACGAACTACGACTGCAACTTGAGTCCCGCGCATTTCAGCAAGGCGCCTGGCAGCACTTCTACGAGGTCTGCTGCTCCGCGCATCCGTTTCACCGTACGCAGCACCAGCAGCATCTATCGCTTTCCGTTCTTAAAGGCGAAGCTTAAAGGAGCAGTGAAGAGGAATATGAACTCGTCTTTTTGCCGCGGGAACTCGATCTACATTAGCATGTGACAATATTCTTCTAATACATAACAATATTTATTGCCATTATAATGCAGTGGCATTCACAATCGCTTCTTTTTGGAGAACTAGTTCACCGTTCTTTTGTGTTTTACAAGTGACTGGTTAATTTCAGTAAAAAAAAAATAGTTCTAGTGAAGACTAAGAACAGCTCTCACTCAACCTCAGTAGCTCACAGGCAGCACAGAGCGTCTACGTCTGGGTCTCTGGGACTGGTGCCTCAAACACAGTAATTGCACTCACTAAACATCTGACAAAATGGTGATTGTTAAGGAGGAGAGCACTTCATAAATTCTGGTGCTGCTGCATATAGATAACTTTCCGCTTTCCTGCTGAAACAGTTGCAAAAGATAGTAAGTGTATTAACAACGTCACATTACTATTTCAAACTACTAGCCCATATAATCATTTGAATCCATTCGAATGACTGCATTCAGTTTGAGATGCATTAAAAAGTGTCGATGTCTCTTGCACTCTGGTAGTGACATCAAAAAAGCTATGTTCCAGTTGCTGCAGAAAACCGGTGAGTTTATAGCTATGCGAATGAATCAGCTCCAATACCACAGACACGGCAAAGCACTGATGTAAAATAGTAAGCTAAATTTACGGTACGACACTACAGCACGAGTGGAAGCTGCAATTACACATCTCTGCGAAATCCAAGTGCCAGTACTTCTCCCATTGAAGAACTCTGGCGAAACTGTATGTGTCACCATTGCATACCTAAAGTCCTGAGAAATAAAATTTTTAAAAGCACAGCCCGAAATATTATGCGCAGTTTGCGATGGTACGGCTCAAAGTGTGCAGTTGCGAAAATGAAAGCATTCCCAGCGCAGTGCAGCGACATGTTGGAAGGTGGAAAAGAGCGTTGCTATATTTTTTTTCGTTGGGGGGGTTCATTACTGCAGAAGTTCAAAGTATGCCTCAAATACCAAAAAAATAAACAATTCAACCAAAGCCAGACCCCACAAAATGCTTAATACCCTCTGTGCAGCGAACAATGCCGGAAAGGGTATACTAATTGTTATTTTCGTGGCGAAAGTCATCGACATCTCTTGTGCATTTGACGGTGTGGCGGCATCGTCAGACTACATCCAAGCACTGAACGGCTGAGTACTATGCGCATTTGTAACATGAAATCGGCAGACCATGTTTTGTACAGCTTGCAATTATACCCCCCCCCCCCCCCCCCGCACACACACACACACACACAAGCGAGAAAAACTAAATGGCGGGAACCACTGCCACTAAGAGAAGCATACGTCGTTGCAACACAGTGCTATCCGAGCGCGTTGTTCCCATTCATCGCAATAATGAGCGCAACGATATCATGAGATTGAAAACATGAAACTAATGAGGGAGTAATTACTCATTCGCATCCACCCGAGCGCAGCCATACGGCTACAAAGGAAAGCTATACAGCTTGCTCAGAAACTTCGTAGTTAAAGAAAAATTCGTCCTGGTACGGGGTTCGAACCCGGGACCACCGCTTCACCGGAGCAGTCGCTCTACCAATTGAGCTAACCGGGACGGCAAGCTTATGGTAGGGCGAGAGCGAAATGATCAATAACTCGAAGTAGGAATATACTCCACCTTGGGGGATTCCCGTAAACATTTCACCAAAACATGAAACTATACCGCCTGTCCTGTCATGTCTAACTGTGTATTTGTCTGAAAAGTTAGCGCTTTTTAAATTAAAAAAAAATAGTGCATATCACAACTTCTTCGCTGCGGAGAGCAAGTTATAGGCGCGAAGGTTTCCGTGACTATGTGACTGGTTATCGGTCACGTGAGAACAGCGCATTTGCGGAAGCCACTCCACTCGGCTGAAGTTGTCAGGCAACACCCAGCAGCACTCGACGCATCCACCACAACCTTTTGGACGGTAATTTCAAGGGCTCTACTCTGCATTCGTAAGCAATCACACCAGGCCCTCTCTTCTTCTACGTTGATGCCGGCGTTGTCATAGCGTGGCGCAAGGCGCAATACGTCACACAATACATTCAGAAAAAGTTCATGTGCATTACTAGGTTCTTCGAAGCACACAGGTCGCACACCAATTTTGTAGCAGATTTAAAGAACCACAGCACGAAAAGGCCACATAAGGCACGACACAAAAAAGGACATCCGAGGCGCAGCCCGGCAGCTAAGAGAACATGGCGCCGCGACTGGCGACTTTAGGGATTGGGCTGGATTGGCTTCGGCCTTATTTTTTTTGCCGCGGATTCTGGCGGGAGTTTCAGTTTCCTTGGGAGCCGGTTACTCTGGGGTGCTAAAATTTCTTTCACGCGGGAGGACTCATAAATAGGAGCAGTGCTGGAATTTCCTACCAACATGGTCCTCGTACGCATCTCCCTCCCTCGAGGAGACAACGTCTGGTTCAGCGTCCTTGAGTCGGGGATCGCCCATCATACTGCGTGATAGGCATGTCCGCAGGCAGCGCGCAAAACACATCTTCTCGGACTAGAAAAGTCAGCGTTGCTCCTAACGACTAAATCCCCTAAGTGGGGCCATGCCAGCATGCTACAGGAATTTTCGCCACACTTGTAGGCCTTACAACTGGTCTGTTGAAAAATCTGGGAAGCGCTTAAAGAACACTGAATCAATCAAAAAATATTTATTCAGTTATGCATACAGATACTAGCGAAGACAAGAAACTCGTAGAACTTCATATTAATAGCGGTTCTGTTTCCTGTAGTAGCCGCCGGGTATGGCCATTATAAACTACAATAACTTCTTGGGCTTGCTTTAGGGAATTGTCAAGAGCAGTGTTGACTTCGCGTCTAGCCCTAGATGTGCTTGAGCAGCCTGTGGACATACGCAGTACACTGGCAGCACTTAATCCCTGCACAATAAGACTTGAGAACGAGACTGCATGCTCTCGCTTGAGGTCAGGGCGTGCTGGGACGGCGTGAGAATCTGCATGGGCGTGACCCTTAATTTGCAAAAGGTAGCCTCCTTTTAGAGCGCAAGGGGTCCTTACCATTCAGGCCAAACCTGTTTGGGGGGGGGGGGGGGGGGAGGGGGCAGAAATCGGGTGCAGCGCTGTAGAAATGTATTGCCAGGAAAATGGCGAGCGTCTTTCGTGAACGCTTATGTCTTGTGTTGTTGCGGCGGTAAAGGGATTAGGCGGAGCTCTGCCAAGCCATTTCTTCGCAGGTGAAATGCATCCTCCCCCTCCTTGGTGCATTACCAGTCCTCAGCGCTGCACCTAACTCTTGACCCTAGGGCAACGCTCTGGCAACGGTGTTTCTGCTATGCAAGAAAGGTGACTTACGAAGTTTTGGAAAGGGTCTGCTAATACTGCACCAAATTATTGTCCCGCACTGCGTCTTTTGCTTGGTCGACAAACATCGTTCGTGGTAGGACACGTGCACAGCGTTTAGGCTATGCAGGGCGTTAGGGGAAAAAGGCCCATTTTTTCGCCGCAGACAAACTCAGAAACAATTGGTGCAGACACAAATCAACAAGAACTCGAAAAATGGTGAATGCAATAACATCGGCAATGAACAAGGCTACTCCCATTTGTACTCATTAATCAGTAGTGAGAGCTGATCACATTTTTTCTTTCGACGAGGCAAAAGTATTCGTTTACAGGTATTCGTATGCTTTGTTCATTCGATTTCCGGAGATTTCAAGCGATCGCAGCGCCACTCAGGTTGTTGTTTACACAGCAAAAGAAAGGAATATACCAGGTGTCCCAGCTAAATGTAACCAAGCTTTTAAAAAACACGGGGTGCCCTAGCCGTCTGAAACCAAATGAGGGTTGTTTAGAGTCGCATGACCAAGTCTGCAGTATTTTTTTCGTTCTTCAAGGTTGACTAATTAGTTAAGCTTAATTAACAAACTTTTTAATTATTGACTTTAGGAACAAAGTGTCAATGAAAACGTTGTAGATCGCTTTCAGAAACAGCTTACTGAGACATTTGCAGCAAAGTAATATTTACGTAAAGTAGTTTTTTTACCGGCCTTTAACCATAGGTTTGGTTTGGTTTATTGGGGTTTAACGTCCTAAAGCGACTGAGGCTATGAGAGACGCCCCTTTAACCATAACCCGCACAATAAGAAGAAGCTTACACATGACAACTCTTCCACTTCAACGTCCCAAGACGCGCCTTAAAGAATAAAATCCATTTTTTCTAAAGTCCTCTCCTCGATGAGACTTTGGGTGCACACTGGGGCAGAGAAATGAGCGAGCAGCTCGTCACGTGACAACTTTCTTTTAAGGGCAATAAATGAAGCTACGTAAATCGTAACTTGACGGAAACAGCACTACTAGCGGTTTTTCGAGGCGATCTAAAAGTTTTGCATTGACATTTTCTTCCTGAAGTTAATAATTAAAGAGTTAGTTAATTAAAGTTGACTAATTAATTAACTTTGAAGAGCGAAAAAAAATACACAAGACTAGGCCACGCGACTATGAACAACCCTAAGTTGGTTTCACTGGACTAGGACACTTCGTCTTTTATAAAAGTTTGGTTACATTTAGCTGGGACACCCGGTATATCAGCCGCTGAGTTCTGCCGAATTCTGTCTCGAGGTCGGTCGTTGATTCAACGGTGCCTTTTGAAAATGTAATTCGATATGTTTAGGCTGAATTATTTATAGCGTGCTGATGTGCAGTTTGGTTTAAAATTTTGCCTCATTTTTACCGCAAACAGAGCGAATTTCTATATCGAAGACAGTGAACAATATATAAACTTTGGCTCATTATGGAGTCTTACCGAGATAATTCAATAGCCTCTGTTTTGACTGCTAACGGAACGAATTCATTTAGCGAAGGCACGAAGCACGCTGTATTAAATAGACTCAGTATGAAGTCTTGCCGAGCCAGTTTTATAGAATTTATTTTGACTGCGAACGCAGCGAGTTCGTATAGTGATTGCACGAAACAAGCTCTATAAAATTCGACTCAATGTGAAGTCTTACGGACGCAGTTCTATTGAATTTGTTTTCACTGCGAACGGAGCGAGTTCAAACAGTGAAGGCATGAAACAAAATCTGTAATATTTGCTCATTATGAAGTCTTACAGAGCCAATTCTGTAGAATTTGTTTTGACTTAAGGCGGAGCTCTCTAAAAAGCTGCGATTTGGGCGAGTTGGTAATGATTCACGGTGAAACAGCTTGGGAAGACGTGTTCGTGTCTTTTCTTCGTTCTTCCCGCGCTGTTTTTCACTTAAGTGTCCCCTCTCGCCGTTCTGTGCTCCATGCTCGCCAGATGGCGCCGCCTTGCGCTTTTTTTGAAAGGATAATGAAACATAGGGCATTATGAGAGTACTGAGAGGTATTTGGATAGGAACAATGGTGCTAGGGCTTAATTTCGGAAATGTGGTTCTGTGCTTAGGGCAGAAGTTCAGTCGAGATTAGACGTAAATCAGAGAGCTGTTGGAAGATTAGCACTAGGTTCCCAAGGCAAAACCACAAACGAGGCACAAGGGGATAAACCACAAGGGGATATGGGCTGGGCATCGTTCGAAGCACGGGAAGCTAAGAGTAAAATACTATATGAAGAACACCTGAGGAAATTGGACGGCAACAGGTGGGCAGCTGAGGTATTTAAATACTTATACAGAAAGAGCGTTGACTCACAGTGGCGGAAACGAATTAGGAAACTAAGCTTCAAATATGCAGGAAACGAGAACGGAGAAGTAAAGAGCTGGAAACGACAGGTAAAAAACGCGGAAGGTTAAAATTGGATTAATTCAATGAAAAAGAAGCATAGTGTAGAACTATATTGATACCGGAAAAGGCAGATCACGAAGGAATCGTTTTATGACAACTCAAGAGGCAGTGCTCTACTCTTTGAAGCTATATATTAGAGTATCTTGGAAGCCGCAGCTACAAAAAGAAATATAACGAAGAAGATGACACATGTGCAGTGTGTGGTAGATCTGCGGAAACAATTGAACACCTCAGACTCGAATGTGATGGTATCCATCCGGATGTTGATGCCGGCACAGTCACTCTCCCTTGAGGCCTATGGGTTTAGAGATAACAATGGCCGTGCGAATGGTGCTACGATGGAAGCTAGCAAAAAGTTAGGCAGGGTTTAAGGACGGTTATACCCAAAGGTCGAGCGATAGCATTTTGGCAACGGCCCGGGCCATATTCGCAGGTTCTGATCACGTCGGTCATGCTGAGTTATGGTTGGACATCGACTTTGTTCCAAATCGGTTAAGGTTAATCTGTCATTATCTCAAAGTCAATCTCTTTCTATGCTGTGCTTCTCAAAGTTACACCATGGTGAAATCAGGCACGGAATAGTGAGCCAGCTTTGCGTTGAGTAGAGCTACCGTTCTAAAAATCGGGTGGAAGATTGGTGGCTCAAAAGCAAAGGCATGACATAAGGATTAAAAAATGGCGTATTTATAAACCAGCTTATAACATAATTAAATAAATATAAAGGAAAAAAATCTCTGCATGGTGGTGCAGCTGCCACCACCCCGTTTCAATGGGGATGCTCCATTCATTTTGTTATTTGGAGGGGAGGGAGACGTTTGTTTCTGCTGTACAAGTGCCCTCGTGGTCTTGGGTTTGGAAGCGGTCGCTTAAAACTGGCCCTGCATTCAAACTTGTTTATTATAAAGATGAGTTCCTTAAGTAAAATAATCCTGAAGTCCATCCTGTATTCAGTCTACGTTGACGATCTTCAGATAGCCTGCACATCATCAAACGTAGCAACATGCGAAAGACAAATACAACTGACAGCAAACAAACTAACGACATGGGCATGCAAAAATGATTTCAAGTTTTCCACGCAAAAGTCAGTAGCTGTTCTGTTCTCGCTTAGAAGAGGACTGCACACTGATCCCACCCTTTATCTGAATGAAGTCACACTACCAGTAAAAGATGACCACAGATTTTTAGGAATAATTTTTGACAAAAAACTGACATTCCTGCCACACATAAGCACCTTCGAAAAGAAAACTTCTCTGCCCCTGAATATACTAAAAATATTCTCACAAAAACGCTAGGGCTCCGATTGGACATCTTTTACAAATTTATCGCTCTGTAATGCGATCTACCTTAGATTATCGATGTAAAGTTTATGGGTAAGCGAGGCCATAGTACCTTAAACGACTTGATCCAGTACATACTTTGGTTTGCGTCTTTCCACTGGTGCATACAAGACGTCACGCATAAACAGTCTGTACGTAGAAACCAACGAAGCATCACTTACAGACAGAAGAGCCATGCTCACATGCTCATACGTTCTAAAAATCCGTTCACTGCACAAGCAACTAAGTTACCCTATCACTACAAAGTGCCCTCTAGAACAATAAAACTTTTTGCTGGGCGAGTTGGTTCATTTTGATTGAGGGGATGTTTGTAGCGCGACAAAAAACAGACAAGGGACAGAAGACGAACAGGACAAGCGCTAACTCTCAACTGGTTTATTCAAGATTCAATCGCACACATTTGTACATTTCCCTTCTCCTTCAAGAACATAATCACAAGAACACTCATGCGAATGACACGCAAACAATCCACACGCTTGCATCAGATTAGGCTATCTAAAAAGTTATACTCGTTAGAGTACATCTTCACCGAAGGGCTGCTGACGCAGTCCAGCCCTTTCTTTTTGATATGGAACGCCTCTATCAGTTCTCGCGTTAGCGCGTCTTTGCTTCGGCCAATGACCTCTGTCTTGTTTAAAATTGGTGAGCGCTTGTCCCGTTCGTCTTCTGCCCCTTGTCTGTTTTTTGTCGCGCTACAAACATCCCCTCAAGCCCTCTAGAACTTTTTGAACCATAAACCGCAATCTAACCGGCCACTGCTGTTACGATTTGAAGAGATGTGCCAAAATATCGGCGCACTAGAAACATTGCCAAGCAATGCTCGAAGATGAGATCCACTGCCGCCAAGGTACAATTTCCCTGCAATCTATGATTTCACTCTTACACATATCCGCGAAAATGAATTCCACAACAAGTTAGAATACAGGAACTTCTTACACACAGGAAAAATACAGTTCTTTTGCGCCTTTTTATACAGATGGTTCAAAAGCGGATGATTACGTTGGAAGCGCAGTGGTGCAAGGCACTTGGAAGAAAATAGTAAGACTTCCACAGTGTGCATGCATCTTCACTGCCGAATGTTACGCAACCTGTGTAGCCGAAGAAAAAATAGTAAAGGAGAACCTCGCAAACAGTGTTATTTACACAGACTCGCTAAGTGTGCTTACAGCCCTCAACTCTAAAAACTCAATCACTCCGCTGCTTTGCGACATCATACAATACAATACAATACAACACAATACAATACAATACAATACAATACAATACAATACAATACAATACAGTACAGTACAGTACAGTACAATATAATACAATACAATACAATTTATTAACCACTTTTTCATGCACATAAGTCTGCTGGTCAGCCTAAGCACAAAGCGCTTGTTGGCTGACCTGGCAGTTGGTGGATACTTTTTCAGTAAATTTGCTATCCAAAGCAGTGGTCAGATAGCAGGATTCTGTCCTACTTGTCACAAAAAGAAAGAGAAAAATGAGAACAAAAAGGAAAAGGCGAGTAATACAAGATAAGTACATATATGAAGGGAAGACAGATGAGGTATGCACATAGGCACCGTTCACACCTGCGAAGCCATAAAAATGTTATTCTTGCATTGTTGCTAAGCACCACTTTCACCATTGTTTTCTTTTGTTCAGTAATGTACTGGTGGTTTTAAGTTCGTTAAATAGCGCCTAAAAAACAAAACAAAACATAATAACCGCCATAACTTATAGACAAAACATAAAACTCTTCTTGGTACCAACTCATGTCGGCATAAAACGCAACGAAAGAGCAGATTTGGGCGCTGCTCAAGCTTGTGGCAAGAAAAATTAAAAATTTAAATATGCCCTATAAAGATTGCATGAACTTAGTACATTTTAAACCAAGGAAAAAAATGGGAGTCCGCTTGGAACCAGGAAATAAATAACAAACTACAGTTAGTAAAACTAGTTTTAGGTGAATGGAAGTCGTGTCTGCAACATAAACGTTTCATGGGTCATTACCTGCCGTCTACAGACCACACACACCTTAAACACAACTTTCTGCTGAGAAACAAGACAAATCAGTTTGTACATGGGGAGGTGAACTTACAGTTAATCACATTTTATTTTCATGGACTCGAATGAGTCCATTCCTTTTCACCCAGCGCTGTGAGAGAATTTGCTCGCCTCTTCATGGTAGCTAGCCTAAACGAGCAAGCTAAGCGTCTGATTTCGGCGGGCTTGTCCTAGTTTCAGCTGCGGAAGGGCTATGAACGAAGTTGCGTAAGTGCAGTGTACCGGAAGAGAAAAAAAGACTGCGGTGATTGCATACTAGCATGGCTCAAGGGTTTCCGGTAGAGCGAATGTTCCACCGACAGGTAGTAGGATGAGACTAAAATTGAATAGTCAATAAAAAACTGAAATATTGTGGTATAATAGGGCAAAGTTGTTTCAAAGGTTGCAAAAAAATTAAGGAGAGAAAGGATGATGAGATGAGGAAAGAGGAAAAGAAGAAGATATTGTGCCATCAGTTTCCCCCGGCCATGGGCACGAGCCCAGAAGTCGGAAGCTGCTGTTGACACTTTTTTTTATTTGTGGCTCGATATTATCGCAGTCAGTCACTTGTAACTTAAAATTTGATGACTTGATTAACGTGGACTTTGAATCGTTTACTTGGTGACGAGATGTCTTGAGCTTTTGAATTTTTGAAATGAGGATAGTAGGTTCATGAGAATTAATGAGGGCGACTGCCTAGACGTGGCTTTTCACTGCTGTAGCCTATTGTACATGGAATGCACCTTGCATTGTTTAATTATTGAAAAGCGTTGCGTACGTAGTACAGTGAGCAAGCAGATTCTGTCATTTCTCTCATTGCTTGTATGTTGGAATAAAAGTGTGCATTATTGGTTTGATGTGCTCACCTATGAGTATCAAAATGTATTGCTGGGCGAGTTGGTGACGGAACATCTTAGGCAAAGGACGGCGCTGAAAGGACGAGACGAAGGAGAAGCAGCGCCCTCTATAGCAACTGGTTTGTATTCCATGGGTATCAGTGCACGGATGCGCGGAAGCAGGGAAGAAGGGGAAGCCAACAGCAAAGGCACTGGGCTCGTCATCGTGAATTAAGATGTGCCAACTCGTGGCGACACTGCGCTTTCCCCTTGCCTTTTCCTAGGGAGAAGCGCAGTGCAAGTGTCGCTGTTCCTTGCACATAACAGCATTACTGACGCTGTCGTTTTGTCAATCGACGTCAAAGATCTTTATCGCTCCCTGCCTCAAGGAAGAGTTTGCCAAGTCACTAGAGATTCCATCGATCTTTTCGGAGGCACGCGCTTTCAAAATTCGCCCGGCATTACTACCACTAACTTTCTCGAGGCCCCGTCCTTTTACCTACAGTCGACACTGGTCCAGTTCGAAGAGTCGTTCTATGATACAAAAAGAAGGTATTTGCACTGGAGCCTGCTTTTCCCCCCTGTTCAGGGACATCCTGCTGGCTCACTGTAACAGGCACCTACAGGATGCGCTTAGTGGCCCTGACGTGATAAAAGTTTTTCGGTACATGGACGACTTGTTCATAATTTTTAAGAAGGACCAAACTAACGTGACCTCCCGTGTGGGCCATCTATCACCGACCAAGGAACGAAGGGCTCACACTGGATTTGTCCGTCATCGTTCACCTAAGCTGGCGCTACCAGCCCCGTGCGAGTTTCCTGCCGTTCACGTCTACGAGGTCGTCAAAGAACAAGTTGCTTCGGGAGCCCGCAATATTGCCAGACCGTGCAAACATGACGTGCAAAACAGCTTCCACGCTTAGATGGACTGGTTGGAGTCAGCGGCATTTCCAGAATCACTTCTGTGCAGTGTTGCGGAGGGATTACTAAGAGGGCGCCGGAAAGATAGGGGTCACTGAAAGCAAGCAGTAGAAAGAAGATTGCGGTCGTGCGACATGTTCACCAGGAATCCCATTAGCTTAAGCGTGTCGCGCGCAGAGTGGCTGTACATGTTTTGTTTAGCACATCATACAAACTGCAGCGTCTTTGCAGAAAAGTGATCTCTTCAGGACCTAGAAAGACAGTATGCGGCAAGAGGCGTGCAAAGCTTTTTGTCGCTTGCCTCATCCACGTATTTTACGAGGTGTCTTTTTCCTGTGGGGCCTCTTATGTTGGTCAGACGAGACGATGCGTCAATGATCGCCCCTGGAAACATGCATCGTCCCTAGAGGATAATGTTCTCAAAAGCAACCTAACGCCCCACTATAAATCGTGCGAAAATTGGGTTCCACTTTTTGAACCGTGCGCACTCCTTCAATGCTACTCCGAGCAACGCGCGAGGGAAATCTACGAAGCCCTTGCCATTGCGCGCAAAGGGGCTTCATATCAGTGCAAGAAAGCCGTCGATGTCATTGTGACGCCACGAGTTGGCACATCTTAATTCATGATGACGAGCCTAGTGCTATTCCTCTTGGCGTTGTTGCTTCCTCTTCCGAGTTTCCGCGCATCTGTCGATCTGTGTATTTAAAGGCTCACGAATTAAATACAAACCAGTTGCTATAGAGGGCGCTCGTGTGTGTCTTCTCCTTCTTGGTCTCGTCCGTTTAGCGCTGTGCTTTGCCTACGATGACCTACAAGTATGCTCACCCTCCTCGATGTCCGCAGGAAATAATATTTCGGGATCCAATGGTTGCGTTCCTTGTCGTGTGTCGTGCCCTAAAATATACTTGGCCATGTCGTTTAAGTCGTGTGTTATACATGTTTTTCATGATTTCAGGCTTCCTTTGGTTTAATCTAGGTCCTAATATTTTTGAATTGCGAAGTTTATAAAGTGGAGTAAGCATTGCAAAGATTTTTATTTGAGAGTTTTCTTAGACACTGGTCGATGCCATTCTGTTTTCCTCACGTCCATTGTGATTCGTTTGTAATTTTGGAGTGGTGTGAGTAAGACTGGAATTTTACATGACCTGTGGTTGCTTATGGTGTGTGTTGGTTGGAGGGGAAATGTGTCAGTAGGTGTTTTTAAGCATGAAATGCTTTTAGCTCCCGTTGTCGGCAGTGTGGTGACGTCACGCCGAGACCGAGATCCACTCATCCGGGCACTGAAATCCACTCATCCGGGCACTGAATTCCAGTTATCCGGGCACTGAAATCCAGTCATCCGGGCACTGAATTCCAGTTATCCGGGCACTGAAATCCACTCATCCGGGCACTGAATTCCAGTCATCCGGGCTCTGAAACGAGAACATCCGGGCACCGTACGAGACTTCACGAGATTTAACGAGACTCTCTAAGCCCTCCTACGCGACCGGCATGCAAGCGCCGGTTGGTCTCCAAACGAGACAAAAAATAACTGCTGCCAGTGCCTTCTCAATGTTTATCAAGATATCAGTGGAGCTGTGGGTTTGATAATGCACGGAATTATAATTTCCGATTTCTAATAACGCGTGCAAAAAGCACATAAATGCCACGTTACACTTCGTTGTCATACGTGATCCGGGGGAGAAGCGCTGCGTTCAAAGGGCAAGGCATCGCGCCGAACGGGTAGTGGCGTTCCTCCCTTCCATTACGGCGCGGTTCGGGTGTCCACCGAGATGGCAGAGAATTACTGCGCCATTTCCTTTCCTCAAAAAACCTTGCGTTCAAATGGCAAGGCATCGCGCTGAACGGGTGGTGGCGTTCCTCCCTTCCTGTACGGTGCGGTTCGGGTGTCCACCGAGATGACATTAGGCCCGTAAACATTTCATGCTTACTCTACTCTCGGTTACGGGAGAGGCAGAGAATTTTTTTTTAGCCATTTTAAAGTGTGATTAGTTTTTCTTTCCCTTGCCATAGTTTCATATAGTTTGTTCCATTTCACTAATACCGTTGGTGTTTCGCTTCGGTTTTTATATAATCATTCGTAAATTGAATGTCTATGCCTTTTCGAGTTCCTTCCTTGGCTACTTCATCTGCTTTCTTGTTTTCAATCTTTCCACTATAACCTTTCAAGTATAATGTATTTTTTCATGTTTGAAGTTTTGGTTTTGCAGGTGTGCTCTATTAGTGCGGTACAGTTATTTGGGTCTTGGACTGCTTTGACCGTTGAGCGAGTGTTGTTTAGGTTTGATATGAAAATTTTGTGTTATATTGTATGAAGCCTAATGATCTGCTTATGGACATTATCTCCTGTTCGTAATTATTAATGCAGTCGGCTTGCTTAAAGTTAGTTATCCAGCCGCATGGGGAGAAGCATCAGAAAGAGTATGATCAGTGAGGAGAAAGTTTGGTGCACCGGATTCCACTTACAGGTGGAAAAACCGAAAGATGCCTATGGGCAAGCTCAGTGAACCCTAACGTGGTACGGAACAACACAGAGGTGGTCTCCTTACCGCGCACTGTCATGCCTGTCCATGCAAACTCTGCAGCCCACTGCTGAGCAAATGCATCGCCAGTGGTAGGAACAATGGCTGTGAAACCCGTGAGATTCTACAGGCGAATATGATTTGTCATAAGGGAATAGAACGCATCAGTTTCACATCAGTTAACCTCATGCATAAAAAATAGGGTTCATGGAACCGTACGAGGCCCTGTTACAACCCTACGACGGGACCCTAGGGTCCCTATTACGGGCCCTATTACGACCTATTATTACCGTACGACCTATTACGACGCGCATGCATTTTATTTAATTTTGTGTGCTCGTTTCTTTATGCCACTATGCTGTCATTAAATTTCGTTCACAGTTAGCTACGCGCTTGTCTCTTTCTCAGGTCTTTGGGGTTACCCACTATAACACTTTCTTCAAAATGTACAGCCAACTGGTGCAAGAATCATCTCTATTCAGCTGCATCACGTTACGATGAAAGATTTCTGTTTCCTTTGACACGCTGTTACAACCTCTGTACAGAAAAGAAGAGCTGACCGCGAACTTCGCTGCCCTCCAAATAGCCACAGGAATTCAAAGACGTATTTGCCTGATTTGGCGCTTCAGATCGTGGGCAGATGTGAACAGAGCTAAAATTTGCTGCCACCACTAAAAGGCCTCTAGAAATACTTGAAGGAGATGTGCTCATGCTAGCCAATCCGGGTGCGAGTAGCAGAGCACTCAGCAAACGGCTTCTATCTGTCCCACCTAAGGAGCGTGTAGAGAACAGACAAATGGCATACCATGAGAGAAGCTTTGGAGGCATTGGCTGGGTGAATAATATTGTCACGCAGTGGTGACTGCAGTCCGGCGATCAGGAAAACAGCGAGAATGGCTTCCAAACGAACCTCTTTATTTGGGCTGACTTGGGCCCGCAAACAACTGAATCACTCGGGCGGCGGCGTATACCAACAGGCGTGCTGATCGGTCGTCGGACAGAATGCCCACCGTTCTCGGCCGTGCTCTTTTCAAAGCTGATAGCGAACTTTCGAGATAAAGCTTGGAAATTTACTACAGCATTCTGGAGGACCGTACAACTGGCTCCTCCTGGACGCGATCAATCGAGATCAATCTGGTCGCGTCTTGCATGACAAACAAAGCGATAAAACGGCGTGGCGGCAGCTTGAAGAAAGAACAAACCAACACTACAAATATTCGCGGCATTATCGCACGAACAGGTAACCGCACAGAAGAGCACAATACTGCCGACCCGCTATTCCAAGCCGGAGACATTGATGCGTCTAGGCGGGGCATGCAAACAGCCACTGGGAAAGCGGCGACAAGCGGCAAAGTGTCACTGCTGCGGCTGTTGTTAATATTACATCTGTTGAGGAGATAGGGCCTCACTCGCTGTCATGTTAATATGAACAGGAGGTCGAAGCAAGCGAAACTGCTGCTTTAAGAAAAAAAAATCATTTTGGTCAACTTGTTCATGATATAAAAAGAAACGGGCGGTACAGGCGAAGAAACTGCAAAAGACGGGACACTTTACTGCCTTAATTTGGCCTCGCACCAGCTTTGCATAATAGGAGCAGGCCCGCTGTTGTGTAACCCATTACTGTAGAGGCAGTGCACGGCGTGGTCATGACCGCGCTCACTGAAGCGCCCTAACTGCACCGTCCTTCCGCCGACGACAGCATGTCAAGCGCCGACGACAGCATGTCAAGCGCCGACGACGACAGCTTTAATCACGCCATCGCCGCGAGCCGTGCCATCTGCCGCGAGATCGGTGGCATAATGGCGAGCATGATGAGCGCTGCAAGAGCAGCTGATCAGGCAGCGTCGACGGAGGGAGAGCACTCGGTGGAAGGACGCTCGGCTCCAAGTGATTCACGACGCTTAGAGACAGCCGTTCCGATTTCGCTTATCCTGAGTTACACTCGTGGTCTAATCACAATTGACGTAATGTGCACAAATTAATTGTTATGTTATTGTAGCCTTTGGTCTCGTTGCCTGCCCTGTACAGCCATGCTGCGTAAGTTGGCATCCCCCGATAAAGAGCATTGAATTTCAAGCTTCGCGAAAGATTTCGACCATGTTTATCCGCCGCCTACGTGCTGGCTGCTGCAGCTTGCAGGTCATCCACTTCTGGCATCTCTGGGCAGGAGTTGTGAAGGTATAGGATGCGCAATCAAAGGACGAACCACGAAGAAAGACACAGAGACACACACAAGCGCAGGAGGGTCGGAGATCGTTTCTGCCGTCCCTGCACGTGCTGCAGCGTGTCAGCCTGCCTTCTTGGGGGCATTGGGTTCTTTTCGTTATAAAAAAAACACATGTTTATCCCGCCGGAATCCACTGAGCCGGAGCACTATTTCCGTGAGACGCAGTACTCTTGTTTAAATTCCTCGAATCGCAGCGCCCTGGTACGGGATGTCTAATCTGCATACCAACCTCTTCCCGCCACGCTTTTGAAAAAGAAAAATGCTACAATCGCACTATCAGTAAGAGGCGGTTGGTTCTCCGACGGCACTTTCCATTTCCGTTGATATAGCGGCTTACGGGAAAGCGTTGAAGCAGCCGAGGCAGGCGGAGAAATGACGTCAACAGGCGCAGTTGCAGGAGTCCTGGAGTGGTCTCACCACGTGCTCTTCACTTTTACGTAATTATTTGGCTTAACATATGGCTATTTTTGGCACGAATTACATACTTGCCATCGCGCGACACTATTCTATCGACTTAGAATTCCTGTTCAATGTTTCTTTAGCACAAGTCGTTGATGTGTCGTAGAACGGTCGCGTGCTCATGTTGTGTATCGGGTAGATAAAGAGTGCTTTTGAGAAACCAAACGTGCCTCTTATTTGGTTGTGGCAAACTCGATACATTAAGTGACGCCGATCGGCATTCGAAAATCGCGCACTTCCTCAGCTACGCTGCGCACCAGTGCGCAAGAAAAGAAGGAAAAACTTTAAGCACCGCCGCTGAGCTTCTGGCCGAAGCCACTCGGAACCTCATTCGGTCATCGGTGCGGGGCTTGAAGGCGCGTGATATTCCCCTTTTATCCCTGTAGAATGATTGATTCCCCGCGTGCGACGTGGTCTGGGCGCAGACTAAGCCACCGCCTCCGAAGGAGATTCAAAAAAGGAAAAAAGAAATAAGCCTTTTTTTTTTCAGCTCGCATCAGGTCATTGAATTGCTTCTCTATGGGGGGTTTTAAAATGTTGGGTTCCTTTTTCTTCCTTAGGTTCGATATTTTCCTTCTTGTCGATATGCGTGTGTGTGTGAGCGCTTGGTGGCGTTTTATCGTATCATGTGCTGAGGGTTTGGTTGGACGCTTCGAAGCCGCAGAGATCCGCATTACAGCCATGAGATGCTGGCCAGGATCCCTGAACCTGGGAGCGGATTAACTTAATCCGGCGTTCAGTGCCTGTCTCTCCCTTGCTCTCGTTATTCTCTGTTTTTTGCTCAGCTCTTATACTCGATCTTAGCTCGCCACTATCGTACTTCATCATTTAATGCCTCCGTCAATTTACTTCGCTTCTGCGCGATCAGGGGCGGTTTTATATGTGCACAATCCCCGTAGCGCCGCCTCAGTGGCCTGAAAAGGGATAAGGACGCAACCCTAGCACGAAAGCCGTGGGTGAGCTGACAGCTGTTCGCGAGTTCAGGATGGAGATTCCATACCTCCGTGCGAGTTTATTTTTGGAGGCCATTTAATCAGTCCCTGTGGCTTATTTTGTCGTTCCAGTTTCGTAGGACGACTTGGCGCTGGTGCATCTTTGAGCCCACAGATTGGTTTTTCAGCTCTTTTTTGGTCGCAGAATTTATACTCTTTTTTTTTCATCTTGTACAGCTTTCAGAATAACTGGGGCATAGACTTGCTTGATGTTTTCGAGAGCGGGGGAATGAAAATTTCATGTGTTCTTTTTTTTTTAATGTAAGGCAAGTACATGACTCAGTTCATGACTCCGTTGACTTGCACCGATGTCTGGGCCCGTTGGATGGTCTGATTCTGGCCATGGCTGCCTCCCACTGCTCGTATGATGTCTGTGATATTCTCATGTGGGATAGTTATGTCACGCAACTCCACGAAATGTGGAATACTGTTGGCTTACCGCCGCGCCAGAGACAGGGGGGAGGTTATATGGAACGGTGGATAGGGCTATACAAGTAAAGGTTGGGCAAGGTGTTTGTCTGTATTCGCCTCCAGAATGCGGCCTCTTCTGTGATGAGTTTCATATGGGGAGGGGGATATATTCCTTGTTTCAGTCCCAGGACTTCTAGACGTGCACCGTAGTTTGGTGATAGAGGGGTGAAGCATGGGTAATGATCCGCTCGGTTTGTTAGCTCGCGGGCTAGATCGTTTGCAGCCGTATTGCCTTCGAGCCCTCCATAGTCCGGGGTCCACGCAATGCTGTGGGAGAGGTGTAAAGTGTGTGAAAGGCCTGATGGTACAAGCAGGGACTCCGTCGCTTAGGAACTCGTCCTGTAGTATTAAGTAGAACGTGTTGTCGGGCTAGCTGGTTCAATACTTCAGACTTTGCAGTTGCGCGAAACATACACACACAAGACAGGTTACGGGACGAGCGCATACTTACAACTGCTTTTATTCAAAGGACGCAGCACCTATTTAAAGGGTAAAAAATGCCAATGGTGTTTACAGCACCGTCCAAACTGGCAAAGCTATTCCCCCGCGTCACCAATCAAGGAACAAAGAAAAGTGGTTGTGACAAGAAGCACGCCAGGCACTTTGTGGGATGCGCCGTCGGAGTTGTCTACGAAATACCACTGACTTGTGGAAAAACGTACCTAGGCCAGACTGGACGTTGCTTGAGCGATCGTGCACGGGAACATAGGTTATCGCTAACAACGGGGGAGGGATCTAATTTGCAAAGCATTGCCTGTCCAGCAGTCACTGTCGGCCACGGCTTAATGAGATTAGAATTCTGGGCAAAAGTCGCGATTCAATCGCACGTGAAATTATGGAAGCTTACTTCATAAAGAAAAGAGGAGATGCCTGTATTAGTGATTCTTCAATTGTACTATTCAATAGTGAGCTAGCCTTTCTCGATAAGACGATGTAAGTTCAGGCCTTGGTCTGTTACTGATTACTGCATGATGTAACCTTTCGCTGCGCATGCTCAAAGTGCATTCTTTTTTCCTTTAAATACGTGCTGTGCCCTTTGAATAAAAGCTGGTTGGTTGGTTGGTTTATGGGGTTTAACGTCCCAAAGCGACTAAGGCTATGAGAGACGCCGTAGTGGAGGGCTCCGGAAATTTCGACCACCTGGGGTTCTTTAACGTGCACTGACATCGCACAGTACACGGGCCTCTAGAATATCTCCTCCAAAGAAATTCTAGCCGCCGCGGCCGGGATCGAACCCGCGTCTTTTGGGTCAGCAGCCGAGCACCATAACCGCTAAGCCACCGCGGCGGCTTTGAATAAAAGCAGCTGTAAGTTTACGCTCCTCTCGTACCCTGTCTTGTGTGTGTGTGTGTGTGTGTGTGTGTGTGTGTGTGTGTGTGTGTGTGTGTGTGTGTGTGTGTGTGTGTGTGTGTGTGTGTGTGTGTGTGTGTGTGTGTGTGTGTGTGTGTGCGTGTGCGTGTGCGTGTGCGTGTGCGTGTGCGCGCGCGCGCGTGTGCGTGTGCGTGTGCGTGTGTGTGTGTGTTTCGCGCAACTGCCATGTCGAAAGTCCTGTAGTAATGTGAGCCGATTTATCCTCCAGGCTGCAATGCCTTAACGGTGAGGGCTTCGGCTGTGGCAGGCTCCTAAGCCCGAAGTGATGGGCTCGTCAGTAGTTGGTAGTTGGGGTCTAGTGAAACCGCGACAAAGAAATATGTTGGGTTCAGGGTATGCTGCCAGTATACATACACTGTTTCGTGATCTGACTGTATTATTGCTCGTTGGTTGCTATAATTCGACATAGTGGCTAGCGCACAAGGTAGACGCCTACAGAAGGAATCCAGATAGGACAAACGCTAGACTTGCAACTCAATTTTACTTTGGACAGGACATATTTATACAAGATTTTATCTTCCATTCTCCGGTACGTGCGCTGCTGGTGCCGCCTGCAATAGCAGTCACGTCAAAGTGTGGTAATGGAACCTAAAAAACTCGCGTGTTACAAAAAGCCACCGGCATTACTAAAAGTGATAAGGCTAGAATGCAGAAGTGAAAAAATCATGAAATATGTATATACGATGTAAACCCGAGGTAAAATGTGAAAGGTGAGCACACAAAAAAAAAAACAGCGAAAACGCAACTGTGATGGTGAACGAAGCTTGCAAAAGGCACGATAAAGGTTAAAACAGACCTTTATACAGGCAGGCCAGCGTAAAAGAGAGATTTCATGTAAAATCGCTAAAACCAAGAAACAATAAAACCAAAAACAACTGAAACCACCCCAACCCGTGAAAGGAATGTGAAAACAATAAAAATGAAAAGGACATACAGATATACGCGACGAATACTGCCGCAAATACACAGGTGTATTAAGTATAGGCGCCAACGTAGAGGAGCGACCCTAGCCGCCGTTCTGCCTTTGTGGATATCGGATCCATGAGCGGAGGGAAGGTAGTGACCGTTGATCCGGACCATGGGACGGAAATAACTAGAAGAATAAGAATGGGGTGGAGCGCATATGGCAGGTTCTCTGAGATCATGAATGGCAGTTTACCAATACCCCTCAAGAGAAAAGTATACAACAGGTGTATCTTACCGGTACTCACCTATGGGGCAGAAACGCGGAGGCTAACAAAGTGGGTTCAGCTTAAGTTAAGAACAACGCAGCGAGCTATCGAAAGAAAAATGATAGGTGTAACGTTAAGAGATCGGAAGAGGGCGGAGTGGGTGAGGGGACAAACTCGGGTTAATGACATCCTAGTCGAAATCAAGAGGAAGAAATTGGCTTGGGCAGGGCATGTAATGTGAAGGCAAGATAACCGCTGGTCCTTATTAAGGGTAACGGAGTGGATGCCTAGAGAAGGCAAGCGTAGTAGTGGGCGGCAGAAAGTTGGATGGGCGGATGAGATTAAGAAGTTTGCGGGGATACGGGGCCGCAACTGGCAAAGGACAGAGTTAACTGGAGAGACATGGGAGAGGCCTTTGCCGTGCAGTGGGCGTAGTGAGGCTGATGATGATGGTGGTGATGATGATGAGCGGAGGCATCGTGATCGCTTCTATTATGCTTGCAGGAAGGGAAGTATTCGCGGAGCTCTCGTACACCTTATGCTTCACTGATACGTTGAAGAATGGCTGTTCCGGTGGTGATGCTAAGACCGCGTCTCTGATCTCTGACCGCGCTTTCACTCGTGTACATCGATCTTTCAATACGATATTCACACAGCCAGTTATTCATTTCTCCACCAATGCGAATTGATTGTAAGGCTGAATGAATCGCCACACAGCAATGTTCATAGGCCAGTCTGCTTTGCGGCGTGTTTGATACAACTGGTAATGGAAATAACGTTGTCAGTGCTGCCGCGTCATTATCGGAGGCCAGACATGGTCGGAGGGTAAATTACCCAGTTCGTCAGGTCACAGGTAACGCAGGAATATACCATTTTCACCATACGTTTTCCCACGCAGCTTAGAAGCGCAATGGTACGATACGCGCTTAAGTCAGTCGATAGCTTTCCAGGCTTGAGGACAGGTATAATAGGCGCACGCTTTCAGCACTTTTCAAGGCGGCTGGCCTCCCAGGAGGTGCGATAAGCTGAGAACAGCTGAGCCTTGGCCTTACTTAGGCGAGAGAGGGCAGTGTAGCAACACCCTCCGGTCCAGGGCAGGATCTTTGATTGGTAACTGCCAGGGCAGCATGGAGCGCTTCCATAGTGAACGGTTCCTGTTGGGCGAAGTTGTAAAGCTTTGGAGAGACAGTGGCACCGATGTGGCTGTTAATGAAGCTACGATCTTGAGACCGAAAGCTCCACTTCGCCGAGCAGAGAAATATTCACATTCATTACTGTGGACTCGAAAGGATAAAATTGCGTGTGCTGAAGCTCCATGCCTTAGAATAAGGCTTTCTAGGAATTAGGTTCGTGCAAAAGGATCGCATACCAGCCTGTCTAAATGACATTTGCGTACGCCTAGCAAAGTCTTCTCTGTAAGGCGCCTTGCGCGCTCGGCTCTCTGTTCTACGGCGAATTGCGCCAATTTTCCGCGAGAGCAGGATTGTGTCCGGGAGACACTTGCTTGATTACAGATTTGGATGCTTTTATAAGCGAACAATATCCAAAGATGACACCTACTTTTCTAATCTTGTTACACTTACAGCTCGCCAATCTTCTTATGGCATTATAAGCTGTGGCTCGTATGCAACCCCACAAATCAGAACCAACTATGGTTTCATGATGCTCGGGTCTATCTTGCCTTGGTCTCTAAACACATCTTTTTCTAATGAACTTAGTACCATGTCATTGTCTTCAATTCGCAACCTGTATATCTTACTGCACTGTTAACTAAAACATAATTTTTGCTGGAAAGCACCATGCTCTAAATGCTGTTTTTCATAGTATAAGAATGTACACTCTAATTTTTCTATTTCTACAGTAGCAACTGCTATTATCAATATATGACGCCTTCATCTTTATGTTGTTGTCGTGCCGAGTTATTTTCCTCCGAGTGGAGTTTAAATTTTCCACCCCTGAATGCTCATACGTCAGTCAATGTTTGTTTTTTTTTCCGTGCATCACGTGCTGCTGCCAACATTCAGGGGCGGCGAGGCTTGTTAAGCAGTGGTGGAACACTGCTTTTTTCTCGCCGTCCCCAGTTTTTTGTATTGCGCGAAAAACTGGAATAAATATATTAAACGAAATGAAATCAGGTCACTCATATTCAGCGTCAACAGTTTAGCACACTTTTGGAAGAGTCGTAACCTTAGTGGTCGGCGTTTAGCACGTGCCACTGCATCACTGAAGTCTTCGCAGTGTGAAAGGTCAAATGCCCCTCTGTGAGTTTCTGTGTCCCGCGAGAAAGGCGCCGCCAAGAGAAGATTCCCCTCTCCCGAATGCGGGCCGGCTGGCGAGAGAAAAATAGCGGCTGAGGAAAGGTACGAAAAGCGGCCCCGCAGTATAGAGGAACACTCGGAGGCCGGCCACAATGCGAGCAGGCCGCTCGAACAGACATCTGCCTTGATATAAATCTGCAGATAAAAGTGAGGCTTGCTGAAAAACGGACTTACATATTCCTTCGATTGGAACATCAAATTGCACATCTTTTACACACGCAAGCACCATTTCTTCGCGAAGAGCTATGCAGTCGAAGAGAGGGATTTAGTGTACAGAAATTGGCCGTACCCGCCGCGGTGGCTCAGTGGTTACGGCGCTCGGCTGCTCACCCGAAAGACGCCGGTTCGATCCCGGCCGCGGCGGCCGAATTTCGATGGAGGCGAAATGCCAGAGGCCCGTGTACTGCGCGATGTCAGCGCTCGTTAAAGAACCCCAGGTGGTCGAAATTTCCGGAGCCCTTCACTGCGGCGTCCCTCATAGCCTGGGCCTATTTGGTACGTTAAACCTCAGTAAATCACATCAAATAAATCAGAAATTGGTCGTGGCGTGACGTAGCAATGTGAAGTAAAGCCGCTGTTTTTTTTTTTCGGTGAAGTGGTTGAAACCCTGCAGCAACAACAACTTCATTTTAATACTTACTGCTCAGCGAGTTGCAACTGATTTTGCGTTTATATGTGACAATGTGATAAGCTGACTCGGGAAATTTTGGAAGCCTCGGCAGTCCGTGAATCCGGAGAACAATGCGCGCCTTCAGAGTGCCTATCGAGGGTGAGCATCCTGCGATAATTGTAAGGACTCATTCGATGTGTGCGGTGTTCCTCATTGTATGTTTCTTCTCTGCTGCTGGTTTTAAGTGATAATAACGGTACTGCTTCTCTTGTAAACCACATGACGCCTTTAAAGAGGTTAATAAATGCATCGCAGTCACCAAAAAGCGAAATCTAGACTCACTTTGTTCCTTTCCTCGGAGACAGATTCTTGAACGGTTCCACTGAAAACCAACGACTGCAAAAAGCGCAGAAACACGCAGCTAATGAAGTACAACCACGCGAGAAAACAAGGCCGTTGTATTTCGTCTGCTCACCATAAACCAGCACAAACCAGCCTTGCTGAAACACGGACACTTTTCTACCACGCGGGAGAAATTTCTTGAATACATGACCTGAATAGCTTGTATGCCACGGCGCTAGCTTCCCTTAGCGCTCGAGCTATTTCGCCGAGATGGCCTACGCCTGGAGCACAAGAGGCCTGTTATGAGACACCTGTGGCAACAAAATTAATAGTTTGGATCAAAAAAGAAAGCTTAAACTTAGTAATGCTTGCTGGGGGCTAGTGGGGGATATTTTCGTGAAAGTATATAGCGCCAAAGCAGACAGCACACAGTAAGAGAGACGGGACAAGCGCTTGTCTCGTTTCTCTTAATGTGTGCTGTCTGCTTTGGGGCTAACTCCTTTCAATAAAAAAAAGAAGCTTAATTTATCGCATACCTTTCAGGAGGCGCACTTTGCAGCAGTGTGGTCGTGCCACTGCACCGTAACCTAGACAGATGCCGGTTTGGCCTGCGCCGGCTGCCGTTAGGCATATTGCTCGGCTTTCCAAAATGAGGTTTCGCCAAGAGAAGAGCGACGTGCGCCTTGCCCTGCGATGTGAGGAGCGTCCAGTCGGCATACGTGGCCGGCCGAACCGCAGTGGGTAGCTCCCAAAACACCCGGATGAGTGGCCCGCTGTGGCGGAGCATGCAAGCGTCGGCACATTCCTTCATCGGAGTCATTTGGGGAGTCCTTTGCGATGCGGGGTCCACAGATCTCGGGGGAACGGGGCGTGCGTGCGAGGAGGAACGCCGTGGTGAGGTTTGAAGGACAAAAAAGGACGCGTTTTTTTTTCTTTCTTTTTTCGTGTGGCTTTCTCGAAAATCGTTCGTGGCTTACGGTACCGAACATCGGGAAGCGCTAGTTGGCGTTAGTAGTTGAATGATTCTGGGACCTCCCTCTGTACTAATTCACTCCGTGCGTCCGCATTCCCTTTCTTCGATAAACTCGGAGGCCCCGAATGCCCAAAACTACCGCTGTTGATGTGGCTGCCTGGCTCACGCAGGGGACCACCGAGCGCTGTTCAAGCAGGCGATGCGCCACTGGGAGAACTACACGTGCATCAAGTTCGTGGAGCGCGCGCCCGAGCACCAGCACTACATTGTCTTCACCGAGAGACCGTGCGGGTGAGTATGCCAAATGAATGCCAGTTGAAAGCACTTGTTGCGCGCTGCCTGTCACTCGGAGGTGCCACGATGCGGCGCCACCTCATTAGTTGGCGTGGCTGCAGCAAGACGGAGAAAGAAAAAAGCACAGACAGTGCGCTTGTGCTGTTTAAATCAAGCATAGCGAAGTGTGCCTCTGCTGTAACTGCCAAGGCAATGCGTCTGGCCCTCTTTTGCGAGGCTGCCTTTGTTCGCCCCGCTCTTGTCCTTCATTAGCGGAGGCCAATTTTCGAGATTGATGAGTGCACCCACAATGGCGCGGACGTTCTCTTTCCTCGCACGCCGAAATAGCTGTCCGGCGATATTCTTTCGTCTCTGTTTTAGAGCGGTGCAGTCTGTCTTCAGGCTCCGCAAATTATCTGCCTTTCTTCCGATGTGAAAACAAAGGACGGGGCCCACTAATGTTCTCCTGCACTCCAGCTCCGACCTCACAGCTAAGCTCCTCTTGTTGCTGCCGCCCTTCAAATGATGGGCCGAGATGTGTCTCTATCCGCTTTAACCGTATTTGATTGCGACCATGTATTTGCTCCGCGCATACGCTGACGTCTCCGTATTCCAGAACGCCGCATCGGTTCATTTTATTCTGCACTTTCTGCCCGTGAACGCTGAAATATCAGTAAGGTACCTCAGTCGGTACTCTGTGCTGCACGAATTTCGCGACCCCAGTTTTCTTATCTCGATTCCAAGCCGACCACTCACATCACTACCGCTATGCTGGTTTGCAATCTTCTCTCTGATTTTGAGCAGACACTCCCCTTGTCAAGTTGCTATGGCAGTAAATATGAACCGCACCTTCTGAGCCTCGTTTACATGCCGATATTCTAAGTCACTACCCTGGCGTATGTCTCAATGTTTTAAGCATCTCGTCTCAGTTGAGGTGCCATTCATGAAACAACAGCAATTTAGGGAGCCACGGAGAGAAAATGACTTACTTTTTCCTGCCTGCGTGAAAAAAGCACACCAGTTCAGCCTTTCTTATTTAACAATGACATCGATTAGCGGAAAATACTCGGCCGTGATTCTTCCCCTCTCCTCTTGTGTACGTCGTCGGTAGTCTAATCTATAGTGTGGAAAATGCATCGATAAGTAGGGCAAACGCAAAGACGCATGAGCAGACCTCCCAGATCTCCAGCTATTGAAATTTTTTCCTTCCTGTTAGTTTAGTTCCTGTTAGGCATCACCATGATTATGCGCTCTTCTACACACCTATTAAAAAAGGTAGATAAGATCACCAGCGCAAATGCAGCAACCCCTACTAAGTAAAGACTTCAGTCAAAATATGTTGGGCGTATTTGATTTTAGGTTTTGCGACTTCCAATAACACGAAAAATTTGCGGGCATAAGATGGCCGCAACTGGCACAAGACCGCTTTAACTGGAAAGGTAAGGGAGAGGCAGTTGCCCTAGAGTGGGCGTAGTCAGACTGATGATGATGAATGAGGTGAAAAGCTTGACATGTTTCCACGCTAATTACAATGCTTGCAGTCTTTTGCATCAACGACGTTCCCTTACTTGATAAAAGGGAAGATTCTCGCATGGAGTACTTAGGCTTGAAGTATCAGGCTCCTCTTCACTGACGCACTGTGAGGGAAGTATGCGCTTTTAGTACACACTCTAAGGTTGTACTTCAGCCCGAAGATCATACTTCCGTTCGTGTCCGCCAGACAAACCCGGTCGGCAAAGGCTAGATGGCAAAAGAAATTCATTTTCCCAATGGCACTATTTTTGGGCACGGGTCACTTGTTTTTTTTTTCTTGATCGCCTGGCGTCTCAACAAACTTGTTTTTCGCCAATGGCTATAGTCTGGGAAAGAACTAGAAACAACAGAAAAATAAACTACAAGGAGGAACGGTGGATGAGAATAAGCCCCCTAGCGGGTTTTTTCAGAGGCTCCATGTGAACAGCGGGTGCTTTTAGCAAACACACATACAGAGCATTGCGCCAGCAAGTACCCTCCACCGAAGCAAAACTGCAAAACGGCCGCTCGCCACTTTCGCCTACACGCGACCGCAACGCTAGGCCTTTTGTAGTTATGCGCGCACTCCCGCCCAGTGGGTTGCTGCGCACCAATATGCGGGCGTCTGTTTTTCTTTCTCTCCGTGCCTTTTAAGCGCCCGCCGGGCATTTGCTTTTATCGGCGCTGCACTTGGGCTGCGCGGCTGTCAAATCAAAATCGGGGAGGAGAAAAAAAAGCAGGCACGTATACTCCTGCTGCTAATTGGCTGCCGTGCGGCGAAACAGGTCGAACACGAATTCACCACCCGCGTCGTCGTTGTCGCGCGGCTAAGGTAATGAGCGGGCTTCGGCGCTCAGCAGTCGGCGGAAATAAAAGAAAAAAAGAGAGTAGTCATATATTGGAGGGCCACGGCACAAAGGCGCACAACGCCCTCTGTCAAAGACTCGCTGAACTGAACCAATAATGAGGTGCCCTTTTTGAATACCCGACTCGTCATCAATGAGCGAGGGGCGGGCCAGGAGGAGGAGGAGGAAAAAAAGTTTACTTGGGCCAGCACTAAGCCCCAGTGAAGAAGGGCGAGAGAGCAGGAACAAGGTTATGCTCGCTTTATTTCTTGCCGTTGGTTGTTCTTCGACTTTCGAGAGCGGTATGACTGTGCCTGCAACAGAAAAAGGCACCAAGTCAAGACGCACTTTTGCCGCTTTGTTCGCTGCAGCGACACAATTCCTTGCTCGGGGTGGGGGGGGGGGGGGGGGGTGAATTAACTTGGCACAAATGACCTCATTAGTCCCGAAATTCAAATTCCACCCCGCCTTCACATCGAGGGAAGAGCGCTATTTGCCGGCCGTAACATGTGCACGTGTTTCGTGCCTCATTCCAGACGGAAAGAGTCGTTATCAGAGGCCCCATACGCGTCGTAGTCATTCCTGGGTTAAAAAGAACCTCCTGTGGGGCTAGTTGTTCATCTTTGGCAACAGGCGCGAGACACACACAGACACAAACAAGACACAAAGAACTGCTTTATTCGGAGACAAAACGCACAAATATATACCCGTCGTATACACGCAAGGAACACGATCATGCATCGAGTATAGCGAAAGGGTGAAATAGTTGTTCCCGGCCTTATACAAAGCTATGGATGTGTCGCTTGGGTCCCTTCCAAATAACAGCTGACATTTCCTCAGGCAGATGAAGTACGGACTTGAACCACAAGTGCCGCCGCATGAACTGATTGCCGTGAATAGTCGAATCGGCAGTAAGACCCATTCAGAGGAGCAAGCGATGTGCCTTCTTGAGGGCGTTGACTGCCTTCTCATTTTGTTTTATTTGTACGCACTGCAGCCTATTGCAGGAGTGGGGTGAATACAAAATAACGACAATAAAAAGAACACACCGTGAAACAACGCGCTTACACGGGACGAAGAAAGAAGACACGCACACACACAGCGCTGAACTTACAACTGCATGATTTATTGCAGTTGTAAGTTGCAAGCTCCTGAAAGATCTCCGCCTATCTAGCCTCCCGATGAGGCCACGCAAAGAAAGAGAGAAGATGGCTGTTATGCCGTATCTGCACGGGATCAGCCACTCATTGAAGAAGATAGTAGGGCGTGCTGGAGTGAATTTGATCCTAACCGCACCCAGAAAGCTCAATATGCTTTGCAGAATGGTGAACGAAGATGTCCCAAAACCAGCGCGGTGCAGTAAGAAACATGAAAAAATGTTCACCACCTGTGACACGGAGGTAATCTACGAGATACCGCTGTCATGCGGCGCATCTTATGTGGGCCAAAGTGGACGCTGCATAAACGACCGTCTACGAGAGCACGCCATTAACATCCGCACGGGATACGGCAGCACGCTGGCAAAACACGTATCTGCCTGTCATTGCACACCTAACCTTGGACGAAGCCAGATTTTGAGGCGGTATAATCATCAACACAAACGTGAACTATATGAACCATTCATCATAGACAGGAAAGGCGCGTCATGCGTTAGCACTCCATCGATGGCACTGACAAGAAAAGAGATTAAATATCTTGAATAACCATTGACGACATGAGAGAACGAGCCCCTCATCCCCTTCCCTTGTTTGCTTAATTGACGACATGATGCGACAGGAGGATATCTTTCTCGCCTTCCTTTGGTTTTTTTGTTTTTTGTATTCCTTTCCGGTATTTATTGCGAGCAATGCAATAAATCATGCAGCTGTAAGTTCAGCGCTGTGTGTGTGCGTGTCTTCTTTCTTCGTCCCGTGTAAGCGCGCTGTTTTACGGTGTGATCATGTACCAACTGGCCCGGCAACTATCCTTAATGTAATAAAAAGAACAATACAAAGAAGTAAAGAGCAACCATACAACGTTAGGAACAGGCTAGTAAGAATTGTAATGATAAGGAACGGATGTTGCCTGCTAAGATATTCTAAGCTTCAATGGTATGACGGAAAAAGCTGAACTTAACGAAGTTAATGCGGACATAAAAGGGCGAAATGTTTGGAACGTGGTGGTTTGGAACGTAGACGAACGTTTTTAAAATGTCAGATAATTATCTGAAGAAGAAAAGCGAGGTGAATTGACTAAAGGGTACATGAGTTTGAGGCACTCAAGACGACGACGTGCTAGACGTAGTCAGGACTAGCTGGGGAAGAAAAGTTGACCGCGAAAAAACCCTCGTCAAATCTTCTGCAGACAAAGCGCACAGCCTTCCTTTGCACAGATTCAAGTTGGTTGATCTCACACTGCTCGTATGGGTTCCAAACAACACAAGCATATTCGAGGATGGGGCGAATATGAAGCTGTATAAGTTAAAAGCAATAAAATTCCAATAAGGAAAGGTGTCAGGCAGGGAGACACGATCTCGCCTATACTATTCACTGCCTGTTTACAGGAGGTATTCGGGGCTTGAAATGGGAACAGTTGGGGATAAGCGTTAATGGAGAATACCTAAGTAATTTGCGATTCGCTGTTGACATTGCCTTGCTAACTCACTCAGAGCAGAACGGCAGAGCAGAACGGTGGGGTTAAAAATTAACATGCAGAAAACCAAAGTAATGTTCAACAGCCTCGCAAGGAAACAGCAGTTCGCAATTGGTAGCCAGGAGCTGGAAGTACTAAGAGAATATTTCTATTTAGGGCAGGTAGTGACCGCTGATCCGGATCATGAGAGGAAAATAACTAGAAAAGAATAAGAATGGGGTGGAGCGCATATGGCAGGTACTCTCACATCATGAATGGCAGTTTACCAATATCCCCCAAGAGAAAGGTATACAACAGCTGTATCTTACCGGTACTCACCTATGGGGCAGAAACGTGGAGGCTAACAAAGAGGGTTCACCTTAAGAACAACGCAGCGAGCTATGGAAAGAAAAATGATAGGTGTAACGTTAAGAGATCGGAAACGGGCGGAGTGGGCGAGGGAACAAACGCGGTTTAATGACATCCTAGTTGAAATCAAGAGGAAGAAGTGGCCTTGGGTTGGGCATGTAATGCGAAGGCAAATAACCACTGGTCTTTATTAAGGGTAACGGAGTGGATGCCTAGAGAAGGCAAGCGTAGTAGTGGGCGGCAGAAAGTTGTGTGGGCGAATGAGATTAAGAAGTTTGCGAGGACACGGTGGGCGCAGCTGGCAAAGGACGGGGTTAATTGGAGAGACGTGGAAGAGGCCTGCAGTGGGCTAGTCAGGCTGATGATGATGATGCTTGGGAAATGGGTCTTTGACCCCACCCTGAGTAGACTAAAAACACCTTGTGCCATGGCGCTCCTTGGCCACAAATGTCCTTGCGCCATAAAAATCCATTGTCAACATCATCACTATAAACCATCTTGATTAAACTTCGATGGGGAAATTGTCCCTCTCTTTGAAAGAAGACATAATAGCGTCGAATATTCTGGGGCAGAAATTTTGAATATTCGAAATTGTAAGACGCTGTTATGGAACTGTTGAAGGTAATAATGCTCGATTCTCGATGTGTAGCAAAAAGTTTCGAAGTTTTTGTCATCGCTCGCATCGAGCATTTAAGATTAAAATAGAAATACAATGGGGATGCTTTTCACGGTAGCAAAAAATGTTGATAGCAAAAAAAAATTGAAGCGTGTCGACATGAGATCTGCGGATATATAGTCAAATGTTACAATACACGAAAAAATTGCGTTAATAAACTCTTTCCGGTTGAAAAATGCTTTTGTCCAGAATTGTTGTGTATGTGCCTCCGCATGTAAGGGAATAGCGAATGAATGCGCTTAATAGGGACCATAATGAAGGGAATTATGCGCTGCTATGAAAGCAGTGGCTTATAAACACAGACCTCTACGCAAATGGTGTGAAGCACGCAAAGGCTTCATGTACGAAAAGGACAGCATGTAGCTTTTTAGTTACCTTCCTTACCCGGAGCCCTGGAATTCACAGAACGGGTCTGCTCGTGTTGAGAACGGAACGGGGTTCCTAAGACTAAGCAGGCATTTTGACTCCATTCTCTGGAATGTATTTTTCGTCTCCTTCCATGACAGCTCCTGAAGATAATAGTTTTTCCACTGTGTATTTAAAGGGAGGCGACATCTCTTTTCTGGCTCTTGAACTACGTTCTTCGGATAGATTGTAAGCTCGGAAAGCAGCCGAGCACACTTTGGCCGTACTATGATAGCCAGCGTACTTAGGCTTGCTGCCACCTCAAGCGAACTAGTTTTGTTTCACTAGCCTCTGGCAGCTAACCTAATAACTGAAAAGGCTGCTTACGCGCTACAGGGACTATGCTTTGCTGTTCAAGCTATACGTCTTTGGCGCGCTCTGTGAAGCTATTCTGTACAGGAAATTTTCCTGCATACCAAAGCCCCTTCCCTTAACCCTACAGCTAAACAGGCCTCAAGTGCGCACGAAACAGCTGTGCTTACAGTGGGCCCAGTATTCAAGTTCAGTGTATCCCAGGAAGGGTAGGGTGGTGTGGGACTCGTCCTGACCTACATACGAGGGAAACCAGCAGTCACCGATTCCCAGGAGCACAAGGGAATGTTTATATCTTTTTTGGAGTTTGGGGTGTTGATCAGCGCTAAATTAACATCGTATTATTTTATCGCTTAAAGATAATTTATTACAAAGCAGAAGAAAAACAACCGCATGCTACCGGTGGGATCCGAACCCATGACCTCCAGATTTCGCGTCCGGTGCTCTGTTTGCCCATATTTGGTTAAAACGCATTCATACCGGCTGGGGCATCAATAATATATGCCGTAATTATTTAGAACGGTTTTGGCGGGAAAGGACATGAAATCCAAGTAGGAGCGTTCCATACCACCATGCAGGCTGTTGATCCTATTCAAAGTACTTTAAAAGGTTCACTCGCAGTGGCTTGCCATACGCTTGGTTTTTGCCGGCTTCAAAAGCGAATGTCCTGCAACTCAAGGGACTAGGCAGCTTCATGAAACCATGCCTAAAGAGTAGCAAGCTGCTGACTTATGGGGGCGCTCCGAATCAGTCACCCAGGACAGCAGCTTGGGCATGTTGGTTATTCATTCTTGATGGAACAGCGCAAAACATCGGGACAAGAGACAAGCGCTGACTTACAACTGGTTTTTATTTCGAAGAAACATTGCTTCTTATACCTTCTTCACCCTCTCAAAAAGCACATGCGTCGCAACCATATCGTTCAAGCGTCCACAAAAAAGCATAAGACAAATAATCACAGATACTTATAATCACATTTTTAACATGTCAAATTCTTTCTTAGTCAAAGCTACAGACGGCGTGCTGACACAATCGTCGCGCAGACTCGCTATCGAAGCTGCCTCGATTATTTCCCGGACTAACTGGTCTTTGTGATTAGCCAAAGCTTTGCATTTTTGGAAAACCGGTGCACAACTAGTTGAAGGGCAATCTCTGCAATGGATTGCAGAGATTGCCCTTGCAGGAACCTGGAACCTTGCAATGGATTGCAGAGATTGCCCTTGCAGGAACCTGGGAATCCATTGCAGAGATTGCCCTTCAACTAGTTTGCACCGGTTTTCCAAAAATGCAAAGCTTTGGCTAATCACAAAGACCAGTTAGTCCGGGAAATAATCGAGGCAGCTTCGATAGCGAGTCTGCGCGGCGATTGTGTCAGCACGCCGTCTGTTGCTTTGACTAAGAAAGAATTTGACATGTTAAAAAATGTGATTATAAGTATCTGTGATTATTTGTCTTATGCTTTTTTGTGGACGCTTGAACGATATGGTTGCGACGCATGTGCTTTTTGAGAGGGTGAAGAAGGTATAAGAAGCAATGTTTCTTCGAAATAAAAACCAGTTGTAAGTCAGCGCTTGTCTCTTGTCCCGATGTTTTGCGCTGTTCCATCAAGCAAGAATCAGTCACATCAGGTAGGCCGGATAGAAATGCTTGAACAGATAGACCCAGAGCACTGACCTGTAGCTCGAAGAAGCTATAATGCATAACCTTATCATAATTTTGTTCTCTGCATGTGTTTTTTGCGCTCTTGATAAGCAGTTGTGCATGCCATTTTTTAGTGCCGGCTTCTCTTCAACGAAGCTCACGCTTCAAGTATGCTTCTGCAAGCACTGCTATGTTAAAATTTGTATCTGCATGCTCCCACTTGCTTGGTGTTCCGAGACTGCAGTATTTCCCAAATAGAAATAAATAATAAAATAAATAAAATAAACAAAAAGCTTATGGCTAATGCACATTATTTATTCTTTGTCACTCTGCGGCTGTATTTTGTAAGGCTTCATTTTGTTTCGGCTTCATTTAGTCGGCCGGGACGAGAGCGGCAGGTGGTGGGAAAGCAAACGACCAATCACTGGCCGCCGCATCCAACGCGGCCTAGGAAGGGGGTCCGCCATATCTTTCCCGAGACGAAGCTCTCCAGGCCATGCGCGTCGGGGGCCTCGATACGCATAGGAGTGGCCGGCATCACGGACATCACCGAATGCTCTCGACAAAAAAAAACACTGCACAAGTGCGCACCTGCGAACATTCAAACTCTTGCAGCGAGGTGTTACCGTGAGCAACACGGGCGGGTTTGTGCCACGGCCTGTACGCCACCGGGAAGCAGCGACTGGTGGCAGGGGTCCAAACTTGGTGCGCATTCCCTACAGGGGCCAGAAGTATCCAAGACACGTGAGCGGCAACCGTGGTTGATAGCTGTGTTAATGTCCGGTGGCTCGAGCTAGACCACACTTGTGAAGGTAAATGTCGTGGCAGTGAAACGACGTGATCGTGGCAAGATCATTAACACCTCTTTTTGGGCTAGTTGGTGCATACTTGAATTAGAGAAAAAAATAGCGCCAAACCATGCGCACCACAAAAAAGGGACGAGGACGAGACACAAGCGCTAACTCACAACTGAAATTTTATTGAAGCCAAGAAGCACCTTATATAAGGTGAAGTTTCAAGGGGAAAGAAGGGTGGCAAGGATGAGAAGGTGAACAAAGGCAACCACCTGGGAACGCAGAAACAGGCAGGCAGCCCAAAGGAGACAGATTCTTGGCAAGAGCACGAATAAAACTGCATGTGTTAGTCTGGAGGCTTTCTACATTAAGAAATTTGGCTGTAGGTGTGTTAGCACTCCATCTTTATCGCTTTTTGCCTCCGAGTACAATTTTCTGAATTCTGCTATCAAGTAACTGTTCTTTTTATTTTTGCGATTTTAGACTGCCTGCCTGTTTCTGCGTTCCGAGATGGTTGCCTTTGTTCACCTTCTCATCCTTGTCACCCTTCTTTCCCCTTGAAACTTCACCTTAAATAAGGTGCTTCCTGGCTTCAATAAAATTTCAGTTGTGAGTTAGCGCTTGTGTCTCGTCCTCGTTTTTTTCTGGTGGTGTGCATGGTTTGGCGCTATTAAGCATGAAATGCTTTTAGCTCCCGTTATCGGCAGTGTGGTGACGTCACGCCGATACCGAGAGCCAACATCCGGGTACTGAATTCCACTCATCCGGGCACTGAATTGCACGCATCTGGGAGCTGAAACGAGAGCATCCGGGCACCGTACGAGATTTAACGAGACTCTCTCAGCCCTCCTACAGGACCGCCATACAAGCGCCGGTAGCTTCGCGCCGAACGGGTGGTGGCGGTCCGTGTACTGCCTGGCAGCGCTACAACACGCTGTCGCGTTCCACTCCTAAAGGCGAAGCTTAAGCGCCATTAACTATCAGTTAATTAGTATTTAGTAATTAATCAGTAATTAGTCACTAATTAGTAATTTGACATTATTTCGTCATCAATTATGTGTGACGTATTCCAGTGGTGACGTCACCAGTGTCGCAAAGTGGTGCGAAAACGCTTTCGCTTCTACGCACCTTAGACAGTTTCGAACGCGCTGCATATACATTCTTGTCAGGCCTGCGTCTCGTCGTGTCCGCGTACGCTTCTGCATCGTCCTGATACCCGTAAACATTTCATGCTTTCTCTACTCTCGGTTACGGGAGAGGCAGATATATTTTATTTGTTATTGTTTTTCCTCTAATTCACGTGGGGAGATCCTGTGCACTTGTAGCCTTTTTTTCACTGTTTTTCTGTATTTGTTTTTCAGCCTTTCTGTAAGAGAAAGACAAGGCTAAAGGCTAAAAGCCTGATGAGGCCCCTTGTACAAGTTCTACATCCGCTGTAGCTTTTGTTCCGGGTTGCGCCCATACATATCTATGTGTGGTCTGCAGGTATAAGGTATGCCCCCTTTGATATCACTGAACTCCTTAGTTGTTGCGCCAGGTCGTATTGCTGCTTCACATATTTCAGCAAATTTGGAGAGGTGAAACTGCGTCGAGCTGATCGCTTTATATACGTTGAGCAATGGCAGGGTGCTTTTTGCAATATTTAGAATTTTATTTCAACGAATGCTCCAATACAAACAAGCGACTCTACATCACTTTTCTTTATAGTTCAGTCCGATACTTGTTATGCCTTGCGAGCTTTATGCCTTGCGAGTTTTCGATACTTGTTAATCAAGCTTTATGCCTTGGGATTTATTTGGTTAAGTATAGTGTTCACTGAGGCGTCTTTTTCATATTTTAGTGGCGCACGGTAATTTTGTAGTGTCCTAATTGCAACGAGGAAACTAAAATGCAGCACCAATTTGCTGCGGTTACACACTGGATAGAAGCACGTGCTTCCTGTCACGCGCATCTTTTTGCAGCTGCACAATGCATAAAGCTGTTCATTGCCCTTCGCCGCTTCTCTCGAAAAATTCAATTTTGCACTTCACATAGTTCATGCAAACATCGAGAAAGACAATTTCTCTGCTTTTCAATTGAAAGCATGAACGGCATTTGTTTCACGGGTATGTATAAACTTATATCAAAGATCATCACAAAGGTTGGAGGCTGTGGCATCAGTTTTTCTCTGATAAATATGCAAGGGTTGATGCATGTATTGAGCAATGTGTTCGGATGTTGAGCATCTTCGCAGATGCAGAAAAGGCTAAAAACGTAGGGAAAAATCACATTATTACTCGTGACAACAGTGTCAGGATTAAAATCAATGACAGTGTTACATTGGTAACCACCACAACGGCTGCTAAATTTTTCGCAAAGAAATCACTGCAGGCTATTGCACACTGCCAGAAAAAAAGCCCTCAATTCGTAATTTTCACAGCTGTGCATAAAGCTCTTGAAAGGTTAAAACATCAAAGTTCAACTGTAAAGGAAAGCTTGGGCATGCATGCTAAAGCGCAAAAGAAAAGGACGAGACGAATGCACAGACAAAGCTCTGAACTCACAATTCTTTTTTATGCAGGGTTTCTCACCCCTTAAACACTGATGCGAAAGATCTCAATTGAAAATACACAAAAAAAATGAACAACAAGAACGACACTGCAACAGCTCCGCACGTGGCAACAATGGCGCATGATCAGCTGAAGGCATTTCCCTATGATCTTTAAGAAAGCATATTCTTTTCTGACAGGACTATTGATGCGGTGCTTCCGCATTGGTCTTGGAGTCAATGAATTTCGGAGGCTTCAATAACCTCTCTAGCGATTTTGAGGCGGTTATCTGTCAAAACTTCGAAATGACTGAAAATGGGGTGGCATCGTCTTTTTCTGTTCCTGCTTTCTTTTTTCCGTACAGTTCCTGCAATTAATGCCCAACTCCCCGGGCGCAGTGTGGCTCACGTTCTTACTATGTTCCTGTAGCCGGTTCTTCAGGCACCTACCTGTTTGTCCCATGCAGTGCTTGCCACATGAAAGCGGAATCCTGCACACAACCCCGCTATTGCAATGTACAAATCTTCTTTTGCTTGGAATGCACTTTTTCATGGCTAGAAACACAAGACGAACGCTGGTCAGAGTTCGTCCTGCGTGTGTCTCCTTTCTTCGTCCTGTGTTTTTTGCGCTGAAAAAAAAAATGCATTCTACGTACCAAGACCAGCTAGCCCGTCTTTCCACTTTAGCAAGTCTTTTGTTGCTTGTTAGCGCCGCCCGCCTTTTACCACGTGACAAAGCATTGAGAGCTTATCGGGTGTAGAAAAAACAACATTCACACCGACCAGTGAACTCGCTCTGCTGAGGTTGTGTGAAATCCTATGTTTTTTTTTTATTGGGGTTTTAACGTCCCAAAGCGACTCAGACCACATGAGAGACGCCGTAATGAAGGGCTCCGGAAATTTAGACCACCTGGGTTTCTTTAACGTGCACTGACATAGCACAGCACACGGGCCTCTAGAATTTCGCCTACATCGAAATATGGCCGCCGCGGCCGGGATCGAACCGCGTCTCGAGCGCCGTAACTACTGAGCCACCACGGCGGGGCAATCCTATGTAAGCACCCGATAACAGCCGCCTTCCTTTTTTTTCTTCCTTTTGCCTTTCGATGGCTCCACCACAGCCTGAACTGAAGATATGTTTTAAGAGGCTCTATGAGAGAGAGATTAGAAGATAAGCTAGGTATTGTGGTGTTCGCGGGTCCCGGCAAGTAAGAAGCGATAGAACACGGCGTAGTACTTTATTGGGCAACAGCTGAGATGCGTTCTCCCCGGCGGCGCTCATGCAGGAGCTCGCTTTTGTAGAGCCACGTCTGACGTCACTTGGCGCGTCATCACGCGTCTCACTCGGTCCACACGAAACGCCGGCACGCGTCTCACGCCGCTCGCACAGAACGCCGGCCCGCGTCTCACTCGGCTCGCACAGAACGCCGGCACGCGTCGCTTCCTCCACCGCAATTTCGAGAGTCACGATGGCTGATATCGGTCAGGCGGTGTTGTGTCCCCTTATTGCTTTTGTGTGTGTGCGCCCCCGCATCCTCCTCCTAACGACCACTCGCATCCTCCTCCTAACGACCACTCGCATCCTCCTCCTAACGACCACTTGCCCTTCGTCGCACGCTGTCGCCAGATGCCCCCCCATGGTGCGCCCCCGCATCCTCCTCCTGTTTTGGGAAGCCACTCCCTCCCGTGGACGCTTCTCCGCTCCCTCCTTTCTTCGGGCGGCCAGTTCGGCTCCTGCCTCGGTCGACGCTGGTCGCACCCTCATCAGCTTTAAATAAACAAAGTCTTAAAAGTACCGTGTGCGTCTTTCGCTGCATTGAATACAGCGACCGGACACGACAGTGGCGACGAGAAAGTGGATTCGACCCGCGCTACGCAACGCTATTGACAAGCCATGGCTACGCGAGGGTTTCCCAATCAGATACCAGAGTTCAACGGCTCATCGTGGTCATCGTGGGTTGGACGCCTTCAGTTCTACTTTGAAGCTAACAACATCACAGACCCAGCCTTGAAGAGGGCCAACCTGCTGACGCTGTGCGGGGAGCAGACCTACGATACTGTCTGCGCCCTTATTCAGCCAAGCACACCAGCGGCAGTGTCTTACGACGACATCGTAAAAGCGCTGCAAAAGCACTACGACCCAAGGCCATCCGAGGTCTACAGCCGGGCTCGCTTCCAACGACGAGATCAACTGGGAGGAGAAACTGTGAGCGCCTACGTAGCCGCGCTCAAGAAGCTCGCTGCCGACTGCAATTTTGGAACGCTGTCGACAACAGCTACCGGGCAGGAGGGAGACGCAGCTTCTTCTGCTAACACCACCATGCTTCCCTTGGACGTGATGTTACGCGACAGATTTGTGTGCGGACTGAGTGACGAGTCACTGCAGCAGCGCCTGTTCGCTGAGAAGGACCTCACATTCAGCAAAGCTTACGACATCGCCGTTCGAGCGGAGAGCGCCGGTCACCAGCAGAGAGGGATTCGCCGGAACACCGAGCCGGTACACCAGACAAGCAACCAGGTGCGCAAGCCTTCTGTTGTTGTAAAATCGGTCAAAAAGGCACAACGCTGCTGGCGGTGGGACGACCAACACAACCCCCAGGGATGTCGATTCCAGTCAGCCACGTGTAATTTTTGCCACAAGCGAGGGCATATCGAAAGAGCATGCATTACGAAACGGAGACTTGCCAAGATAAAGTCACCTTCCCAGCCTAATCACAGCGTCAACGCCTCAGAGAATACGCCGCTATCTGATCTCCATGGAACAACATCAGCAACACCATCTGTGTTGTACGACCTGAACACCACGAATCTCGGCACGCGACCGAAGATTTTTACAGAAGTAAGCGTACATCACCAGCTGATTAAGTTCGAGGTGGACTCCGGCGCAGCCTGTACTCTGATCAGTGAGGACACGTTCCGAACTTCATGGCCATCTGACGCACCCGCCCTGCAACAAGACGACACGCACCTGCGAACGTGGTCAGGACAGAATCTGCCACTATTGGGCTCTGCCAACGTGCAGGTTAACTACAACGGCCAGACCCATACGCTACCTCTGCTTGTTGTGAAGGGCACAGGATCAAGCCTTCTAGGGAGAAACTGGTTTTCTCCACTAGGCGTGATGATATGCGGCATACACCAGACGCCGAGCCAGAACATGGTTGAGCAACTGCAAGAGAAATACGAAAGAGTATTCTCGGAAGAGATTCCAGGAAACGAAGGGCCCCCGGTCACACTGGAGTTGTTGGACAACGCGCAACCCAAATTTCTGAAGGCCAGGCCGGTGCCGTTTGCTCTCCGAGCTTCAGTTGAAAAAGAGTTGGACAAACTGGAGCAGCAAGGTGTCATCGAGCCGACGCAGCATTCAGAATGGGCCACACCACTTGTCGTAGTTCGCAAGAAGAACGGAACCATACGCCTCTGCGGAGACTACCGGAGCACCGTCAATCTTGCGACTAAAGCGTCCTCTTACCCGCTACCGACACCTGAAGAAGTATTCAGTGTACTACGTGGCGCAAGAGTCTTCAGCACATTGGACCTCACCCAGGCGTATCAGCAGCTGAAGGTGAGCGAGTCAACTGCTGAATTATTGGCAATTAACACACTGAAAGGCTTGTACAAAGTCAAGCGACTGCCTTTTGGCGTAGATGCAGCCCCGGCCATATTTCAAAAATTCATGGAGACAGTGCTTCAGGGCATCCCAGGAGTTTGTGTCTACCTTGACGATGTCATCATCAGTGGCACTTCCACTGAAGAGCATGCAGTGCGCCTAGAGCTCGTTCTCGAAAGGCTAGCAAACGCTAATTTGTGCATAAGCAAATCGAAGTGCTGTTTTGCGGTGCCAGAGGTGCAATTTCTGGGACACCGAATTGATGCGGAAGGCATTCACCCTACCGAGGACAAAGTGCGAGCGATCACAGAAGCACGAGCTCCAACAAACAAGCAGGAGCTACAGGCTTTTCTCGGACTCTTGACGTTCTACGACCGGTTCTTGGAACAAAGAGCTACCGTGGCCAACGACTTATACCAACTCCTTCGGAAAGATGTGACATGGACATGGTCGCCACGCCATCAGCAGTCATTCGATGCCCTGAAAGACCTGATTCGAAGATGTACAGTCCTCCGCCACTACGACGAAAGGAAGCCTCTGCTTTTGGCTTGCGACGCATCACCGTACGGAGTCGGCGCGGTTCTATCGCAAACTGACGAGCAAGGAAGGGAAGCTCCCATCGCCTTCGCCTCACGTACGTTGTCGCAAGCAGAACGCAACTACGCGCAACTTGACAAAGAAGGGCTAGCCATCGTCTACGCGGCGACACATTTTCACCAGTACATTGCCGGCCGGAAGGTGACCTTTATAACCGATCACCGACCGCTATTGGGCATTCTGGGACCACAAAGGCCTATGCCACCAACTTTGTCTCCGCGAATGACACGTTGGTGCATCAAACTCTCAGCGTACGACTACGCTCTGGTCTACCGCAATGGGAGTAAACATCAAAACGCCGATGCGCTAAGCCGTCTGCCACTAGACGCAACTGTTGACGAACCATTTCCACCAGGAGACGTTCTGATGTTCGAAGCACTGCCAGAACCTCCGCTTACAGCAGGCACAGTTGCAGCATCTACGCAGAAGTGCGCAGCTCTCCGGCTAGTTTACACAGCTGTTCAACAAGGCAACGTGCATAAACTCAAAGGGGACAACTTCGACGCTTACCGCAGGCGAGCTACAGAGTTGAGCACCCATCGCGGCTGCATCATATTTGGGTCCCGAGTTGTGATGCCGAGAGAACTACGCGCACAAGCTATGTCTCTCATCCACGCCGGACATCGGGGCATCGTTGCAATGAAAAAGTGTGCCAGAAGCTACATGTGGTGGCCTGGCGTGCGTCTTTCGCTGCATTGAATACAGCGACCGGACACGACAGGCGGCTTCCTGACTTGTTGGGGGTACTGCCTCGTAGGGCTGTTTTCCGCTGACCACGGGTGCAGGGCTAGTTGCGGAGACAGCGCTTGATGAGGGTGGCGGACAATCTGAAGGTTCCGGATAACAGATGTCGGTCTCCTCCCCCACCGCAAATGGTGACGGCGTGTTCGCAGCTGAGGCTCGTAGCAAATGGTCCTTGTGTCGCCTCCCCGTGCAGGATCCGATGGGTGTCTGTACATTGACCTCGTACGACACTGGCCCGGTGCGCTGCACGATAGTTGCTTTGAGCCATCTTGGTCCGCTCCAGAAATTGCGCACCAAAACCTGTTTAGCTTGTGCAAACGGCAGATTTCGTCCCAGTCCAAGCGCAAAGTTTCGAGCCACTCGCGTCCTAGAAGAGCTGGTCCGCCGTAATCTACGACGTACAACGGAAGGTCACAGACTTGATCCTTGTACCTTACGGCTGCTTTTAAGACGCCGCAGGGCTGGATAACTTCTTCTGTGTACGTTTTCAGTCGCAGTTCCGTCGGTTCGAGTCTCAAAGTTGGTCTAAGCCTCTTGAACTGTTGTCTTGATATTACAGACACCGTAGCGCCTGTGTCTAACTCCATTCGCAAAGGTACACCTTGAATTTCGACATCGACGGTGATGGGACGCCGGGCGTTTTCAGACAGCGTCTGGAGGTTTCCCGTGTCGTCACTTTCAAGAGTGCGTATCCACTTCCATGAACTCGTTGGATACTGCTTCGGAGCACGGCAGGCACGCTGAACGTGGCCTTCCTTGCCGCAGTTCGTGCACTTATCTCCTATGTGCGGACAGGCGCGTGAAAAATGCTTGTCGGAGCCGCAGCGATAACACTCGAAAGAATGCATTCTTTTGGCTGCGTCTTCAGCGCTCATTTTGTGGAAGTCATCGACAGCTTCTCTAGCGTGCGCTTCTTGAACATTTTTTTTAGCTTCTTCCAAAGCGAGTGCGCGTTCAACGGCTTTTTGGAACGTCAGCGTTTTGTCTTCTGCAAATAAGTATCGCTGAATGTCGGTGCGGAATAAACCGCACACAAACCTGTCACGAAGCGATTCGTCCAAAAAGGTACCGAATTCACAGGTCTGAGCTAGTTTTCTGAGCTCGGCTACGTTCTGTGCGATGCTTTCATATTGCAGCTGACATCTTCTGTGAAATTTTGCTCGCTCTCCGATCACAGACACTCTCAGGGTGAAGTGATTGCGAAGCAATTCAGTTAGCTCCTTGAACGTCTTTTCTGACGGCTTATCTGGTGCGGTCAGAGATTTCAAAAGGCTGTATGACTTCGGCCCAATGACGCTTAGCAAAGCATGCACCTTGAGGTCTTCTGGAACTTTGTTCACCGCGAAAAAAGAAATTAGGCGTTCTTCGTAAGTCACTCACAGTTTCGTCGAAGGCTTCTTTCTACTGGACCAATCTGACTGGAGGCTGCCATCTCAGACGTCTTGTCGCCTTTCGTCGTAAGTGCGGTTGAATCCAGCGTTGCTCTTCAGACTATTGCCTCGGTACTTCGTTGTCCAGCTTCAGCGCTTCTTTTCTGCGTCTTGCCTTGCTTCCACCATCCTCGTCGCCAGTTGTGGTGTTCGCGGGTCCCGGCAAGTAAGAAGCGATAGAACACGGCGTAGTACTTTATCGGGCAACAGCTGAGATGCGTTCTGCCCGGCGGCGCTCATGCAGGAGCTCGCTTTTGTAGAGCCACGCCTGACGTCACTTGGCGCGTCATCACACGTCTCACGCGGTCCACACGAAACACCGGCACGCGTCTCACGCGGCTCGCACAGAACGCCGGCCCGCGTCTCACTCGGCTCGCACAGAATGCCGGTACGCGTCAGGTATCCCGCTGCGTCGAGGCGCTCTACCTGATTTCGAAAGCTGTCTTGCAATTCATGCTTGCACGATTTCTCCGGGGCGTTTCGGAAACATAATTTGCCTTCTAGTTTGTAAACAAGCCTGTGATGGTATGCGAGATAAATGTGCATTGTGAAAAATCCAGGCGCTAACAAACAACGACACAGAGGGGACACAGCGCTTGTCCCCTCTGTGTCGTTGTTTGTTAGCGCCTGGATTTTTCATAATCAATGTTTACCAACTAGCTCAGCTTTCCGCCCTGTTGCAGATAAATGTAACTTAGGAGCGGAGGTATGCGTCACCTAATGCAGACGCCATTTTAATGGCAGTACATGGTCTTTATACGTGGAAAATGTCGACTTCAGATAAAAAGTCAGGAGATCAAGGAAATTGCCAATACTGATACCGGCAGCATTCTGGAATTATACCACGCCGTAACGGTCATTGCAATTTTCTACACAAGACATCAGTTTTTTGGGGAGAAGAGAAGAATATTGTTACGTTGCCCGAAAGGCTAGTCACAAGATGTTACGTTGCCCGAAAGGCTAGTCACAAGCAAGGGCGACCGGAGCGCAGAAAGAACAACACAGGAAGCACCGAACAATAGCGCGCGCACCAGTCAGGCACTTCCTTCTCATCGTCTTCTGTGAATATCCGTTGCATGGCCCCCCGTCCGGAAAAACACCGTCACGGTGTACTGGATGACGTCGAGCGGCAGGGCGAGAGGTAGGGTTTCAGGCGAGAGACGTGGACGATATCACGTTGAAGCTGGCGGGAGGAAGCGGGCTGGAAGGCCGGAGCGATTTCGTAAGTGACAGCAGTTACCTGGCGCAGGACACGGTACGGGCCAACATAACGGGACAGAAGTTTTTCGGAGAGGCCGACGCGGCGAGATGGGGACCAAAGCAAGACGAGGGAGCCAGGAGAGAAAGAGACTGTGCGGTGACGGCGGTTGTAGAACTCCTGCTGGGAGGCCTGCGAGGCGAGAAGTCGGGAGCGTGCAAGTTGACGGGCGTAGTCAGCACGGGCAATGGCGTCTTGGGCGTATTCAGAGGACGGAGCAGCAGGAGTAGGCAGCAGCGTGTCCAAAGGCAATTGGGGCTCGCGGCCGTATAAAAGGTAAAAAGGGGAGTAACCGGCTGTATCATGGCGGGAGGAGTTGTATGCGAAGGTAACATACGGGAGAGCGAGGTCCCAGTCGCGGTGGTCGGGGGAAACGTACATAGCGAGCATATCGGTCAGAGTGCGGTTGAGACGCTCAGTAAGTCCGTTTGTCTGTGGGTGATAGGCGGTGGTGAGCTTGTGCTTGGTAGAGCAGGACTGAAGAATGTCGTAGACAACCTTGGACAGAAAGCAGCGGCCGCGGTCGGTAAGAAGTTGGCGGGGAGCACCATGGTGCAATATGAGGTCGTATAGCAAAAAGTCCGCAACATCTGTAGCTGTACTGGTTGGCAGTGCCCGCGTGATCGCATAACGGGTGGCGTAGTCCGTGGCAACCCGTGGCGTAGTCCGTGGCGTAGTCCGTGGAAGGTGTGAGGGCAACGAAAGATAAGGCTTGAGGGGGCAGGTGGGCATAGTCGGGGCAGGTCAACCGGAGCGACGAGTTGATGGGGTCAGGATTGAGTTCGGGAAGCTCAACACACCCTCCGAGCAGTCAATGAGGGCAGAATGATCCGACAAAAAGTCTAAACCGAGAATGAGGTCATGGGCGCATGTGGTAAGGAGGGTGAACTGAACCGGCGTACTGTGGTCACCGATTGTCACGCGAGCGGTGCACAGCCCCTCGACAGCAGGCATGGCACCATCCGCGACGCGCACACAGGACGTTGCAGGCGTAAGGACTTTGCGTAGGCGACGGCGGAGGTCAGCACTCATCACGGAAATATGGGCACCGGTGTCAATAAGGGCTTGCACAGGAACACCGTCAACTGTAACGTCTAGCAGATTGGGTCGAGTCGTCAGTAGAGGGTTTGAGGTCCGGGTCGTTGATGCAGCGTCACCTCCGGGAGCTGCATCACTTAGTTTTCCCGATGAGAGGGGCGGTAGGACGCAGCAGTCGAAACACGAGGCGACTGCGGTGAGCGTGAGCGGCGGGCTAGCGGCGAAGGCGAACGGGAGGACTGTCGTGGAGGTTGATCGCCGGCCTCAGACGTCTCGGATGGTTGGCGGGGTGAAAAGCGGCGTGTGTAGTTTGGACGGTAGTAGGAGGTGTCTCGCGGGGGTGACGACCAGGGGCTGCGGCAGTGGCGGGCAATGTGGCCGACCCGAGAGCATTGAAAACAGATTGGGCGGTCGTCTGGCGTGCGCCACTCATTCGGATCGCGGTAACGCCGTGGTGAATAATAGGTGGGACGGAAAGGGACTGGAGGTGGTGGCTGTGGGGACGAGTTTCCGATGGCGCACAAGGCCGGAGGGAGGTTGAGATGGGCGAGTTCTTGCCGCACGACAGCCTGAATAAGCGACACGGAGGGCAGTGTGTCATTAGGTGTGGTCGATGATGTTACCACAGGTGCTAGGGCTTCGAGTTCACGGCGAACAATTCTTGTCACAGTGTCGGTGACAGGTGGAGACTCTGAGGGCACTTGAGCTTGAAGTCGTTGGTCCTGGCAAGAAGATGTAGCGGATGTGTTTGGAAGTCGGGAAAAGTGCTGAGAAATGCGACGGCTTTTCACTTGTTCGAAGCGACGGCACTCCTTGATAATGCTGTCAACAGTTGTGCAGTCTTTGCAAACGAGCAGATGAAAGGCATCGTCAGCAATGCCTTTCAGCACGTGGCCCACCTTGTCGGACTCGCTCATGGTGGCATCGACTTTGTGGCAAAGTGCCAATACGTCCTGTATATAGGCCACGTAACTTTCCGTCGACGACTGCGCACGAGAAGCAAGCTGTTTTTTCGCAGTGATCTGCCTATCGTCAGGTCTTCCGAAGAGTGCTCGCAATTTCTCTTTGAATAGATCCCAACTTGTAAGTTCTTCTTCGTTGGTTTCAAACCACACCCTCGCCGTTCCATTCAGATAGAAAATTACGTTAGCAAGCATTAACGTTTGGTCCCACCGGTTATATGTGCTTACTCTTTCGTAAAGGCTTAACCAGTCGTCGACATCGGTGCCGTCGTTTCCCGAAAATGTACCGGGGTCACGGGACGAAGCCATGACCACGAAAGGAGCAGCAGAAGTGGTCGGCGACTCGCTGGGTGGGGCCATGATGGTAGTAGCACCGGTTTGACGACCGCTTCGGAGCTCCGTGGTGCTGGGAACGATACCCCGCACCTCCACCAAAGATGTTACGTTGCCCGAAAGGCTAGTCACAAGATGTTACGTTGCCCGAAAGGCTAGTCACAAGCAAGGGCGACCGGAGCGCAGAAAGAACAACACAGGAAGCACCGAACAATAGCGCGCGCACCAGTCAGGCACTTCCTTCTCATCGTCTTCTGTGAATATCCGTTGCAATATAGATCCATTATGTAGAACGAGGAAAATGAGGAGTCTTTTTCTAGATTTTCTTGCAAAAACTTGTTTACCGGCTTATAATTTTTCCCCTGGTAAGGGTCATCAATGGGTAACAGCTTCAGTTTGTACTGCAGGAATAGTGGGACAGACGTTTTGCCAAGTGCCTTCCACAATCACAGTTGCTCGAAGAGTCCACCATGTCGAAAGAACTCGCTGGCACTACTAAAAGGTGATAAAGAAGGAGGTAAAGGAACTTTACTCATCAGAAGGGGAAAATGAATTCAGGTCAACTTTTCAAAAGAAAAGTGGTTTTGTGCTAGGCGGGGTGAAAACCTGAGCGCGGAAACTCTGTGAACAAGTGAACCTGGGAAAGTTAGCTAAGTCTATATTGCAAAGCAACGGGCTAAGCCTGAAAATCTGCTCACAGCTGAAACGCATAAACTCGATTGTCCTCTTCGAGCAACTGTCACTGCGGAAGGCAGTTGGTAAAAGTCTGTCGCATTATTCCTGCAGGACAAGCTGAAACTCTTACCCATTGATGATCCATATCGGGTGAAAAGTTGTAAGCAGGCAATGAAACTGTGTGTGACAGCAACATAGGTTGCCGCTGCTGCCGGACGGCGCCCTACAAGCCCAATTGCGGCTTAGGCGAGTCCGCGTCTGATGGGGTATCCCTGCTTTGAAAAAAAGTATAAAGTATTGTAAGAAAATCTAGAAAAAGGCTTCTCAGCTTGCTCTATCGACATAAACGATCATTTTTATTCCCTTCTCGCCTCAAAAACTGATGTCTTGTGTAGAAAATCGCAATGACCATTATGGCGTGGTGCAATTCCAGAATGCTGCCGGCATCAGTATTGGCAATTTCCTTGATCTCCTGACTTTTTATCTGAAGTCGACATTTACCATGTATAAAGACCGTGTACCGCCATTAAAATGGCGTCTGCATTAGGTCACGCATACCTCCGCTCCTAAGTTACATTTATCTGCAACAGGGCGGAAAGCTGAGCTAGTTGGTAAACATTGATTATGAAAAATCCAGGCGCTAACAAACAACGACACAGAGCGGACAAGCGCTGTGTCCCGTCTGTGTCGTTGTTTGTTAGCGCCTGATCCGGCAGGCGTTGATCAAATTACAAAGGGTGCAGAACTCGGCTGCCCGCTGGAAATTATGCCTAACCGGAGCCTCTTGAAGTAGGGAGGAAGTTAATGCTGAAAATATTTCATCATCTTTTTACAAGTGTTCGAGTTCCCAGAAAAAAAATACATTTATCACCCATATAAGATCCCAGCGCGTTTATCATGACCACAAGTTACGAGAATTCATAGCTTGAATTGATATGCCCAGATAACAAGTTCATACTACACACTCTTCTAGAACCGAATGCGCAGTCTTCAATTTATATAACATTACTAACTTCCAGTTCTGTGCATCGTCATCGTAAACTGCTTTTGTATCTTTATTGTGTTTCATTTGAGCCAACCGCCCACTGAGATTACCGATATGGCGCTCTCAGAAAACAAATAAAGAAGTAGAAATCAAGAGATTCAGTCGAGATGGTTCCCGCAGAAAAGTGCTCGCGTATGCCGCCTTCCCCGCCTTGCATCCGCACCATGTGCAATGTGCTCGCCTTGCGAGGAGTACGAGATCTTGTACGGAACCCAGACTATCCCGGGAGAACGCTCCTCACATACTTTCTGGGTACAGCGCGTAACGTGTTTTTTACACAACACGTGGTTGGCCCTACAGCCGAGCAGCCGCCAGCATTTTTCGTTAACGTGCGTCGCACACTGGCGTCGTTGACTGTCAGCGTGCCCGACCTGGATGTTGATGAAACCCCGCCCTCCAGGATGTGTGAAGCACTAACGGTCGCTGAGCTGACCCGCGAACAATTCCAGAAAACGAGACGGGCACGCTGGCGCCAACTGACCTCAGCTGCGCTTCCTACAGATGTCAGGGACTTCGGCTGGCTGCGAGGCTGGCAGGTCCTGCCCGCAAGAGACCGCCTTGCGGCGTGGGGCGTGGCGCCCTCCGCCCGGTGCCCGCTGTGCGGTCTCCTTGAAACTTTGCAGCACGCAATGTTTGAGTGTGTAGTTGCGCGCACCTTTTGGATATTAGTGTCACGCATGTTTTTAACCCGCCTGGAAGCGCGCACTAGTTCACCCGAAGTGTTTCAAAATATGCTCTTGTGTGTCGGCATGTTCGTTTTGTGGCGGCAGCGTGGAGTGGCTTCCCTAAATGGGCGTCCGCAAAGAACAATGTTTCCTATGTTGCAGCGCCTCCGCACGCGCCTTTTTGAACAAGCATGCGTGGACGCTCTGTCAATGAGCTAGGCTGAGTTTTTGCGCAAATGGTCGACATATTTCATCGTCCTGCGCGGCGGTCGAGTGTCAGCTTTCTTACTACCTTACTGACGTGCTCAGTGCTGCATCACTGCGCATGTGCTTGACTGATCAGAGCATTGAGTTCAGCTGTTTTGTTTTGTATTTTTTATGTTAACACAGAACTAAATAAACTTCTCTTTCCACGCCTTCCCCGTTTTCTTAAGACTGAGAAATGCTGCGCGGAGGCTGCTCACAGTGTATCTCGGCCTGCGTAATCATTGCCGTTTCTGCCCGTTGCAGGTGTTGCTCGTTCGTGGGCAAGCGAGGCAACGGGGCGCAAGCCATCTCCATTGGCAAAAACTGCGACAAGTTCGGCATCGTGGTGCACGAGCTGGGCCACGTGGTCGGCTTCTGGCACGAGCACACGCGGCCTGACCGCGACGCACACGTCGACATCGTCACCCGCAACATCATGACCGGGCAGGAGTACAACTTCAATAAGCTCACCGACGAAGAGGTACCGTTCTAACCTCCATCGCGAATGCCGTTCAAGAAGCCTGCGATGTCAATATAAGGCACATTTCAGACAGGGGTGAAATGCAAACCATGCAAACGTATCTGTGTCAGTCCGCAACTTATCATTTAATGGAAAACCAAGCTTTCCGCTGGCCTTATCGTCCATAGCGCTTTTCCACAGCAATCTGCGATATGTACGGCGTCATTTGCTCGCATTCTTGAGCACCGCCTGCTCATTCTTATGATCCTGAAGATGCAAAACTACTGCACGAGCAAAGCTTCCTTTAAACCTAATCTGTAAATTCGCCCAACTGGGTTACACTTTAGATCGAGCATTTTCCCTTGCACGTCACTGATTATTTGACGTTTAAGCTGAGGTATTGTTTCAATTTCAGGTCCTCGTAGGCAATAAACCTCATAACTGGACCGGCGATTATGGTCTTGAATCTCAACAAGTTTTTCACATTATTGTGTTACTCAAAAAAGAAGTTGGCGCAAAGCACCATCAAGGCGACGCGTTTTGGATGAGCAGCTCGCGTACACCAGAGGCTTGTCTGAATTTAGCATTGAGAGCATTTATTGTTGCACCAAAAACAGACAGATGCGATTTCAATTCGCCAGCACCGTTAAGTAATGCAGTCTGCCCTCAAGAATATTAAGGCGAAAGTTTTAATGCCTCATCGCTGTCGACAGAAGGTTGTCAGCAGAGGTGTCACGCATTTCTAGTCAGACCATAAAAAAAATCTTTGTGCACGATGGGATTCGAATCACCATCCTTCCGTTCCTGCAGCCGAGCGTGCTAATGGCTACGCTACTTCCCGCCAACGCATATGTAGTTCTCCTTGTCTAGGACGCTGGAGAGTGTTTGCAGAAAGGCGTCGAATCAGACGGATGCCTCCCAAACGCCCTCCAGTGTCTCCAGCATTTAAGGTTCACAAGCAATTCTGTACTTAATTAACATCTTGACCACACATCAGTGACACAAGCAGCAACACCACGCTTAAGGCTTTCGCCTCACCGCACTTTAGGTCAACAAAGTGCCTCCCTGAATTTTTTCGTGACCATATCGCCAGTGTTCGGTCCAGGATTCGATTAAACGGCGCCACAAGGCAACAGTTTACAGACAAGGAAGCAATCGTACGTTATGTATAAATAGGTTTGTGAGTGCCAACAAAAACAACTGCGCTAAGATGACGGGACAAGAAGAGGCACAAAGACGCACCGACAAAGCGCAGAACTTCCAACTTACTTTATTTTGTGAAAACAGGGCGCTTATAAAGGCTATCAACCTGACAATCAAGGCACACACGCAGGAACACCGTGTGCATGGCGAAGACAATATTGCCACGTTTCCACAAGCAGCCACTAGGCGGCTGCTCTTCGCAAGTCGCGTGCACCGCCGAGTGAAAGAAGAAGAAGATCGGTTCCGGCTTCCTCTGGGTGCTCTTGGCTTGTTCTCCGGTGCCGTCCACGTCAAAGCCTTTCGGTTACGAGCCCCAACGGCTACGTAACACTGGTGGAGGTGCATTCAAGATCCCATGTCCCGGACCTCTTCTCGCAGCGGTTCAGCGAGTCCCGACCGACTCCCGCTGGTGTCTACACCCGTTCATCGCAGCAGCCGCCGCGTTCACGGCCTCTCCCCAGAGTTCGGTCTCCTTCCCGACCGCCGCCCCGTTCAGCTTCATCCCATGGCTCAGGCGAGTTCCCCTCATCTAACCCTCCAGCAGCCCCGTGTACCGGCGAGTTTCCATGGCGCTCCTACTGAAGACGTCGACGACTGGCTTGAACAGTTTGAACGTGTGGCCAACTTTAATCAGTGGAGTTCTGCCATGAAGCTGCGCAACGTATACTTCGCGCTGGAAGACGGCGCCAAAACCTGGTACGAGAACCGGGAGACCGGTCTTCAAAGCTGGGATGCCTTCCGCCAGCAGCTGCGCGATACGTTTTCCAGCCCCGACCGCCGCGACCGAGCGCGCCGCCTCCTGGAAGCCCGTATCCAAAAGCCCAACGAGAGCGTCGCCATGTTTGCCGAAGACGTGACCCGTCTTTGTCGGCGGGCTGATCCCGACATGACGGAGGCCGCGAAGTTGCGCCACCTGATGCAGGGCGTAAAAGAACATCTTTTCGCTGGTTTGGTGCGGAATTCCCCCCAGACCGTTGCCGACTTCATCAGTGAAGCAACCCTCATTGAGCGAGCCCTCCAGCAGCGTTCCCGACGAAACGAGTCTGCGTACGTTCAGCCCTTCAGCTCAGTGGCCGCTTCGTGCAGCGCCAGTGAACATTCCTCTTTGCGAGAGTTGATCCGAGACGTAGTTCGCGAGGAGCTCCGGAAACTCCACATCATCTCGCCTGATCCCACACCCGCTGCCCTCACTGAAGTCGTGCGCGAGGAGATCAGGCAAGCGTTTGCACCGCCTCAGTTGCTGCCCGAGCCACGCCCTCTGAGTTATGCAGCAGCTGTCCGTCAGCCCGCGGTGCCTCCCGCGCAGCCTATCCCGTTCGACTCGCAGCCGCCGTCCGTACTGCCGCCACCCTCCTACCAGCGGCCACCGCAGCAGGGACTCGCCATGCAACCACCGGTCCGGAAGGCCGACATCTGGCGCACTCCACGTCAGCGGCCGCTCTGCTTCCACTGCGGGGAAGCCGGCCACCTGTATCGGCGCTGCCCCTACCGTGAACTCGGGCTTCAGGGATTTTCACGTCACGCCCCGCGCCCACGGTTCGGTGAGCGACCTCGGGAAATCGAGGAATACCTTGCTGCCCAGCAGACTTCACCGAACGGTCGCCAACGGTCACCTTCTCCCGTCCGCTACTCGTCACCTAGCCGTCGTACTTTCAGCGATACGCTGAGGGGGCGGTCGCCAAGCCCACGCCGGGGAAACTGAAGGCGGCGACCTCAGGGGGGCAGGTTGCTGAAAAACGAAACCGACGTCCCGAAGACCCCCCCGTGACGACGCAGCGTGATTCCGTGACAGCGACGCCGCCGCAGCGTGATTCCGTGACTCCGAGCTTCCCTCATACCGATGACACAGCTAGCGCCGACCTTCCCGTGCTTGTTGACGGGCACCCAGTGACTGCTTTAGTAGATACAGGAGCAGACTTCTCAATAATCAGCAAGAATTTCGCGGATCGGCTCGCAAAAGTTCGGACTGAATGGCCTGGACCCCAAATTCGTACTGCTGGTGGCCACCTTATGACACCTTTAGGGCGTTGCACTGCACGAGTCACCATTGCCGACTCCGTGTTTGTTGCGGTTTTCGTTATTCTTCCCAACTGTTGCAAGGACCTCATCCTCGGCCTTGACTTCTTACGACAGCATGGTGCCGTCATTAACGTTCCTCGCCGTTTGGTCACGTTTTCATCGCCTGCACCGACTTCCGCAGACGCCGAACGACGCCACGCACCTTTGCGCATCCTTGACGCGGATGTAACCGTGCCGCCACGCTCATGTACTCTCGTTACCGTCAGGTGCGACGACCAGTCCAGTGCTGCAGGGGTGGCCGAACAGAACACTGAGCTGCTGCTCCATCACGGCGTCTGTGTTGCCCGCGGTATCGTCCATCCGACCAACGGCCTCGCGGATGTACTCCTTACCAACTTCGGCAATGAGCGACAACGCATCGCTAAAGGGACCACGGTCGCCTACTTGGAAGATTTCGCCGAAACTTCTGATTGCATCGCGCTCCAGACATCTGCCAGCCGACCGGCCCAATTCGCCCTCGATGTGAACCCCGCTCTATCACCTACCGAGAAGGATCGACTTGTCTGGCTGCTCTCTCAGTTTCAAGACTGTTTCTCGTCTGCCTCCGCGGTCAAGCAGACGCCCCTCACCAAGCACCGCATAATAACCGACGAACGTATCCGACCAGTCCGACAGAACCCATACCGAGTGTCACCGCGGGAACGCGAAGTCATCGCTCAGCAGGTAGACGAAATGCTGAATGACGGTGTCATACAGCCATCGAGGAGTCCCTGGGCTTCACCTGTCGTCTTGGTTAAGAAGAAAGACGGCAGTCTGAGATTCTGTGTTGACTACCGCAAACTCAACCAGGTCACAAAAAAAGACGTCTACCCGCTACCACGCATTGATGACTCCTTGGACCGGCTGCGCCATGCGCGCTACTTCTCCTCGCTCGATCTCAAAAGCGGTTATTGGCAGATCGAAGTAGACGAACGGGACCGTGAGAAGACTGCGTTTGTCACGCCGGATGGACTATACGAGTTCAAGGTCCTACCGTTTCGATTGTGCTCCGCTCCAGCGACATTCCAGCGAATGATGGACGCAGTCTTATCCGGCCTTAAATGGCAAACTTGTTTAGTATATCTGGACGACGTTATTGTGTTTTCCCCAACGTTCGAGGAACACCTCCAACGCCTTTCCACCGTGCTACGGGCTATAAGATCTGCCGGCCTCACGTTAAAACCTGAAAAGTGCCACTTCGGTTACGAAGAGCTCCTGTTCCTGGGCCACGTCGTCAGCCGTCGAGGTGTTCAGCCCGATCCCGCCAAAACTGCAGCCGTCGCCAACTTCCCTACTCCATCCGACAAGAAGACAGTCCGGCGTTTTTTGGGACTCTGCGCCTATTACCGCCGATTCATTGCAAACTTTTCACGAATTGCTGCCCCGTTGACGCGTCTCACCCGAGATGATGTCACCTTCGCCTGGACAGATGAACAGCAAAAGGCATTCGATGAATTACGGCACCGCTTGCAAACAACGCCTGTGCTTGCCCACTTCGATGCCCATGCCGACACCCTGGTTCACATGGATGCAAGCAACGTAGGCCTCGGCGCTGTGCTCGTACAGTGGCAGGATGGCGCTGAGCGAGTCATCGCGTACGCTAGCCGGACTTTGTCTCGTGCTGAAACCAATTATTCCACCACCGAGAAAGAGTGCCTCGCTGTTGTCTGGGCAGTGATGAAATTTCGCCCGTATCTTTATGGCCGCCGCTTCCAGGTCGTGAGCGACCATCATTCTCTTTGCTGGTTGACGAACTTGCGCGATCCCTCCGGGCGCCTTGCACGTTGGAGTTTACGTCTACAAGAGTTCGACATGACCATCGTGTATAAGTCCGGACGCCAGCACAACGACGCCGACTGCTTGTCCCGTTCGCCTATCCAGTCGACGAACGAAGACGAAGAGCCCGACTTCCCTCTTATCGCAACTGTCGACGCAGTCACTGTTTCGCAGCGCCAACGTGAGGACCCGGGACTCGCTCCACTCATCGACTTCCTGAAAGCGCGTACTACGGAAGTACCCCGTCCCTTCGCCAGAACGCACTCCTCGTTTTGTCTCCTAAACGACGTGCTCTACAAGATCAACTTTTCTCCCACGGGAAGGGATTATCTCCTCGTCGTGCCAGACACTCTCCGCGACGAAGTCTTGCAGGCATGTCATGATGAGCCCACCGCCGGTCATCTCGGCTATGCTCGAACTTTGGCTCGCATTCAAAAGAGTTTTTACTGGCCCAAACTTGCGGCGGCAGTGCGCCACTATGTACGAACGTGCCACGATTGCCAGCGACGGAAAATACCGTCTGTAAGGCCAGCTGGTTTACTGCAGCCTGTCCAAGTGCCCAGATTTCCATTCGAGCAGGTTGGCATGGACTTGTTGGGCCCTTTTCCAACTTCCTCCTCGGGCAACCGGTGGATAATAGTCGCTACCGATTACCTCACGCGCTATGCTGAAACAAAGGCCCTCGAACGAGGCACGGCAGCCGAAGCAGCGAAATTTTTCATCGAGCGCATCGTCCTCAGGCACGGCGCCCCGTCAGTTGTCATAACGGACCGAGGCACAGCTTTCACGGCCAAGCTGCTGAGATCCGTCATGCAGCTGAGTGGCACTACCCACCGTAAATCCACCGCCTACCATCCACAGACGAATGGCCTTACCGAACGTCTCAACAAAACTCTCGCCGACATGCTGTCTATGTACGTGGACGTTGAACATCGGTCTTGGGATGACATCCTACCGTACGTCACATTCGCGTACAATACGGCACAACAAGAGACAACGCGCATGACGCCCTTCTCTCTGTTGTATGGCCGCGAGGTGTCCACCATGCTAGAGGCCATGTTGCCCCATGACGGTCGTGACTCCGAAGCTGGTACCGAGGACTTTACTGAGCGCGCCGAAGAAGCACGGCAGCTTGCGCGACTGCGCATCCGGAACCAGCAAGGCCGAGACGCTCGGCGTTACAATCACCGCCACCGAGTAGTGACCTTCGAACCGGACGACATGGTGTGGGTGTGGACTCCGATTCGACGCCGAGGGCTTTCCGAGAAACTGCTAAAGCAGTACTTCGGTCCGTACAGAGTGGTCCGTCAGCTCAGTGACGTCACATACGAACTTCTTCCAGACGGCTCTTCTACTTCTCATCGCCGCCAGCAGAAGCCCGAAGTCGTCCACGTCGTGCGAATGAAGCCGTACTTTTCGCGCGAGCACCGCTAGCAGCCTGCCGCCACGCCATAACCACATGCTTCTTGTGACCGTTCATTTTCGCACCATCCTTGCTTACGAACTGCTTATTTTCTGCCATGTTCTTGTGAACTGCTTTTCTTACCTTCTTTTCTTGCGCATGCATCGGGCCGATGTTTTTTTTTTTTTAGGGAGGGGGGTAATGCCACGTTTCCACAAGCAGCCACTAGGCGGCTGCTCTTCGCAAGTCGCGTGCACCGCCGAGTGAAAGAAGAAGAAGATCGGTTCCGGCTTCCTCTGGGTGCTCTTGGCTTGTTCTCCGGTGCCGTCCACGTCAAAGCCTTTCGGTTACGAGCCCCAACGGCTACGTAACAATATGAACAGTGTCACAGTGTGATTGGGACCGATGGAAAGCCCGGATGTGCCCATCAAAGAATTCGATCTCTTTCCGAGATGAGGAAGGCGAGCTGACACAGTTGTCACCCCTTTTGGAGACGAAGTATGTCTCGATAACCTCTCTTTCGGGTTTTGTTTTTGTTGCGAAAGCAGCACTACGCGAGTCGCCGAGCCATTTCGCGCAGCTGATGGCCGTACTGCGCATGCGGGAGGAGCAGTGACGTCACACGGCGCACAGCTGGCGCGCCACCGCCATCGCTGCGCGGCTGACTCAAAGATGCCGCCGACGCGCTAGCGTCCCGGGGCCGCCGCCGCGCCGCGCGCTCTCCATCGCCTCTCACTCTCTCTCCTCGTTCCTTTCGCAATTGTCAAGGTTTAACCAAAGCTAAACCACGGCCAATTGTTGCCTTAGCAAGGAGTTTTGTTTTCTCGAGATAAGGAAAATAATTTCTGCTCTCACAGCTCTTATAGGGCAGGGGTAGACAACTACTGCCCGTGACGGTGCGTAGGGATCGCCTGTACTACAGAGCGCGCTCATTAAAACAACCGCCAGTTTGTCCTATGTAGGACAGTCCGCAAGAAAGAGGTATTTCTCAGGTAACTTCGGAAACGCATTTCGTGAACTTGCTCTGATGGTGCTTGCATGTGGTGGGTTCCTTTTTCACTGCCCTTCCCACGGCATCAAGAAGGTGGCAGAAAAAATACGGAGTACGTGTCGTTTTTTCCGCGCCTTGTAAGCTGAGGAAAGTGTGTCCCCTGCTTTCAGAAGAAATAAAGAAACAAGAACAGAACGCAGGTCGTGCAAGATAAATCATCGGACGAAGTTCACCAGGTGTATTTCCGAGGTTATCTATACCAGATACCTCTATGTTGCGGGTGGGTTTACATCGGCCAAACCGGCCGGTGCTTCAATGAGCGAGCCGTAGAGCATAAAAGTTTGTTGCACACCGGCACAGGCAGCCATCTACCATTGCATTGCAAAAGCTGTAACAGCCGCAACTGCGTTCCTTACCTTGACAAAACCGCCTTCCACTTTAAGGCACGCAACAAAACTGAAAGCGAGGTTATCGAAGCTTTCCTGATTTCCAAAAGGGGTGACGACTGCGTTAGCTCGCCTTCGTTATCGCTATCGAGGCAAGAGATAATGCATTTAAAAGGGCATGTTCGTGTTCCACACCAGCTCTGATTCTCCTGCGAACTCTGCAGTTGTTTCTTATCGTCGAGCCCTTCGGCGATAGTGTTTTTCTTGTTATGTTCGCGGGCCTTCTAATAAAACCAGATGTTTTCACAAGTAAAATCAGTTGGAAGTCTGCGCTTTGTGTGCCCTACGTCCCATCTTGTTCGCGCAGTTTGTACTCGTTCTCTTGATTATGAACCAACTAGCCCGCCAGAACGTCATGATTCATTCAAACACTGAAATTCAGACACTGACTAAATTCTGTGCGGTCAAGAAACTTATTGAGAGGAAGTGCGCTGGTGCTGCCAGAGAACGAGTTGCAATCATCTCTTGTTCTAGCGAAGAAACTGCATTCGAATTTGTTAGTCCGTACGTAGAAAGGTGCAATGTTTAGCAGGTGGTAGCTTATCGATGAGGTTGGGTGGGTGAACGTTAGGTAAGACTTTTGTGAGAGGCGATAATGAGGATTAATAATGCAATGCAAAACTTTAAAGAATCAGTGCGGCGACGTTCTGAGAGAGCGGTTAAATTGGCTGATTAAAGTGCGGTAGAGGGAGAAAAATTGCGGTCATATCGCAGAGAGATGAAACGACCTGCTTGCTTCTGCATAACCTCAAGCTTCCCGATTTCGGTTGACCAGTTCGGGCTCCAGACCCCACACGCATATTCAAGATGAGGCAGGCTACAGATCTGTACAAGAGAAGTTTTGTTTCTTTAGGTTTGGTTTGGTTTTGTGGGGTTTTAACGTCCCAAAGCGACTAAGGCTATGAGAGACGCCGTAGTGGAGGGCTCCGGAAATTTCGACCACCTGGGGTTCTTTAGCGTGCACTGACATCGCACAGTACACGGGCCTCTAGAATTTCTCCTCCAAAGAAATTCTAGCCGCCGCGGCCGGGATCGAACCCGCGTCTTTTGGGTCAGCAGCCGAGCACCATAGCCACTGAGCCACCGCGGCGGCTGTTTCTTTAGGAGCCTGAGACAGCGTACGACGCAGATACCCAAGTTTTTGAGGTCATGGCGTATGCCTACAGGTTACGTCAGGGCTCATGGTCCAGAGAAGACGCTCTATTCTCGGAGCACATCATGGACGTTTCTGATGTTGTGGACACTTCCGGGGAGCTCTAAACTCAGATTCCGCATGAAGCAGTGTCCATTAATAACTCACAAGGCATCAAGCCGTCACCTACTGAACCTCTCGACCTCAAGCTTCCGGACTCTGGCCGACTTTGTATCGAGAAGTTGACCGGAATGACGAACGGCACAGTCAGGGAACAACTGGCAAGGTTTATTACGCTCCGTGCATATATAGGGCCGTGGGGAGAGAAGGCAGGGTTAAGAAGAGAGGAGGCAGTGCAGCACGTTGCACATGAGCTCGTGATAGCAAACAGGCACCGCCACTGATATGATACATCCCCCTTCCTTTAACAATAAGAATCAGCCGTTAGTGATTTGTTGAAAGTTCTTGTCATAGCCTAAACGCATGGGTTGCCTTGTGGGTCGCGTGGACCGCCTTGGCAGGGGAGGCTGTGCCGTCGGAGAAGTGGCTGTAGGATGCTGAGGTGATGAGGTGCCATGCTGATGCTGGGCTCTGGTTGGTAGGTCGTCAACAGAGTCACTGCCGTCCGATGAGCATGAAGCGAATCGCTCCCTTGTTGCGAGCAAATGCTGCCGGTTGCGTCTCAAGATGCTTTCGCCGGTTTGAACGCGATAGGATCGCGGTCCGGCAGGTGATATCACTTTGGCTTTTCTTTCCCATGAGGACCCTTTTATCCGTACGACGTCACCTTCTGCAAGGTATGGCAGGTTCCGGCTGTTCTGGCTCGACTGCTTGTGCTTGCTGACCTGGATGATCGGCTGCGGGCGGAAGTCGGGCAATGGGGTGCCAAGACTCCTTCCTTGAAGCAGCTCTGAAGCCGACCGGCCGTCTTCCAATGGGCTCGTCCTGTAATTTAATACACCAAGCCAAAAGTCTTCATTTCTTTCGCTTGTCTTCTTAAGAATCCTTTTGATCATCTGTACGCCCTTTTCAGCAAGACCATTTGAGCGCGGAAACTGTGGGCTGGACGTAGTGTGATGAAAGTCATACAATTTCGAAAAGCTTGCAAACTCGCGGCTAGAAAATTGAGGAGGTCCATTATCCGTGCAAAGTTCAGCTGGGATGCCATATCTTGAAAATATTACACTGAGCTTTTCAATTACTGCGCTCGCACTCAGATCAGAGAGCTTCGCTACATCTGGAAAATTTGACATTGCGTCATAAGCGCACAAATAGTACTTTCCCCCGTACTGAAATATATCGGCACCAACACGCTGCCAAGCTTGATTCGGCGTTGAACGAAGCATTAGTGGTTCTGCTGGCTGACTGTAAGCGTACTTCCTGCAGATTCCACATTTTTGGTTCAATGATTATATGTCAGAGTTCATCCCAGGCCAGTAAACCAGTTGCCTAGCTCTTGCTTGGCTCTTGGCTATACCGAGGTGCCCTGCATGAATGCGCTGCAATATCTCGGCACGCATGCTTGTGGGAATTATGACCCTGGTGCCCTTCATCCCGCCTGTTGAAATGCTCTCTATCCCACCCTGCAGATAAGGATCCGTCGATGTCTCGCGCACAAGGTGCGTCATTGTTCTTTCACTCACGGTTGACGATAGTACAGTGATGGCGTGCACTTCGACATCATCCGTATCCACAGCGACGAGATCAGCAGGGATTGGCGACCTTGACAGCATATCGGCGAGCTCCATCTGTTTGCCAGGAACATACGATAACACGTAGTTGTATTTCAAAAGCCGCAAAAATAAACCCTGCACTCTAGGCGGCATGTCCCCAATCGCTTTCTTAGCGATATCCATCAGCGGCCGGTGGTCGCTTTCTAAAGATATCGGATGGCCATACATAAAATGATGGAATTTTTCGCAACCAAAGACAAGGGCAAGTGCTCAAGCTCTGCCCTAGTTGTACCCCAAATTAGAACATCGTCGACATACACTCGCACACCGGGAGGCCATCAAATAACTCGTTCAGGGCTTTCTGGAACACTTCGCTGGCTGAGGCTATGCCAAACGGAAGGCGTAGAAAACAATAACGACCAAAGGGCGTTGCGAACGTGCATATTCTTGACGAGTCCTCATCCAGCGGAATTTGATGAAACCCCGCATTCGCATCCAAACGCGAGAAAAATTTCGCGCCTGCCAGCTCCGCCTCAATGTCCTCTCGACGAGGCATCTGATAGTGCTCCCGTTTTAGACTCTGGTTAATCTTCCTTGGGTCAAGACATACTCTTAACTTGCCGTCTTTTTTTTGCTCACAGTGACCAAAGGGATTGTCCAGTCTGTCCGGCTGCTCATTTTCCGTACGATGCCTTCTTGTTCCATACGGTCTAATTCAATAAAACGTAGAGTTGAGCTAGTTGGTACATGTTTCTTGGAGAAAACAGCGCTAAGACGAAGGACAACGAAAAAGAGTACAACAGGATCGGCGCTGATGTACTCTTTTTCGTTGTCCTTCGTCTTAGCGCTGTTTTTTCCAAGAAACGGTCTAATTCGTCACGCAGCGGCTGCTGAAGAGACAGCGGCACCCTTCGCGCCGGCTGGACGACGGGGACGGAGTCTTCGCGGAGCGTTATTGTGTGTTTTCGCTGAATGCATCCAGTGCCTTTGAACTGCTCAGAAAAATGTTGGAGTACGCCTTCTGCTGTGGTCGAGACCGCTTCTATCGCTCGTTGGATCAGGCCCAATCGCTCGCTCGTTTCGAGACCCAAAATGGCTTGGTGGACCTTTCTTACCACAAAAAAGTCAGCGGCCACCTCTCTGTCTCCAACTAGTACGCTTGTTGCAACCACGCCGCAATGCTTGATGAGCCCACCGTTGTAAGAACGGAGTGTGGTGTTACTGGGTTCCAATGCAGCCATACGCAACTTGCGGTACACCGACAAGGGTATGATGTTAGCTTGTGAGGCAGTGTCAACTTTAAACACCACTTCTCGGCTGCCCATCTTCGCCTTGATGCGCCAGTCGCGGTTGCTGTCGACGGTTCCAACAGCGACGGTTGGCACTTCGAAGCTGTCTTCTTACTGAATCTCGTTTACACCCGCAGTTCTGCAGCAAGACGCGAAGTGGTTCAGCCCATGGCACGAGTAGCACGTCTTTCCATATGCTGCGCAACGGCGAGGACCGTGTACTCGGCCGCAGCGAGTACACCGGCTGTCTCGTTGATGACGTCTCGGTGCTTTTGACGTATGCATGCTCGAGCTAACCGCATCCACGTCCGTCTCTTCTTTTCTTGAGTTCCACACTTCGTTTTGACGGCTTGCCGTTTCTGCCGTCTTGCATAAAGCAACAGCTTTTTCAAGCATCAACGTTTTGTCCCTTAGCATCTTCTCCCGAAGCTTGGGTTGGTGCCAAAAACGATTTGATCACGCACCATGTCGTCAACCATTGTGCCAAAGTTGCAATGCCTGGCTTGTTTCATGAGATCCCGAAGAAACTACTCGAAGGACTCCCCTTTATCTTGGATGCGAGTGCGAAATATGTATCGTTCGTGAACGTCGTTTTGCTGCTCGACGCAGTACGACTCGAACTTTGCGACCACTGTATCATAGTCCTCTTTGCTTTCCCGTGTGGCAAAAGTGAAGTTATTGAAGACCTCTAAAGGCCGGGATACATGCGACGTTTTTTTCGACGACATTCGCGCGGCAGAAAACGTCGCGGCTGCGCGACGCCCGGCTGGAGATACATGGAGCGTTGAAGCGGCGGCGCGCCGCCGCGTATCCCTCGTCGCGAAAGCAAATGTGATCAACAAGTGGCAAACACCACCGTGCAAGGAGGTCTCGGAGAGCAGCGAAGCTGACCATTCTGTTAAAATCAGGAGAGTTTCACTTCGACACCACTGTACAAATTTTAGCACGCGCGCTTAAGTATCTATAAAGATTTGCGTGCTCGAATGCATGCCGTCGCGTACCTATGGACGCCCGCTCAGCCGCGGACACCAGCGGCTGCGGTTGTCTTCGACACATTCGCTTCAGGGAGGGAGCGTAGGCATTCCGATCCAAGATTCGGCCGTGTTCTCGAAAAAAAAGCGACATTTCAAGTCTGATGAAGCGTTTATTTTCACGACAATAACATTTCCGTGCCCAAATACTGAGTAGCTCGACGGCCATGGCGGCCATGTTGGCGGCGGCAGGCCGAGGACCGGAAGAGCGGGCTTTCTGCGCTGCTATTGGCTCGCTTCAGCCGCCGCTTCCGGTCGCACCGGACGCCGCGCGTCAAAATCTAGCCGGTCCTGATCGGCGGCGGCGGGCGTTTTCTCGATGCCGGGCGTCAAATCTGCGCCGTCGGGCGAAAATCGACGACTCGCCGCGGTAAAAACGCTCCATGTATTACGGCCTTAACGCGTCTTCACCCGCCAAGCTTCACTTCACTTCACTTCACTTTATTACCTTAAAGACCCCACTTTGGGGGTATTACATAAGGGGTGGGAGTACAAATATAGGTTGAATATGATTGCTTACATGATATTTATGAAATGCATATTTAAATTGTTCACAAAACTTGATTGGCAGGTGATGGCATCAACGTCGTGGGGAAGGCCATTCCAGTCTTTAGCAGTGCGAAGAAAAAAGGATGCGGAAAAAGTGACGGTGCGGGCGCGTTGGCATGACACTTGCAGTGGATGGCCGGTGCGATGAGATATGCGAGCGGGCGGTGTGATGTAGGGTGGTTGTCCGAGGGAACTGTAAAAAAACTTATGAAACAGACTAAGAGAAGCAATGCGACGACGATGGGCAAGAGTTGATAAACCTGATTGTCGTTTAAGTGACGATACACTGATGTCGTATGAATAGGCAGAATGAATGAACCTCGTGGAGCGATTTTGGACAGATTCTAGTAAACTGATGAGATATGCTTGTTGCGGGCTCCAGATAGCAGATGCGTATTCTAGTTTTGGTCGAATGAGTGATTGGTAGGCGAGAAGTTTAATACTTTGAGGGGCGTGCCGTAGATGACGTTTCAAAAAACCCAATGACCGGTTAGCTGATGCGACGATGTTCGTTACATGAGAGCGCCAGGAGAGATCCTGGCACAAGGTGACACCTAGGTACTTGTATGAGTATACAGATTCTAGTGGAACGTTAGCAACGGAGTAAGGGAAAATATGGGGGTTACGCCGGCGGTGAAAAGATACAAGTTTACATTTATTAGGATTAAGCGACATTAGCCAGTCATCGCACCAGGCATGCACTGTGTCAATGTCGTTTTGGAGCTGTGATTGGTCAAAGGTGTTAGAAATCGTGTGGTAAATAACGCAGTCGGCTGCAAACAGACGAACATTGCAAACCAGGTTTGAGGGTAAGTCGTTTATATAGATTAAGAATAGGAGGGGAGCAAGTACAGAACCTTGGGGTACGCCTGATGTTACTGGAAGAGGGTTGGAACTCTGGCTGTTAACGAGAACAAACTGGGAGCGGTTAGAAAGGAATTCTTCTATCCACAGTAAGACGTTAGGATGCAGTTTTAGCATGGTTAGTTTTAGCAGTAAACGCCTGTGGGGAACTTTATCAAATGCTTTAGCAAAATCTAGAAAAATAGCGTCAGTTTGTAAATTTAGGTCGAGGTTAGAGTGAACGTCATGAAGAAAGACGGCCAGTTGAGTTTCACATGACAAACCCTTGCGAAACCCGTGTTGTGAGGGATGAAAGAAGTTGTTAGCGTCAAGAAAGTCCATGATTTGAGAATAGATGACGTGTTCCATGATTTTGCAAGGTATGCTGGTTAATGATATCGGACGGTAATTTAAAGGAGAATCTTTGTTACCGGACTTAAAGACGGGAATGACCTTTCCCACTTTCCAGTCATCCGGAATGGAACCTGTAGAAAGCGACTGTGAAAACAATAACAATAAGTACATTGCAGAAATATTCTTAGTGTTGCGCAGTATTTTGGAGTTAATTTCGTCGACGCCGGCCGATGATGAAGTTTTAAGGTGTTCAATGAGCGAGGAAATGCCGGCTTCAGAAAACGCGATAGCAGGCATGCTGGACTCTATATTGACGGCGAAAGTTACAGTTGGTGGGTGAATCTCATTAGTGAACACAGATGAAAAGGCGTTATTAAAAATGTCAGCGCACTCAATGTCATCAGCTTCTTCTCCAGACTCTTTAGTTAGAGTGATGGTATGTGCCGGGTGTTCACTTATGACCTGCCAAAACTTTCTGGGATTGGAAGTCAACAATTTGGGGAGGTCGTTGTGAAGGAAAGAGTATTTTGCGCTGCGAATTGCTGATAGGTAGGTGCGTTCGGCTGTATAGTATTTTTCCCATGCGCACTCGTCGTATTGCTTTAATTTTGCCGCACGGAAAAGGCGCTTCTTTTTATTGTCGAGTCTTTTTATCGTTTTGGTATACCATGGCTTCTGGCGGTCCGAGTGGAAGCTTATTTTGGGGATGTATCTATCGGTTAGTTCGCTAACCTTTTTCTTAAAACGGGACCAATTATCATTTACAGAATGATCGTGAAAAGATGCTTGAAAGGTTGTGAGATATTGGTTTAATTCAAGACTAAAGGCTTCATAGTTTCCTTTGTCGTAGAGGCGAATAGTTTTGTTTTGATTCTGGCGTCGTGATGGGTGGAACTCAAATGTGGCGTGGATTACTTTATGGTCGCTGATTTCGCGTAGATAAGTGATAGATGAGAGGGCTTCCGGGTGGGTAGTCAGGATTAGATCTAGGATGTTTGCAACGCGGGTCGGTTCAGATACCACTTGAGTTAAGTTGAAGTTTAGGCAGACCTCGATAAAATCATTCGCTTCCCTGTTGCCGACTGCTGACTGTGTCTGCCAGTTGATTTCTGGAAAATTGAAGTCTCCAAAAAGAATGATATGCGCTTTTGGGTATTTCCTCGTTAATTGGCTGATCACGTCGTTAAGAATTCGAGAGAAATCGGAGTTGGTATTTGGCGCTCTATAACAAACGCCCAGCAGTACGGTTTGGGGCGCAGCGCGACAAAGTAGCCATACTATCTCAAGGTCTGATGGAATATTAATAACTGTACACGAGAACTGATTGTTAACTGCGATGAAAACGCCTCCACCTCGAGCGGATGTGCGATCTTTGCGAAAAAGGTTAAAATTCGGTAAGTCAACAAGAACTTCAGTATCGGTGATGCCATTAGTGAGCCATGTTTCGGTAAGTATCAGCAAGTTACTAGCAGATGAACACACAAGATTGGAGATGATTTCGCGTTTCGGAAGAAAACTACGTATGTTCGTGAAAATCGCCGAAAAGGAAAGATTAGGCTGGGGGGTGGCAGGTACATGAGCGGCTGGGGGCTGGCGGCGCAGCAACCGCTATGGTATCTCTTTAACAGATTGCGATGGTTCGTCGAAGATATATCGTCGGGAACCGATGAACAGGGTTTTGTATCGCAAGGAAAAACGGTTAGTCTTGCTTTTGGCAAATGTAACTAGGTGTTTGCGCACATTGCGAACGCGGCGTGAAAAATCTTCAAATCTTCAAGCTTAGAAGCTGTGCAGTTTTCACGGCGCTTAATCTTGGCTTTTCACTGCACGATGTTGCTTGCCAAAATATTTCAAACTTCTGCTTGACGAGGGTCCAGTTCTTACCGCCGTCTCCGCTAATGCGCAGTTGTTCCGGTGGTCTGATGCAATCCATTCTTGCTGCTTGTAGCCGGCAGCCGCCACCGCTGCTCTCGGACGAGGGTGGCTATCCCACTTCTGACACCATGTATCGAGAAGTTGACCGGAATGACGAACGGCACAGTCAGGGAACAACCACTGGCAAGGTTTGTTACGGTCCGTGCATATATATGGCCGTGGGGAGAGAAGGCAGGGTTAAGAAGAGAGGAGGCAGTGCATCGCGTTGCACATGAGTTGGTGATAGCAAACAGGCACCGACACTGATATGATACAGACTTCAGCATGGCGCACCTGATCCTAAGCTGGCTAAACAGCCACTTTCTACTGCATAACTACCTCAAGATATGGCACCGGAGGCTGCCGAGAAGCCAGCGGCTGTGTGCCCAGGCTGCCCCTTCGGTGGTGCGCCGCTTGGGTGTAGTGGGCTGCGCCTGGAGACAACCACCGGCGTATGCAAAGAACTGCCGGCCAACCTTCGAGACGCGAGTGATGTGGTGCTCCAGACATCATGGGCAGAAGCCTCAGACACCTCAGGGGTCCCCATGGACAGCAGCGCGCCTCTGAAGCATCCCGCGGATGAGGAGCTCGGTGTCAGAAGAGATCCAAGCAATGTATAAGTGGCGGAGGGCAGAGGAAGGTTGTCTTGTAAAAAGAGAGCAATGACAGCCCAAAAGGCCGCCAATTCTCTGGCCGCGCTCCCCGCCTCGGCAAATGGAGTTGATTAATGTACATGCAAAAAATGGCGGGGGTCCCAGCTTTTGAGGTCACTAACCTTAACGTTAGGACTTGCGCAATCGACGGCGGCCGTACCAGTTATAGCACCTATTTGAAAGCGTTAATGTAGCTGCAATTCAGGAAACTAAGCTGGCTAGGGATGAGGATGCAGAAACTTCTCTTGAGATGTTTATACCGAGATATATTATCGTCAGCCATTCGAAAGGATCTTCTGGAGAGAGTATGCTTCTTTGAGCAATGCACTGGATATGACTGGCCTGTCGTGTTGCATTTATGATGAGAGGCGCCGCATATGTTGTGACCTCGCCATTTCGGGTCAGCAGTGGCGAATCATTTGAATGCATGCGCCTGTAAAGCAGCAAGATACAAAAGTGTTTTTCTTGTCATTGGCAAAGCTCCTGCGCACAGATAGGGAAATTTCACTGCTGGGAGATTTCAATTGTGTAAGTAACCATGAGGATCGATCGGCACATCACGTACGCTATGAACCACAGTTTTGCTGTTCTCACCGACTTAATGTGTGAGCACAACCTTGTTAACATTGGCCGACTAAACAGCGATAGCATGCATTTCACGCACTTCCAATCCTCTTCAAATGCTCCACTTGATAGGATTTGCGTTTCTGCTGGCATATTTCCTACTGTGCATGGATAATGGGTGAGGCCGATATTGTTCAGCGACCACTGCATGGTGTCTGGTCAGATAGGAAGGTACACTCGGCTCTTTATCCAACCGTGTTGGGAGATCATAGGGCTAAATAATTCCATCCTCTCAGATGGAATTTTTCAGCACGTTGCAGCTGCTTGCTTCAAAGATACGTGGCCACATGCAGATCTCCCAGTTTTTCCAAAGTGGGATCTTTTTAAACAGGAGGTTAACAATATTGGTTGCTGAAGAATCATCACGGATCACATTCTTGAAGCGGCTTCACCTTCGTGAATTGAAGCGCACCCTGAACGAATTGCATGAGTTGGAAAGAATTGCTCCGGGTTCGTATCTTGATGATATCAACAATAGAAAAGCGCAGTAACAACAGTTTAGCGCAGAAAAATATCATGGTGCCTTGAGTAGGTCACGAACGCGGAGGTTCGTTAGTGAACAGCCATCTAGCTACGCGTTGAAGGATGAAAGGCAGGCTGCTCTTTCTAAGGAGGTTTTAGAAATTCGTTGCGGAAGCGGTACGTACTCTGACATGCCAGGTATTCTGGGTGCTTTCTTTAACTACTATATGCGGCTCTTTGTTGGTTATAGTAACCCGATCAGTGAGTCCAATTTCAGTCACTTAAAAGAAGAATTTTCTCGTCTTCAAGATGAGCAGCGTGCAGTCATTGAGGGATCTCTTTCTGAAGGTGAGGTCAAATTGGCCATTTATTCTCTGCAGGGTCAGTGTCCCGGACGGTCCAAGCAGTGAGTTCTATAAAGCTTTTATGCCTAGCTTAGCACCCGCCTTATTGGAAGTTTTCAGTTCAGCTTTTGAAATGGGTGTTTTGCCTCCCACGTTCTACACTGCTCACACCATAGTAATCTCGAAAAGCATATACGCATATACGCTGTTGAAGGGTATCGTCCGATATCCTTATGTAACGTGCATTATAAGATATTTGCGAAGGTTCTTTCTTCTCGTCTGCAGCTTGTGGCATTAGATTTATTAGGGCCACACCAAGTGTGCAGGATCAAAGGCCGTAGTATCCAAAACCATATAGTACGTTCCGTGTTAGAGACAGTGTCAGATGAGGTCAGTCAAGTGGCTCTTAATCAGATTGTCCTGGCAAAAGCTTTTGAAAACGTGCGTCGTGATTTTTTGTTTGCTGTATGTGAGGATCCCTGGAGCCTGTCCAACAGCTACGGATTCCATCCGGCCTACCACGACGTGAGGCAACTCTGCTGTGTCGCCTGTGGCTCGGTGTAGCATCCACAGACCACTACTGTACTTTGATCGGCATGGCCGATAACCTTGCATATGACATCTGTGGCCGCGATGACATCATATCTCATATTCTTTGTGAATGCCCAACGTACAGTTCTGCAAGGCGTTCTCTCCGCCTTGCGCTTGAACATATCGATTCACGCCCGCTAACGGAGTTCCAGATTCTTGGACACTGGCAGCGGCGATCATCGGCGGTGAGGGCCTGCCGGGCGCCCCTGCGGTTCTTAAGACGGTCGGGCCTGCACGACAGGCTGTCACTTTGCTGAGGCACTTTCACCTTCTGCTTTTTCTCATCTTTCCGTTCTCTCCCAAACCTTTATATCTCATCATCCCTTTCCCCCATTGCAGGGTAGCAAACTGGTCCCACCTACCGGTTAACCTATCGGCCTTTCCTCCTGCTGTTCTTCCGCCTGGTGATGTCTTACTTAGAGGCATAGAACTATGTTTATAAAGCTGATTTATAAGCGGTTAAAAATGATTATATAAAGCTGTTATATTATATATATTATCTATTATTTTTATATAATATATTATATAATATATAACCTATATATTATATAAAGATTATAAAACTGTTTATTAAACTGATTCTTAATCAAAAGTTTAACAAACCTATTGCACTCAAAAACATCTGTTCGACAGGGCTGCCCGCTATCACCTTTATTATTTGCTTTATATTTTGAGCCCCTATATTGTAGTATTATTAAGAACACAGCAGTTCGTGGCTTCTCATTATCGCGATGTGAAATTAAGATTTTAGCTTATGCTGATGGCGTTGCCCTTTTCTGTTCTGATAAAAAGAGTGTGCTCGAGGTTTCCGTGTAACTGAGCAGTTTTGTGATAGTCCGGATGCGTCTCTTAACCTTGATAAATCAAAGGGCTTCTGGGCAGGTCACTGGGGTACGAAACCAGGCTTCTGTGGTGGCATCAGGTGGGACTACGAAGATTTACAGTATTTGGGGGCTCCCTTGCATCAGTATCGTAATAGTGGGCCTGACTGGGATTCTGAGCTCTCGTTAGTTAGGCGACAAATGCAGGCTTGGATGGGCAGGAAGCTGTCTCTGTTTGCACGAGCACAAGTCTGCAATACCTTCTTGGTTTCGAAGCTTATCTATGTCATGCAGGTGTTGCATTGTGCAAGGAAAAAAAGTACAGGCAATTCATAGAATTTCTGCGTATTTTCTGTTGCGCTCTCACTGGGGGCCTATGCGTCGAGACAATTTGTTTCTCCCTCTGGAGGCTGGTGGAGCTGATCTTCAGCACCTGTTTGTTCACAAATTTCATTTCCTCACTGCACGGTTTTCCTTACACAGTCTATCCAGAAGACAGATGACGGAAATTCTGATTGAGGCGTTGTTTCTTGTACCTATGTATTGGCAGCCTTACCTCTCCTTTCAAGACAACAGTGTACTAAAGCGGGTGCAACGGATGCGCGTTCAAGCGACCGCAAAGACTTTCTTTTATAAACTTCACGCGCCAACTTTACCTGTGAAAACGTGGCTTCATGAAGAGGGAACTTTTGTGTCATGCTCTCTGAACTGCCCCTTGTGTTATCAGCCAGAAACTATTCATCATTGTTTTGTGTTTTGCCGTGATGCCGTGTTTTTTGGGACATTCTTCAACGGACTGTCAAAAAGGACATTGAGATTACGCCCTATACTGTAAGATTTTTGCCTACGATGGAAGGTTCTAAGGTTCCATGTGACCTTTCAGTGCTCATAGGACTGTTCAGCTTCTGGAAGAGCCACATGACAGATCGCATGACATATCGAAGTCTCTGCTCAGAGAGCAGTGTGCTATGGTGCGGGGGTATATGCTGCACAGGATCGACCTCTTGCCTGGCTCCCATCCCTCGATGCATGCGTGTGTCTGCCGGAATTTCGATGTGCTCACAAAATGAGAGTGGTTGTTGGTGTGATTGTGCACAACGGGTTGCGTGTTGCGATCTGGTTAAGGTGGACTTGAATCCTGTCAGGGTGGGTGTACTTCCATGCGATAAAGAAAAAAAAAAGAACCTTCGTAGCGTGTTATGCACGTGCTCGCCTCGCAGTGTTAGAGATCGTGGTTCGATTCCCCGTATCTCAGCATATTTTTCTTTTATTTGGAGGTTCTCGTGTTACTATGCCAATAACAACGGCCCACAATGCGGCTTCTTAACGCCATGGCGTTAAAGAACTGCGATTAGGGCTGCCATTGCGAGGATCGAAAGTTGATGGTGCTTGTCGATGACGGCGTTTTGCCGCGTGTGCGCAGGTCAACTCGCTGGGCCTGGCGTACGACTTCGACTCGATCATGCACTACGCGCGCAACACGTTCTCCAAGAGCACGCACCTGGACACCATCCTACCGCAGGAGGACGCGACTACGCGGCGCCGCCCCGAGATCGGCCAGCGCGTGCGCCTCTCGGCGGGCGACATCTCGCAGACCAACAAGCTCTACAAGTGCCCCCGTGAGTACGCTCTGCTCCTCCTCTCGTGAATACACGCAGGCAAGCGTGGCACTGCACCACCTCTGTCGGACTGACCCAATGGGGGACGGCTGGCCTTTACGGTCTGGTAGTCGGGACGGGCATATTTACTATTCCTCTTCCACAAAGTTTGGTTGGTTGGTTGGTTGATTTATTGGGATTTAACGTCCCAAAGCAACTCAGGCTATGAGGGACGCCGGAGTGAAGGGCTCCGGAGATTTCGACCACCTGGGGTTCCTCAACGTGCACTGACATCGCAGAGTACAAGGGCCTCTAGAATTTCGCCTCCATCGAAATTCGGCCGCCGCGGCCGGGATCGAACCCGCATCTTTCGGGCCAGCAGCCGAGCGCCGTAACCACTGAGCCACCGCGGCGGGGCTCTTCCACGAAGGGAAGCAATCTTGAACGTGTCAGCGTTTCCCAGGTGGCGACGGAGGCAGCGTGCTGGTTCCACTCGTTGCGAGGAAGAAACGAATTCGGATGAGTATCGGTGCGGTACGTAGGAAACCTAAGATGGAGAATGACTCGTAGGATGGAGTAATAAGCATTCAAGGGTGGTGCTATTAACGCGTTGTGACGTCAGCACAACCATAATGGCAGGTCAAGTGGCAACTTTCCCATCGGATTGGTCACGAGAGGTCCTGGGTGGCCCCACCGGTAGCCTCCCCCAATAATGCCCTCCGTACAGCTAGCCTTTTCTAGACCGGACACCACTTTATGAGGAGTGCGAGATACTGGGCCCAGCCAGACGCTCGGCAGCCCTCATGCATGCTTGCTGCACGGACTCTGTTTTTGAACCGAAAGTGTATACATACTTGCAATTAATTGGACTGGCGAACCCGCCGGACTTGTGGCTTAACTGGGAAAGGCCGCCGCGGTGGCTAAGCGGTTATGGTGCTCGGCTGCTGACCCAAAAGACGCGGGCTCGATCCCGGCCGCGGCGGCTAGAATTTCTTTGGAGGAGAAATTCTAGAGGCCCGTGTACTGTGCGATGTCAGTGCACGTTAAAGAACCCCAGGTGGACGAAATTTCCGGAGCCCTCCACTACGGCGTCTCTCATAGCCTTAGTCGCTTTGGGACGTTAAACCCCATAAACCATAAACCTTAACTGGGAAAGAGGAGCATGCACTCGTGGTGTGCCCGGTATATGCGCGCGAATAATAACGTTGGCCGCTTCCTTGAACCGTTTCGACAGCAGGCTATTCTCGGAGGGCTTACTGCCAGGCGCTTGACCCCAGAGTTGGAAAGCTGCCCATGCAATGCGGGGGTTTTCACGCTTTTTGAGCGACACAGGCATGAACTCGCGATTGTGATCTCAACAAATGTGCTTGCATATCCGTTAAAATATCTTCATCTCTCTTCCCCTCCTCCCCCATTGCAGAGTGGCAGAAGCACTTTACCTCTCTGCCCGTCCACTCATTTGAAATAGCCACCTGCCGGCTGCGCCAGTTTGAGGGCTCCCTGTGAACGCAAAGAATTCCGCATATGTGGGCGTGCAGGAGGCTAATTCACACGCAGAGAAGACTCTAGGCGGTTGAAGGGAAGATTTATACCCTTAAAGTGGAACTTAAATGTCCCCTCAAAAATTTTGTACGTTTAATGCGCAGACGAAAGTGGAAGTACCTGAGACTCAGAACAAGGCAAGGTATACCCCGTTATCCCACCTGATCACCGCCGCGTGAATTGTATTTTCGTTTTCTTCATGCCTCTCTTGGATGACTTTAAATACATTCACCTTCCACAAAGTTTTCAGTAGTTAGTACAACCTCGTGTTTCGCGTTTTTTTTTCCTTTCTGTGCGGTCGTGTCCATTGTGCTGTTAGAAGTATTGGCTAAGTGAAGCACCTAGCCGAGTTTCAGCCTCTTGTTAAGGGCGGGAATAGTGAGAGTTATTTTCAGCAGTTTTCGAGTAGTTATACAGACTAAAGCTAGTGGCAGGGTTCTGGATGGATTCAATAGCTCGCAACAGGGTAATATCACCGCGATCGCAAACTAATCGTGCATATTCCAGTTTGGGCGTTATTAGAGTTTATAAAGACCAAGTTTAGTGGGCACGTTGGCAGACGAAAAATGAAGGCTAAGGAATTGAAGCTTGGCATTTGCGCTTTTAGTTACGAAGTGAACACGCATTTTCCAGGTGTGATTATTGGTCATGTAAAGACCAAGGTAGTTAAAGGGGCTTTGAAGCACCTTTTGAGGAGAGTTCATACGCTCTCTTAATCCCTATATTCGCTCGTCTGAACACGTGAGCCAAATATTACACTTCTACGTGCAGCAGAGAACCCAGTCAAGCCCGAAATTTGGCGAGTCTTTGGTCCTTCCCGCCGACTTTTTCATGTGCGCCGCCGCGGTGGCTAAGCGACTGTGGCGCTCGGCTGCTGACTCGAAAAAACACGCGACTTTGATCCCGGCCGTTGTGGTCGAATTTCGGTGGAGGCGAAATTCTAGAGTCCTGTGTACTGTGCGATATCAGGTGGCCGATATTCCCTTCACTACGGCGTCCCTCATAGCCTGAGTCGCTTTGGGACGTTAAACCCCATAAACCAACCATCCTTCGGCTGTACCGAGTATTTATTTGTTTACTTATTCACAGTTCCCTCCAAGGTCACGAAGGCATTAATGCAGTGGGGACGCACAAAGTAATAAAACATGGCAAGTGCCATGAGTTCGAACACATGGACCGGCGAGAGAGAAAAACACGCTCACTTTTGGAGCCAACGCAGGGTTTCGTTGCTGCTGAGCCGTAGTCCTTAAGATGTCAGCTCCGCAGACTGTCTGGCAAGTGGTCAGATGTGAACGGGCCGTGCTGCTGCGTTTCGCCTCTTTGCGACAACCGACACAAAGAGATGTCCTGCAATAGTGTGTGAATGCGGCGTAGGCCTTCACTGATTTGTTGCAGCTTCGGCGGCAAAAAGTGAATGCTTCTGAAGCGAAGTGCACGTCGTTGCCCACCTTCGGCCCGCAATCGCTGTCTGTGGGTTGTGCCTAACTGTGAATATTTGAATAGATTCAAAAATCACAGTGGCTGCAGTATTCGCCTCGTTTATCTACCGCTTGAAATTGTGTTTTTACTCTGTGTTGGTACCCCGAGACCCGCCTGTCTTATCGCGTGCTCGATACTCAATGGCGATATAAATTGGCCGTGTGCAGTGGCACATCAGTGCATTGACATTGCCCCTATGACAGGGGTATAAGCGATAATAGACTTTCACGGTGATTAGATAGAATCAAATCTAGAATGTAACAAGATTCACGTTGGTTCAGATGCTAACTGGGTGAGGTTGAGTCTTCTTTCTGCGTCTCCGTCTTCCAGTTGTGAGTGGGGTACCTGAAATTCAAACAGAACCAGCCACCGAGGATACGCGGGAAAGATGCCATGTTTTTGGGGAGTCGATAAGCAGACACCTGGTATGAGATGAAAAACGGCAGATTACTTACAATATTGGCGTTAATGGCAGAACATGGTAACTCTTGGCAAGTAGCAGTCCTCTACCTTTGCAGCCATGGGCGTCCGGAAGGGGGGGCAAGGGGAGGGGGTAGTTGCCCCCCACCCTGGAATTACGGATATTATTTATGCACTAGTAGAAAACAACTACACAGCTTTATTAGCACGCTTAGGATTCCAATGTTTGCTCTCCAAGCCTACCACTAATTTGCTGCTTCTAATTTTTGTTTCATGTGCGCAGTTTAGACCACAAATAGTTCCTTTTTGGTGCTAACCTACAGCATCCCCCATACCCGGCCATCGGGTGCACCCCCCTGGAAAAAGTTTGGACGCCCTAGTTTGCAGTCCTTCCGATCCTTCCAGTCAGCCCTCCAAAACTTCAGAATCGCTGACGCCATCTGTTTGCCATGTTGCAGTAATTTTGCTTCCGAATGAGGAAACGACTTTAAGAACCTCCTCGCGCTTGGGAAAAAACCTGCTTATATTCGTAAAAACTACGGACAACGAAAGGTCTAGAAGCTGATCAGGAGCAATATAGCAAGAACGTTCAATTGCATGATGAGTCGATTCTTTTGCTGTCGGTGCTGATCCATCGAATGCATACCACTTAGAATCAATGCACGATGTTTTGTAGCGCATAGAGAATGCTGTTCATCTGCTACTAGGGAATACAACTAGCTATCTCCTCGCAGCACGAGCTGGGCGTGATAAGTCCTTCCGATCTGTGCTCTTCTACATAAGCCCTTTAGAAAGGATTAAATCCTTGGTTTTAAAGAAACCAAACTAAAGAGGGCTGGGACATCAAATTTTGATGCTATGGAATGCTTGTTATGGACTTCTGCATATAAAGTTACCCATGGCAAGGTATTAGATGCAACAAACGCTAAAAATAAATTTTAATTCGGTTGCAAAGAGTCATTAGATATTCTTTCTCACGATCGAGACCCATCGCTAGTGCGATAGCTGGTGACGTTTAACCATTGGAACGATATCAGTGAATAGTAGTGACATCACAGCACAGTAACTTGACCTACAGCCCCCGTCAAAAGAATACAGCTCAAGGGGTTTGCTTCTAAGCTGTCTAGCAGGGCTCCCTATAATACATCCAGCAGTACAAAGTTTGGGAGAATTGAGAATGAGAAGCCATTCCTCCTCCGAGGGATTACCGTCCCTGAGGATGCATAACGAGGCGTGCTGTAGGCCTGAAAAGCAAACCCCCTTGGGCTCAATACTTATGACGGTGGTGGTGGGGGGGGGGGGGGGGGGGGGTACTTTGAACGGCGACACTCGACATCGGCTAGGCGCTGCGTCGGCGACCCTGTGGGCTCGCCTGCAATTACACCGGGCGTTTCAGGGAAGGGGATCACTGATTTTGTAGCGTAAGCTACACTACGCGGGTTGGAAGGAGCTTGGCGTCCCCTCTGCACCGACCATACTGCGCGTGCGCGGCAGCCGCGTAACGTCACGAGAGGCGCAGCTGCGTCGCCATCACCGCCGGCGGCGCGCGCGCTCCTCTCCGACGCTCTGCCGGTCGGCGCATACCAGATGCGTGACGTCACAGTCTCGGCAGACGCGCCGGAGCCGCGTGCGCCCACAGCTGTGTTTACTACGGCTGTCGCGCCACGCGCTACTGCGCATGCGCGAGAAGGGCGCACCGTACGTATATAATGCGCAATACATGCGGTTGATGGAGTGCGCTCTACGTGGAGGTTAAAGATAGTCGAGCCGCTGCCAGTCGGCGGAGAAGATTGATTCAAAATTCCGCAAGTGCGCTTTCCCACATAACTATGTTGCCCCAAACAATATGGCCGACTTCGCTATAAAGGAACTACGTGAGCTACAGGACAGGCGCTAAAGGTGTGGATAGCATGTAAGAAACGTATTTTGGAAGAATCAAACAAAAAACCAGTCTTTCTTGCTTTGTTTCAGCTGGAAACGCATGGTCAGCCGTCTTGTTTGGGACAACATTGTTATGCGGGAAAGCGCACTTGCGGAATTTTGAATATCCCCTATTCCTCAGACTCCGAGGATGTCGCTTGGCAGTTAGCCGCTTACGCTACGTATATCCTGGCATAGCAGAGCTAAGCCAGTGCCAATCTTTTAAAAGTAGGGATTTTAAAGTGAACAGAAACTTATTGTGGCATAAAGAAAACAAGGGAAGGGGAATGAGGGGCTCGTTATAAATATGAAAGAAGCCAACAGCCACAGAAACCAAGGGGCACAGGGGGTTTTTATAATTTATTTACTTATTTTGTGGTGTTCATCAATTTAGAATATTACTGAATATGTTATCGCTTAAAGCTAATTGATTAGAACAGCAGAAGAAAAAACAACCATCTTGACAGTGAAAGCGCTCAAAAAGACGAGGACGACAGAAAAGGAAAGACATACAAAGCGCTTTGTATGTCTTTCCTTTTCTGTCGTCCTCGTCTTTTTGAGCGCTTTCACTGTCAAGATGGAAAACCAACTCGCCCACTCAATTCCATTATTAAAAAACAACCACTGCCGCCGGTGGGATCCGAACCCACGACCTCCGAATTACGCGTCCGGTGCTCTATTTCTGAGCTACGGCGACGGCTGTCAAATCTTCTGCTTTCGGGGGTATTTATGTTTACAAGTAACCTAACCTTGAGAGTGTTCATCAGCGCCACCCACGTTCATAAGCGGCGGACGTAGAACGTCCTGAGTTACCGCAGGTGTGACGTAGAACGTCATCGAACGGAGAGGGTGGAAGCTGCGTGAGAACCCTCTTATGCTTCCTATGGCGTCAAGGCTGCCAGAACCGAGGCCCTGGCATTCGGAGGTCGTGGGTTCGGATCCTACCGGCGGCTGTGGTTGTTTTTTCTTCTGCTTTTCTAATCAATTAGCTTTAAGCGATAACATATTCAGTAATATTCTAAATTGATGAACACAACAAAATAAATAAATTAAAAAACCCCTGTGCCCCTTGGTTTCTGTGGCTGTTGGCTTCTTTCATTATTGTGGCATAGTAATACCAGTGTTGGCGGACTTCAAAAAGCGGGCTAATCATATTAACTAGTGAAGTGATTAACTAAATTAAAATAGTTAACTTTTTAACTACTACAGATATGTATTTGATTCCAAATAGAGATTTGCAGCCGGTATTAGTAATAGGCATATCAGTTTTAAAATTTTGAAAACGCGATTACCCTCGCCGCTGTGGGTTGACAAAGTTTGGCTGCATCTTGCCAAAATACATGCACTTTAGAAAAGCATTTCAGGCAAAGCAACCTCTCCAGTGCACGTAACTAGTCGAAACAGGTATATTTAGTCTAGCCACAGCGTCGAGGGTAATCGCCTTTTCGAAATTCTAAAAACTGTTATGGCTATTGCTAACGGCCGGCTACAAATCTGTATTTGCAATCAGGTGTCTATCGCTAATGGTTAAAAAGTTGTCTATTAAAATTTAGTTATTATTTTTACTACTTAAGATGATTCACCTGTTTTTTGACATTTGCCAACACTAGTATTACTATGCCACAAAGAGCTCTGTCCCTCACAAACCCTGTTTTTAAAAAATTAGTGATCACCTTCCCTGAAACACGTGCTATATTTCATTCTGTAGGTGTTTGCAGCGCACACGAAACACGGACGGACAGAAAAGGGAACGAAACACAGCGCTGACTTTAAACTGAGCTTTATTGGAAAAATAAGCGAATTTTATACAAAAGTTTTTAACATGTGACTCAGAAGATGTCAAAACATCCTACTACATGTGCCATCTAAAATCACTGATACTCTAGATAAAAACCCTAAAAAACATGAATGGAAAACACTGAAAGACACGTGCCGCTTAAAGGGCCACTGACCAGGGTCCGGACATTTTTGAAAAACAAGCCCACTGCATAGATGAGGCATCGAAGATAACCTCTGCAAAATACTAGAGCCATGCGCGCCCCGAAAAGCTGCGAAAATTCAAATCAAAGCCCGTTCGTTCTTTCCTTCCTTCAAAAACGGGCCCCGCCCACTACTCTGCACCCCGCTGACGTCAAGGGTGGGTACTTTCGCTAAAGGCACTCCATTGGTGCATCGTTCTGACTGACGGGAGAAGGTTGGGCGTAGCCTTGGCGTCGCGTCGTCTGCACAAGGCTTTCCGCAGCGCCTTCTGTTCTGGCTCATGCCTCCAAACCCGCATGAAGGAAAAAAAAAAAAAAACTGCGGAGGGAGCGTGCGGCGACAGCCTTGAACCCTTGCCATAAAAAGTAAAAAATAGTAAAACTGAGGGAGTTGGTTCGCCCCCCCTCCCCCCCCCCCCCCCCCCCGCCGTGATCACGTCACGAGAAGCTCTGCGTGCGCACTCCCTTCTCAGTTTCTTTTCTTCTATGCGAGCCCCCCAAAACAAGGTTTTAATTAGTAGTGCAGCAGAGCCTTTCCCTCGCTCGTCCACTTGAGCGCTCCGCATAGACACCGCTTATCCTCCATGCATCTTGCGTACGCCCTGACTCCAATGAACGACATGGGCTTCGGAGCGGAGAAAAGACAAACACACAGAACACAAACACACATGAAGAAAAGCAAACGGGCGGTTGCCGGGTCCGCACTTCGCCGTGTGTTTCGAACAGAAACGACTTCCGCCCATCCGCTCGTGAAACGGTGGGGAGGCCTAAAAAAAAAAATGAAAAGGTGGCTCGCTAACTGGGAATGACAAACAGATGTATGAAAGGGTGCGCTCGCTAACAAGTCTAGGTGGTCGAGCCGATCGCGCCTCTCGATCGTTCAGTGTGCGGAGAAAATGCGACGACGCTGTTTCAGCCCCAGCAGCAAAAACCAAGAAAAGAATTCTATTGAAGGCGGGGCCATGACGTAGCCCCGTGACGCACTCCACAGACACCACGCCTCCGGCTTACGTCGGAGAAGGAAGGGGTGATTTTGCCTTGCCGAGCCTACTCGACGAGGAGCGGGAGAGAAGAATTTCGAGGAGGGAATGGAAGGAGAGGAGGCTCGCTGAAAGAGAGGTAGAGAGTGTCTGCTGAGCTGGGGTGGTCCGTGGCCCTTTAAACCAACTAAAAGGTGTCATGATCAACAACGGTGAAGGAACAACAATCGAAAAAACTAACAAAAAACTATGATACCGAAATACAAACGCAGGGTGAAGCTGTATATGGGCTCCCGTTGTCACAAAAAGTAAAAGAAAACAAATTGACAATAAACAGGATTGAAACGGTATAAAAACACATTAACTAAAACAGCATAAAACCCATTATTTAAAGAGTGTCGAAATTTACGGGTGCGCGCCTTCGGCCTGCAAGAATCCAAAATAATGGGTTTTATGCTGTTTTAGTTAATGTGTTTTTATACCGTTTCAATCCTGTTTATTGTCAATTTGTTTTCTTTTACTTTTTGTGACAACGGGAGCCCATATACAGCTTCACCCTGCTTTTGCATTTCGGTATCATAGTTTTTTGTTAGTTTTTTCGATTGTTGTTCCTTCTTGCAAAGCTTTGACAGCTTTTCCGGGGCTGAGAACAATACTCTCAACTTCACTTTTTTTGCCTATTCGTTTCAAATAGGCAAAAAAAGCTTACTCAGACGTGTGGTACACCACGTGTGCAGTGCTCCAAAAAACACCGGTCTCCGTTTGTACCTTGTACCAAAGGTGTGGTGTATCAGATTCCGTTAAGCTGCGGGAAAGTCTACATCGGACAAACGGGCCGATGCCTTAACGACGGTCTCCGAGAACACAACAATAATTATGACAATCTGCGCAAGAGAAACATACGAGAAGGAAATCTCGCTGTACACTGCAGCGAATGCAATAAGTGCATGCCACGGTTCCAGGACACTACGATTTTAGGTAGAAGCAGCGATCAGACCACGAGGGAGATTATCGAGGCAAAAGCCATCCAACAGAAAGGGGACATGTGCGTCAGCGCTGTGTCCTTAGTGCTCCTGGATAAAGAACTTGGATTCTTGCAGGCCGAAGGCGCGCACCCGTAAATTTCGACACTCTTTAAATAATGGGTTTTATGCTGTTTTATTTAATGTGTTTTTATACCGTTTCAATCCTGTTTATTGTCAATTTGTTTTCTTTTTCTTTTACTTTTTGTGACAACGGGAGCCCATATACAGCTTCACCCTGCTTTTGCATTTCGGTATCATAGTTTTTTGTTAGTTTTTTCGATTGTTGTTCCTTCACCGTTGTTGATCATGACACCCTTTAGTTGGTTTAAGCGGCACGTGTCTTTCAGTGTTTTCCATTCATGTTTTTTCAGGGTTTTTATCTAGAGTATCAGTGATTTTAGATGGCACATGTAGTAGGATGTTTTGACATCTTCTGAGTCACATGTTAAAAATTTTTGTATAAAAGTCGCTTATTTTTCAAATAAAGCTCAGTTTAAAGTCAGCGCTGTGTTTCGTTCCCTTTTCTGTCCGTCCGTGTTTCGTGTGCGCTGCAAACACCCACAGCATCAAAAACCAACTAGCCCAAGAAAAGACGATTCTGACCTATATTTCGTTGCTGACGCACCAGCCGGCACCAGCATCGGCGGCCGAACGAAAGCTTCACGCCGATGAGACGACGACCTGTCTAGCTGTGCTTGTCTATTGTTGATCCGCATTATTATTACTACATTTGATATGTTCACCATTCGACAATCATCAGCGGTACAATAGGCCCAGCGAGTCCGTGGGGTTTGCATGTACAATGTTGACGGTTTCGAGAATGAGTTGACAAGTTTTAGCGAATGCAAATGGTCGTCGAGCATAGTCTCGACAACCATGACCTGAAATAGACGATTCCGTACATATTAGGACGCATATACATCGGTCTAGAACTGCTAGGCGATGTGACCCAGTTTGCCGACTAAAGCTGAAGCTCCCGGCAGCAGTCGTCGGCGTTGTTTGAGGACAACAAATTAAGACAAATTTTGCGGATAGGCGCCGCATGTACTTCTAGATGAAGCGGTTTAAAGTCAAGTCATGGGAAAAAGCTACAACGCCGCACATACGCGGTGTCAACGACCTGGCTATGAAGCGTTCCCCAGGCAGACGTGCACCGGCGATTCTTACTGAGTTATATCGCACTGCGTAAACCGGCGCAAAACAGAAAAGATCCTAGGTAGAAGGCAGCTTTGCCGCACGAGTGCGCAATGAATTTAAAACAAAAGTAGCGCTGAGGTGGTCGTGGGCGCATTCCAGAGGGCATTCCGTACTGCAGATTCATCTTGAGGCATTCATTTAGTGAAGACATTGGCTGTTTACTAAACAATCGGCAGAAGAAGGTTGGCAGCGGATATCGCAATCAGCAGCCACGGGACCCGGAGCAAGCGGCTGCGCAAACTGAGTGAAGACAAGCATTGGTCGATGTGAGACATCGTGTCGCTGTAATGTGATCGGCCGACTGTCGGCTACAGGCCACCGACCCAGACGTCGACGTAGTGTGGCAAAACTAAATACAAAGCAGCAGCAGTGTTGGTATACGCGGTAGGACGACTCGGTGCCGTCCTTCGCTCAGCGCTTGGCTTTGCTCAGCATGCATCGCACTGCCGGTCGACATTTCTAAAGGTATGCACAACATGTGTACGAGAGCAGACGACGCAGCAATCCGCGTGTCACCATTTTTGGGGCCCACGTGACCAGGGCTTGCTGCTCTTCTCTGATCATGACGTCACAGAACACCCCGCCGTTCAGAAACGGAATTCGCTCAGTATAAATAAGGCAATAATAAATTATTTATCGCACACGTGAATCGCGGAGCGCATATCATTCGTCCTGGAGCAATACGCAATTCTTGAAACAAAGAACGCGCCAACCAAAAATTTCGTGTCTCCACTCCTCTGAGCGAAGAGTGAGTGGCGCCCCAAGACGGTGAACACGCTCTATTTCTTTCGGGTGAATTCGTAAGTGTAGGCTTTCACAGCAGCGGCGGAGGACAGGGATCGGGCTTACGTTTCTGATGGATTAATTGTCGCCTGCGAGTTTATAGCGACGGCCTCGCCTTCCCCGAGCCCCGGTCTCGCCCGACGAGTGAAACCCACACTCAGCATGCCGGTCTCTTCCGGGCCACACGGGCACAGCGTAGAGCGTAGGAGCGAAGCGGAGCGTGGAGGCTCTCGAGAGCGCAGGCTGCGGCAGTACTGGTGTTGACGCGCGCCAGAATAAAAACAAACCGGGACGCGAATGTGACACAGCGGCACAGCTTAGAAGCGGCGCATGAAACCTGGCTGCTCAGCGATTCCGTCTAATCGGAGTTGCAACTTCCCTCCCGCTAAGGTGCCGCGCCGACGTCTCCCCCCCCCCCCCTCCGGGGCCCTGCTGCCGTTGTCAGGTCATCACCGATATCTCTCGTGAGTTCCTTGGCAGAAGTGCTCAAAAAACAGCCCGTGAAACCTTGGAAGCTTTCTTTATTAGGAAAGGGGTACAGGAATGCGTTAGTGACACGTCTATCGTTCTGTACAATGGCGAGATAAATTTCCTATCGCGTCTTATATGATTTTCTATGCAGATTCCAAGTTCCTCGGTAGGCTGCGCTGGCGCAGCCCAGATGCGTATTTTGTATGCCTCGTTCTGGCTTCAATAAAGCAGTTGTCAGTAGCGCCCGTGTTCGTTCTGTCTTTCTGTCGTCCCGTCTTTTGCGCTAAAATAGGCCTGTGAAGTCTCTCGTGAGCAACAGTTCAGTCATGCCCTGCTCCCGCACGCGCCTAGAAGAGAGCGCGCGCAGTTTAAAAGGCTAAAACAGGGCCGTAGAATCCTGAACCGCACTTTGCGAGTACTTTGACGGTTCCGGTGCAGTTACACTGTGGGCTCGGCAGGGGCAGGAGACAACAGCGGCTCGATTCCGTGGAAAAACGGCAGCACGGTTGACTGATCTGCATGGCGAAGATTGTCGGGTTAGATGACTGCATCGCGACCCGCAGGTTTCTTTCAACGGCAGAGTCAGTCTTCGGTCCCCCATAGCAAACAAGGCCTTCGTTAAGCTCCAGTCCAAAAGGCTCTTTTATTTTGTGCCCTCTCATTTGTTCCGCATAGAGCCTACTCCAGATACAACGGACGTTTCTTTTTTTCCTGTATCAGGCGAGTCCGTCGTAACCATCATCACCAGCAGCATGACTACGCCCACTGCAGGGCAAAGGCCTCTGCCATATCTCTCCAATTAACCCTGTCCTTTGCCAGTTGCGGCAATGTATCCCAGCAAACTTTTTAATCTCATCCACCCACCTAACTTTCTGCCGTCCCCTGCTGCGCTTGCCTTCTCTTGGAATCCACTCTGTTACCCTTAAGGACCACCGGTTACCTTGCCTTCGCATTACGTGCCCTGCCCAAGCCCATTTCTTCCTCTTGATTTCAACTAGGATAACCCGAGTCTTGTGCTCGATGGTCCGAAGGTACACAACGCAAAGCTAAATGAATGCTCCCCCAGGTGACCGGTCAGCTCGAGAGCATCCGCATATCCCATACCAAGCCACGAAGTGGCTGCTTTTCCATGGCCGCGTTCCTGAACGAGTGCAACACCTCGCAGCCCCAAATGCTCGCTGTGAAGGTCGCTGACTTTGTGCACTGATGGCAAATTTGGTTCGTACAAATTGCGGTTGCATTGCGGGGCATCGCACCGATACCTCCTCGGAGTGCAAAGCCGCCATGCCGTGCAAGCTCAAACAGCGTGCATCAAGTGCCATCAAGGAGATAAAGGGGTGGATAATTCAAACAATCTTGTAGTATGGAGCACTCTGGGCTATTCTAAGCATTGTGCAAAGGCTAAAGAAACGCTTCGTGTTCACTGCGTCGCTTGGTTTTTGCCGTGCTTGCCTCGAGCTTTCTTTTGGCCGTGTGCGTTATTTCCGCCGACGGAGAAGCCGCCCGCTTTATCCGAGCTTCTGCAGTCGCGTGCTGCGCAGTAAGAAAAGGTCCAGCAGGGGATCTTGTGCTGGGACGCGTGTCCTCTTTAGGCCTGTATAAACGCTCGCCACCGTGAGGCGAGCGCTGTAATCCTGTCGGCAGACTCCATCCTTCGTGCCTGTCGTAAACGACATGCCCCTTTTATTGAGCTTTATCGCCGGCTGGCGGTAACTGCATGCCCGTTTGACTAATGATGCCCATTTATCCGGGCTCTCGGCGCGCTCCCCTCTGTATTTACTCCTAGGCGGCGTGTGATTCAGTGTGGCTGCGATCGCGTGCCGACTCGACGCGTATTGATGGAATCGCACCCTGTATCTGCGAAAAGCACAAGTTTCCTTAGAGCTCTGGAGCAGAAAATAGTATACATGCCCCGGTAAGGACATCCACCCCGCTCAGTGCAAAGACTCGCGTACAGTAGAAACACCGCACAGGAGTGTATTCTTTCATGGGGGCCCTCATTTTCCCGTAGGTGGCGTCAACTGCAGCGACAAACATACCCAACTGACGCTTTAGGTTTCAGCTGCAACCAGAGTGGGTTGCTGCTCTAGCATATCACGAAAACGGTTTGGCTGCAATTTTTACGCGAAGAAAACTATTCCTAATCGGAAGAATAAAGCCATTTTTCATTTCAAGCTGGTCACCTCGAGCAAAAAGCGCCGTATTCCCTCCGTTCTGCTTTTTCAGCACCCATTGCTTGATCACGTGGATGTGCACTAAGCGCCCTTTTGCTGCGGCACCGTTCATAGAGGCTGCGTTGCGCTATTTGACTCCAAAGGGAAGCGCCCTGAAGCAAGGGGGGTTGTGACAAATGGGAAAGAGGAAGGCCATCGGTGTCCTATGCGTACTGCGCTGATAGTGGGCGCCATAGCCCTTTTTTTCTCTTATAAGCGGAAAGCGCATTTTTTTCCACATTCTTTTTTCCTCCAGTCGGTGCGCCTGGCGGGAGCGCTCTTTAGCAGCCGGCACATTATAAAAATGGTCTATAGGCGGTCTATAGACTTCTTATTGACTCTATTGACTTCCTATAAATATTGCTTTTTGTCTATTCATTGTCTATAGACTGTCTATAGAAAAAAGTCTACTAAAGGTGTATGGCCATAAATCTATAGATTGTCTATAGACTGTCTATGCCATTTGTATTGCCTGTAGACTTTTGTCTATAAGTCTATAGAATTTATAGACAGAAGTTTATAGACACTCTATAGACTGTAAAAAACCTTTTTTGTAAGGGAAGGCGCCCTTGCTGCGTCTTTCCTGGTAGTACGGACAGAACCGTCGCTTGGCCGCTGCCTTGATTCGTCTGCCGCGTGCAGCGTTTCAGAAGGAAAGAGGTGCAGGCGAGAATGTGATTCCTCAGCTGCTACCGCCGCAATGTTCCCACCGTTCTCTTGAAATGTCGGAGGGTGGTCGGATTTGCTGAAAACTGTAGGAATTACTGATTCTGAATCGTGAAGAAATGTCTGCTTTGCGTGGAGTAATCTACACGGTGATCTGTTTTTTTACATTTGAAGATCTTTATTTTAAAAAAACTGTGAGATATACGTCGCACCAGTTTGTGCACATGGATTCCACAACAATGCGGACATTACGTTTGTGAAAGGGCTCATTTTATATGATTAATTAAATAAAAAAGTGACAAACTTTTTATTTTTAATTGTAGGGGACACGGTTATATATTGCTAACTTGCTAAATTCAAGGCTGTCACCACCCAAGGTGAACCCTGTGTTTAGATTTCGTTAATCCTCATTCTTTTTCGAAATATCGAACACCAAAAATGCGGATGTTAGGGCCCCTTGAGTTGGCTTTCCAGCATTGCATATATATAAAATGGCGTCGCTACCCTTTTTTATGCACCAAATGCGAACGCCCTTTGTTTATTTAATGATATAGAAGTAGTCGACTTGATTTCAGCGGTGACACCTGGCACACAAACGCCATTTTACAAACATCCAACGCGCAAGTATGCAGCGGCACTCACCTATGGGGCAGAAACGTGGAGGCTAGCAAAGAGGGTTCTGCTTAAGTTAAGGACAACGCAGCGAGCTATGGAAAGAAAAATGATAGGTGTAACGTTAAGAGATCGGAAGAGGGCAGAGTGGGTGAGAGAACAAACGCGCGTTAATGACACCCTAGTCGAAATCAAGAGGAAGAAATGGGCTTGGGCAGGGCATGTAATGCGAAGGCAAGATAACCGCTGGTCCTTAAAGGGCCACTGCCCAGGGTCCGGACATTTTTGAAAAACAAGCCCACTGCATAGATGAGGCATCGAAGATAACCTCTGCAAAATACTAGAGCCATGCGCGCCCCGAAAAGCTGCGAAAATTCAAATCAAAGCCCGCTCGTTCTTTCCTTCCTTCAAAAACGGGCCCGGTCCACTACTCTGCACCCCGCTGACGTCAAGGGGGGCTACTTTCGCTAAAGGCACTCCATTGGTGCATCGTTCTGACTGACGGGAGAAGGTTGGGCGTAGCCTTGGCGTCGCGTCGTCTGCACAAGGCTTTCCGCAGCGCCTTCTGTTCTGGCTCATGCCTACAAACCCGCATGAAGGAACAACAAAAAAAAAAACTGCGGAGGGAGCGTGCGGCGACAGCATTGAACCCTTGCCATAAAAAGTAAAAAATAGTAAAACTGAGGGAGTTGGTTCGCCCCCCCCCTCCCCCCTCCGTGATCACCTCACGAGACGCTCTGCGTACGCGCTCCCTTCTCAGATTTTTTTCTTCTATGCAAGCCCCCCAAAACAAGGTTTTAATTACTAGTGCAGCAGAGCCTTTCCCTCGCTCGCCCACTTAACCGCTCCGCACACACACCGCTTATCTTTCGTGCATCTTGCGTACGCCTTGACTCCAATGAATGACATATGCTTTGGAGCGGAGAAAAGACATAAACACACAGAACACAAACACGCATGGAGAAAAGCAAACGGGCGGTTGCCGGGTGCTCGCTTCGCCGTGTGTTTCGAACACAACCGACTTCCGCCCCTCCGCTCGTGAAACGGTGGGGAGGCCTAAAAGAAAATGAAAAGGTGGCTCGTTAACTGGGAATGGCAAACAGATGTATGAAAGGATGCGCTCGCTAACAAGTCTGGGTGGTCGAGCCGATCGCGCCTCTCGATCGTTCAGTGTGCGGAGAAAATGCAAAAATCAAGAAGAGAATTCTATTGAAGGCGGGGCCATGACGTCGCCCTGTGACGCACTCCACAGACACCACGCCTCCGGCTTACACCGGAGAACGAAGGGGTGATTTTGCCTTGCCGAGCCTACTCGACGAGGAGCGGGAGAGAAAAATTTCGAGGAGGGAATGGAAGGAGAGGAGGCTCGCTCAAAGTGAGGTAGAGAGTGTCTGCTGGCCGCGGGTGGGCCGGGGCCCTTTAAAGGCCCCGTGCCCACCCCAGCGCAGCAGACACTCTCTACCTCTCTTTGAACGAGCCTCCTCTCCTTCCATTCCCTCCTCGAAATTCTTCTCTCCCGCTCCTCGTCGAGTAGGCTCGGCAAGGCAAAATCACCCCTTCGTTCTCCGGTGTAAGCCGGAGGCGTGGTGTCTGTGGAGTGCGTCACAGGGCGACGTCATGGCCCCGCCTTCAATAGAATTCTTTTCTTGGTTTTTGCATTTTCTCCGCACACTGAACGATCGAGAGGCGCGATCGGCTCGACCACCTAGACTTGTTAGCGAGCGCATCCTTTCATACATCTGTTTGTCATTCCCAGTTAACGAGCCACCTTTTCATTTTCTTTTAGGCCTCCCCACCGTTTCACGAGCGGAGGGGCGGAAGTCGGTTGTGTTCGAAACACACGGCGAAGCGCGGACCCTGCAACCGCCCGTTTGCTTTTCTCCATGCGTGTTTGTGTTCTGTGTGTTTGTGTCTTTTCTCCGCTCCAAAGCATATGTCATTCATTGGAGTCAAGGCGTACGCAAGATGCACGAAAGATAAGCGGTGTGTGTGCGGAGCGAAGGAAAGGCTCTGCTGCACTACTAATTAAAACCTTCTTTTGGGGGGCTCGCATAGAAGAAAAGAAACTGAGAAGGGAGCGCGCACGCAGAGTGTCTCGTGACGTGATCACGGCGGGGGGGGGGGGGGGGAGGGGGGGGGGCGAACCAACTCCCTCAGTTTTACTATTTTTTTACTTTTTATGGCTAGGGTTCAAGGCTGTCGCCGCACGCTCCCTCCGCAGTTTTTTTTTTGTTCCTTCATGCGGGTTTGTAGGCATGAGCCAGAACAGAAGGCGCTGCGGAAAGCCTTGTGCAGACGACGCGACGCCAAGGCTACGCCCAACCTTCTCCCGTCAGTCAGAACGATGCACCAATGGAGTGCCTTTAGCGAAAGTAGCCCCCCTTGACGTCAGCGGGGTGCAGAGTAGTGGGCCGGGCCCGTTTTTGAAGGAAGGAAAGAACGAACGGGCTTTGATTTGAATTTTCACAGCTTTTCGGGGCGCGCATGGCTCTAGTATTTTGCAGAGGTTATCTTCGATGCCTCATCTATGCAGTGGGCTTGTTTTTCAAAAATGTCCGGACCCTGGGCAGTGGCCCTTTAAGGGCAACGTAGTGGATTCCGAGAAAAGGGAAGCGTAGCAGGGAGCGGCAGAAAGTTATGCGGGCGGATGAGATTAAGTTTGCGGGGATACGGTAGCTGGAACTAGCAAAGGACAGGGTTAGTTGGAGAGACATGGGAGTGGCCTTTGCCCTGCTATGGGTGTAGTAAGGCTGATGATGATGATGCCGATTATAGAAATTTAAAAACACGGCTCACCATCGGTATTAACTGCCTTGAATTTCGCAATATGACCGTATTACCTAAAATTAAAAACAAAAGATTTATGTGTTCATTTTACTTGATTAATCGTCAAATTATTCTTGTATATTATCTACGTCATGGCCGTCTTGATGTGCAAACAACTTTGCGGTATCCCTTGCAGTTTTTAAAATAAGTGCCTATAGAGGTTAAAAAAAAATAGCCATTTATGCGTTCATTTCAGTCACAGGTTCAAGACCAGCAGTAAGGAGCCATAGCCTTGTGCAAATGTCGGCTTTGTACTTTATTTCTTTGCTCTTGGCGCAGAAGCTTTCTGAGAAACCGTTCTTTTTGTGATGCAAGTCGTCGTTACAAGAATATCAGCCAAGCAGTGGAAGGAGCATGAGTGCCTGCAGTCGTGCTGGCGCGCACTCATAAATGGAAGCATGTTGTGCACTTGTCTTGGCTATCATCATTTTTGTTACTTACACGCGCAGTTCCCCAAGGTTGCGTTGGCCGTAACACGTCAATTCTAGGCATTAAAATTCCAGTATGCCCTGTGGGGTTTCAATTGGGGATATAAATACGTTCCCCCCCGTTTAACCGCGGCTGACCCAGTTCAAAACCGCGTGAACCCCACCCGTGGTCCCGTACGCTACCGAGCGCACGTCGACCACGGCGGGCCTTGCTCTGCGGGAACAAAGGAACGACACCCTGGCTGACACAAACAAGGCATTTATTGCTACAACAACAACTAGCAGCCAGCTAGCAACAAAATACCCTAAGGAATCGAGTACTTCCGACTCACCAGCACGGTTACGAGCGAATGTTCGCCCACGCTAGGGCAAGGGAGGAACTCCGAGGCCGGACGGGGAGCATGTCCCGACCAGGAGGCGCCCACCAACGAAGAGCGGAGCCGCGCGCTTTCCCGGTGCCAAGCAGAAGAGGACCGTCTCTCCCCCCGCGCGCGCGCAGCAAACACGCCATCCGTGGCGCTAGTGTCGCTGCGACGCGAGCGCCCTCCCGTGTTAGTTAAAGTAACACAACTAAGGATGGTGCATTGCGGGGAAGCGAACCAGTTGAGGGTGCACTGCGGGGAAGCGAACCACAGGGGACGAGTCGCGTTCCCACAGCACCGATTCAGGCAGCATGGCGGGAACAGTGGGTGCTTCGTTATGCCTGCGTAGGCGCGGAGCAGTTCTCTGCAGCAGACACTTTCTGCCACCACATGTCGATAGAATAAAAGGCAAGAAATAAGAAGTGAGGAAAAAGACTGCAGACTGGCATCGAGCAAATAACAGCGGCTGTGTTTGTGTAAATAGCGTTTGCAACTTGCCAGAAACAAGGGGAGCATGGGGGTCGGTTCTCCCTGCCCGCTACATTTCATGAGAGAGAGAAGCGCCCCTCATCGTGAACTGTTCGTGCTCAAATCCGATTTCGAACCAATCATGTCCCAACAGAAGCCATTGATTCAGAGACTGCTTTTCGTGAGCATGATTAGCAGAACTATGCGCAAACTATTACATGGCATTCGATAACTCCTCGCGTGTGTACCTTTATGTAGCTGCTTTCTTTTGTTTGCATTAAAGTAAAGGACCATTTAACAGCGCTGAATGAGAAAAATGTGAACAAAAGACAAGGAAGTCGAAGACAAGGAAGTCGGTTCCAGTGAACTTGCCGAGCACGCCGTACCAACTGGGCATGATATCTGCTGGGAATAGGCTTCCGTCATCGCCAAGGAGAGGAACGGGATTTCACGCCCCTATATCGTGTCTCTGCTGCTGATACAGACGACGGAACAGACGCTTAATCGCAACCATGGCAACCTGCCGCCTTCGTATGCTATAGATGCCTCGGACGATTATTGAAACTCTCTTAGGCAGCGCTCTTCGAGCCAAGTTTACAGTGAACAAGGCTTCCGTATGGAAGCCGAAACGTCTACATTTTTTTACCCAAACTTTCGGTCGGCGTCTTTCTTTTTTTCTTGGTACTAATAACGACCGAGAATAGCTCCACCGTGTCGATTTCGGAGGGCGGTTAACCCTGCACCATTAAGTTCACAAGACATGATGGATGCACTGTATCAATGTCCGAGACAAGTTTCCACGCACTTTGCCCACGTGTGCGGGGACAACGAAGGCATTTTAAAGTTCGCAGTTTGCAGAAAAAGAGTCTTCCTTTGTCAGCCACGAAGGACTGTTTTCATAGGAAAATGGGATTTGCGGTGTTGTGTGCGAGCGTGACCGCAAATGTGTGAGCGCAAATTAGCAGGTTGATTTATTTAACTTCATTCACGGCCACATTTGTAGCAGTGCCATTGAGACGCAGTGCCCACAGTTGTGCACACGAGCTAACTTTTTTAATGACCATTAAAACGGATTATATTCGTTGCAATGTATTGTGTTAATTAACGGAGACATATTCTGCTTAAATTAAACTTCTTAAATCGCGCCTGAAAGGGATACGCTGTAACATGGCATAATCCCACCTTCTGAGTGAGGTTTCCGCAAAGCGTCGAAAAATTTTAATTGTGCTGCAGTATTTAGATTCTCGTTCCAAGATATTCCGTCCATATTGCGCATGTTTATAGTGAGCCAACCCGGCGAGGGTGATATTTATTACTTCTAAAACCGCAAGCCCGGCTGCGACCACATTCAGCCCCTGTTATTCAAAGAATCCCCTCTGCTGATGTATGAGCGATCAAAGGTCCCACTCGATTCCTCCCTCTCAATGAGCACCGAGGTATTGGGCTTTGCCGGCGTCGTATTCGACTTGGTCTACCGTCCTCACCGCATAACGTTCTGCGTGACGCGCTGCTTTGGCCGAGCTACCTCCTTGTGAAGTCTCTTTTCTTTCCATCGTATTCTGAACGATATTGCGCAAGCGCATATCATTATGCACAAATACATGCATACCGTATTTACTCGCATGATAGACGCTTTCTACTTTTAAAAATCGAGAATTTGGGGAGTGCATTCATTGCGGGGGTAATATAAATTGGTGGCGGGGAGGCGGGTGGAATAAACACTTCCGCCGGTAGGACTCACCTTTCAATAAAGCCAAACCAGCTCGACTTCCGTTCTTGAGAGCGAAATCAGCAACTTTTTTCTGAATCACATATCTCGTGTAGGAGCCCATTATGTTGTCGAAAGAGAGCAAGACTTTGGCACAACTCACTTTATTCATGCCGAAGTCTAACCGCAGCAGGTTCCTACGATCTCTAAACACGAATTAGCCTATATTTTATTAAAAAGACAGTAACTCCCTTTTAGGGGAAAGGCGTACAATCAAAGCCCTGAAGTGAACTTCTATTACTACATGTACGAATACTCAAGGTTGGCAACGGAAACAGATCCCCTGTTTACGCTGCAGATCCCGTGTGCAGTTGTAGCAGTTACGATTATTTTAACTGCTAAACACAAGACCTCCGGTGCCCCGTTTAAAAACCATTTGCTAACTGCCCTGATAAAAATGGTCTATAGGCAGTGTACAGACTTCTTATTGACTCTATTGTCTTCCTATAGATATTGTTTTTTGTCTACTCATAGTCTATAGACTGTCTATAGACAAAAGTCTACGGCCGTAAATCTATATATAGATTGCCTATAGACTGTTCTCTAGGATTTGTCTATAGACAGTCTATATGCTTTATAGACAGAAGTCTATAGACACTCTATAGCCTGTCTAAAACTTTTTTTGTAAGGGATGCGTCAAGTTACTGTTCTTTGGAGTGGGATTATGTTGCCAAAAGTAAGCAGTCAGTATATTTAGTGAGGGAAATCTGCTCCGGAACTTGGGCAGCACGCCCTCGAAGGGGGAGAGGACAGCCTGCTCCTTTTTGACTCCCATAGAGGCTTTTTCGTCGTTATGGCAGGCGGAGCAAGCAAACGCTTCGTGTCATGGTATCATTTTCGTTCGTGGAGTTTCGCTATTCGTAGGTTTAGGTTTACTGGGATACTGAGGCGGTTTTCGAATCAGGTAATTTTTGGGGGTTTTTAAGTAGTGTCATTGCTGATCACGTCTGTGAAATTATTTTTTCGATTTTGGCTAAAACAATGGCACAATCATCAATTGAAAGCGCGATGTTTAAATCTCCCGCGCCCCGCGCGAGCGCAGGAGAGGAGAACAGCGGAGAAGGAAACCTCGTCCATGTCGGCCAACGTGAAGTCACGTTGAGGAGCCGCGGATACTTCGGCGCACCAGAGCGAGCTTTCAGCGCGCGTTGTTTCTTGTGCTGAATGTGTTGTTCCTCGTACTGCGTGCGTTGTGGCGTACAAAGCAGCCGACCTTGATAATCAGGTTCAACACGAGGTAGTACTCTGCGTTCGTGTCCATGAACAACTACGACCGCGACTGTGTCGTCTTCCACTGTTTTCCGCCATAAGCTCGCAGCGAAAGCGCTCGCTGCTGTGACGAAAAATTCAAGCCGTCCAAAGCAAGCGTACTCTGCTCGAAGCACTTTCGTAAGAGCGGCTACATGCAGAGCTTGTCCCTACTGTGATCTCTGGAGATTTCTGTCGAAAAGGGGCGGCTGAACAATGACACAGGTCCTTCGATTTTCTCGCGCATGAGAGGCGTGTCAGCATTCCGAAGAAGCGCCTCTTCTATAAATAGAAATATGCTCACTTAGCCCCTGCAGAAACCTTATAGAGGCTCAAGCATGTGTCGCTTTCCTGAGCTTAGGTGCGGCCAGACCACCTGAGGCGTGCTCAGCAAGGCTCGGTTAGTGATTTTATACTAGGTTCGACGTGTCCAAGTAAGCAAGCAAACAAGCAAAGCAAAGCAAGCAAGCATCGAAGTCTTCATATACGGTATCTCGTTTCATCGTAGCTAAGCGATTAAAATGAAAGCTTTCGACAGCGTTCGACGTTCTGATTTCGGATGCAAATTTAAGAGAGAAATGAATGCCAACCAAGTTTTTGCAAAAAAAAACACCATGTTTCGCAACCTTATTCGGTATCTTCATCAAGTTGTGGCAGCGGGCGAGTTGCTGCTGGCTTGGCTTTTAAACACACATATAGTTGGCCACCACTTCACTGAACGTAAACTGCAAATCTAGGAAGGGCGAACGTTTCCGAGGGAGCAATTAATATTTTCTAGGATCTGCTGAACGCGCCACGAGTGAAGCAGCAGCATTGTGCGCGTAATTGGCTTGGTTTCCAGCGCACAATGATTGCGTCACTATCCTGTGGTCACATGCCTCGCAGTACTTGGCCACTGCGCTTCGCTCATTTTGACATTAACTTTGTGCTGCTTCATCGTTTCCTTGAAATACTTTCTTGCCCCAAATTACAACACCGGGTACTGAGAACAGGATTTTTTCTACACAGCGCTTTGGGCCTTTTCTTTAGGATGACGCTCTTTCGGGCGAGCCAGGAGGCGTCCGGTGGTAGTAATTGACTTGAGTATTGTTCGCACCCCTTCCTTTCCGAGAACACGAGCCGAGGTTGTACTGGCACCTTTTACGCATGGTCTGCATACGCGTCTTTCACGCCGGCGTATGCTTGCGCTGGGCGTAGAATTTTTTGCTTGTGTCTTTCTTGGTTTAAGGTGATACCTGGAATGAACAAACTGTAGAATATTTTTCTTTGGAGGTCAGTAAAAAAATAGTCGCCATATTCGCTTTTACAACCCCAGGGAAAGCTGCGATCTGCACTCAACGCAGCGCCGGATCCGCATCGGCAGCTTCTCCAGTCCTCAAAGTGTCGTCACGACCTCTTGACCAATCACGGGCGGCGGCGCGCCGCACGGAGTGCCCCGCGGCACAGGCCGCATATCTCTGTTAAAAAAGGCAATTCGCGCTTGTTTTTGCCTTATTTGGATGCGATATTCCAGTATACGGCATGAAAAACTATAGGACGCCGCTGCCAGCCTGATTTTCAAAAAGAGTGCTTCAGTCTCTCTTTAACGTCCCAAAGCAACTCAGGCTATGAGGGACGCCGTAGCGGAGGGCTCCGGAAATGTCGACCAGCTGGGGTTCTTTAACGTGCACTGACATCGCACAGCACACGGGCCTCTGGAATTTCGCCTCCATCGAAATTCGGGCGCCGTGGTCAGGATCGAACCCGCGTCTTTCGGGTCAGCAGCCGAGCGCCGTAACCACTGAGCCACCGCGGCGGGGCGGCTATTCGTACAGTAGGTCTTTATATTTGACAGATGGTGGTTCACAGACTTGCTTAGTTAGATATTGGGGCGTTAAAAGAAGTGCAGTTCACAGTGACCGTCGGCGGACAGCCTGCCAAAAGGTTCATTTATTACGCGAGGGGAGAAAAGCTACTTTCCGGCAGCCTGTGTAGCATCCACTGTGTCAAAAGAGCTACCACTGGGGCTAGTTGGAAATACATTCTTGAAGGTATTGGTGAGCGCTATCAAAATGCGGAAAAGGGACGAACACTCCTAAAACCCAAAGGACAGTCAGATTAGATTCCTAGACCTGCTGGTGACTTGCAGCGACAATCACACTTGCTGGGCTTACAAGCCTAGAGCAGAAAAACCTCTGTTTCGGTTTGACTCCGGTCATTCTAGAATTGTAAAGCGAGCTGTAGCTACGTCTTGCCTGAAACAAACTATGAAAAAATCTTGCCCCCACTCGAGAATTCGCAGTGTAGACCAACAGGTCTCCCGATTTAAGGAGAGCGGTTATCCGGAGCAGTTACATTGCGGCATTGCTGAAAGCTTACTAGGAGAAGTTGCTGGGTCCCACAAAAATAAGAAAACGAGCTACGAGGGAGGATGCCCTGTTGTGATGCCGTATATTCATAATATCTCCCACAGAATAAGGAGGACAGCTAACAAGTACGAAGCCCAGGTGGTTTTTTTCAGCTCCCTGTAAGGTCATTGGAATGTGTAAAAAGGTCAAAGAGCATGAAGACCACAAACAGAAACCTGCGTGCAACATCACACACGAAATGACCTATGTAAAGTATGACGAAAACGTCATTTACAGCATTCCGCTCAGCTGTCAATGAACCTACGTAGGGCAAACGGGCAGGTGCCTTAACAAGAGGCTCAGAGAACACGAAAGATCATGTAAGCAACTTGCAAAACCCGGGAATCTGGCACCTCATTGCGCACACTGACATGCACACCACTGCTAAAAAAACACCAAGGTAATAGGTTGGGCCAGAAACAGACGGGAACGAGAAATTACCGAAGCTTTCACAATGCACGTTGCTCCAGATAAGCAATGCATCAGCTCGCCTTCGGTGACGTTAGGGGGAAGTAAATTAGCCTACCTCAAAAATAGTAATATTCGGCTGTTGTAAGCGCATGTGTTGATCGTTTTTCCTGTTTCTTTTTTTTCTGTTTCTTTTTCCTTTTTTACTTCATATCATTCTTGTCAGCGCCGTGCGCTCCTCCCTCTTCTGTGTATGATATGATGTCAATATGTGTATATAGTCATGTTTCTTCAGAGATTAAACAGTTGTTAGAAAGCGCTTCGTATTTTGCTAGCGCTCACCAATACCTTCAATATTTTGTGTGTTCATTTCGGGAGGTATTGTGACACATCTATACATATACGCAGACACACGTGATGGTGATGAATATCAATACGCTTGCCCAAAGGCCGCCATGATGATTTGGTCTACGCAAGGTGAGATCAGAGATCCATTTTCCAAGCATTACACCCTTCCGTGAAGAAGAGGCAAAGATAAAACTAGGGGCGCTCTTCCTTAGCTTTAAGGATGATTAGCAGCTTTCTTTCTAACGAATACTTCTTTCTAATTGAACGCACTCATTGTCGTACCATGTGGTGCGCCACAAGACACAAGCGGCAGCCCTTTAACCGAGTCGCCTTCATGAGTGGCCTGCCATCCGCCACGTGGCCTAGGGATAGCGTGTCTGACTCGGAACGCAAGGGTTGGATTCCCTACTGATTACTCGAATTTTGTTTTCAGCGCAACGTGTGTCATAATGAAATTTTAGTCACGCTACGACCTCAAATTTAACTCGAGTTTCAATCATTTTTATTCCACAGCTCAGCATGTGATGCCACAACCCTGTCGTCCAATCGCGCGGATATATTCCTCCTAAGATCTTCTCTCACGACGTCGCGCTCGTACCTATCGTGGCGTTATCGCTGGCTTTCGGCCCTGCGGTCGTCGGAATCACGCACGCCAGGTGCAGCATTTCAGACATATCTCAGTATCGTGGTCCCGACGACAGGTCTGCCAGAGAGGCCCAGTCGTGTCGAATTTTGAGAATATTGTTCTAAAACGGAGCTCGTTATTTTTTAAGCGCAGCTGTAAGGGCCCATCCACACTTGCGAGTCGCAAAGGGCATGCGACCAGGCAGCAGCTCGACGACACCGTTGTTTCTCGTTTGAAGCGAAAACTCTCGGGAATGACGTTGTTCGCGTGTTTTCTAGAGTTTCGTCTGCTTTTGCCGGGCCTCCTTCACTCGCTCTCGGTACTCTAAACTGCTACTCTCAATGTGCTATGACGGCCTGAGCGAAGATGTCGGGACGGTTTTGATGTGCACCGCGGTCGTACAAGCGTCGTGATGACAGAGGCGCGCTTCTCTGCAGGGCCGGCCTACCCGCCTGCAGTATGCAGGCCGCCGGCGTCAGAAAAATGCTCCAATATTGCTTGTTCGCGTTCATACCAAGTCTGTGGGTAGAGGAATGTAAAAGATGAACCATTTTTGAAGATCGCTGGCCAATATGGAGTTGCTGGTAGAAGTGATAACTGCGATGCCAGTAAATGTCTTCCCATAGCCGATTTGCTACTGCTGCCCACTGCGGCACGCCTGTTGTCTGCTAGCCCCGCTGCTGAAGGTGGCGCGGAAATCGAGCATTTCTTGATATTATTATTATACGAGGTCCACAATAAAGCGGTGACGAAAGCAGCATCTGAACTACTAGCGCTGGCCAGGATCCGAAGCGCCCTTAGTTGCGGCATCGATAAGAAACCGGCTAGGCTTAGCGACGACTAGGGCAGCCAGCTGGGAGTAGCGCAGGTCGTCGCCCGGCACGTCCGTGAGCGGTGTCGTTGCCAGAAGCTTGGCTATCTTGCTGGTTGGTTCAGCGGTTTGCGACTCGCAGTCGCAAGGCTGGAAAATCGAACAGGGAGCAACTGGTCTGCGACCGCCGTATTTCGATCAATGCAACCGACTGTCGTTTTTCGACCAAAACGGTCGCGCTACCTCTGCGGCTCGCAAGTGTGAACGGGCCTTTAGGCGTCCGTTCCCGGTTTGAGCGGCGTGCAAGGACGAAGGGCGGAAGGCGACTCGCGGTACCAGAGCAGCGCGCTCCGTCGTCTGCTCGCCGATGACGCCATCGGTAAGCTGCTTGTTGCTCACGCTCCCGAGGTGAGGCTAGTTGGCGGTGGGCGCCCAAGTCAGAGCCGCCTCCGTCTACGGTTCGGGTACTGCAGCAGCTGCGCTCAAAAATCACATAACCGAAAATCACATGCTAATTTTCTGTCGTTTTCCATGTTAATAGCTCATCACTGAATAAATGTAGGTGACATTTAAATACGGTTTATTACGAAGAACAGAGTAGTCGTTGGTTCAGAAGCTTTTAAATTTGGAAAATTCTGGTGTCCAAAGCATTGTGCGTGCCAACTCGCTCGACGTGGAATTTTCGGGCACCAAAATCGAGCTCAAATGTGGGGTTCCGGCGGTGAGGCCACAGCGTCCGCGATCACGTGACCGCCCATTGCGTTCGCCACCTTGAAACGCCACTACAGAAAACAGCCGCCGCAGTTATGCCTCCTGCGGACATCAGTCGTGTTGCCATAGGTGCAGGCGAGGTCGTGCTCCGAACATTGTGATGTCGTGGACAAAAGTAAGGTATAGCCCCCCTCCCCCACAGAACGTATGCGGTTTGACGTTTTAAGTCGCATTTTGGTTTTAAACGATCTCTGAACCTCATGAGCTTGCAAAGTTTAAGCTTGCGGGGAGCAGTGAACAGCACTTTGATGTCGGCTTTTCCCGCGTTCTTCTTTAGGTTGTCTTGCGCGCCATTGCGCTGGGCACGTCTAAAGCGTGGCATGAGGACGCGAAACTTCTGGGAGAGAGCTATGTTACGCTTCCTGCCAGATATAGCGAACAAACAGCTGGCGATTACAGGAAGGCATAAATGTTCACAAGGCAGCACAGATAACCATTAATACGCAGCCAAATCTGCGAGGGAGTGAAGCGGCCTGTCGTCTAATGAGCGATCGAAGCAGCGGAGCAGCGCCCAATTCGGCGCCTGCAAACACAACGCCCTCTGCTCTGAAACTCGCTGCTATGCAAATGCTGGGTCCATCGTCACGCGCCGCGCTGTGCTATCGATTCCGGAGACGTCAGGCCGGCGCCGTCCTGTTCCGATGCGCGCCATCCGATCAAGGATCAACTTGTGCACATCTCGTCTCTGGTCGTGTCTTTGTTAATTTACCTCTCCACGTCGTTGCTTTCCTTGGTGTCTCCTTTTTTTGGTACCGTTTCGCTTCCGTTTTCGCGTTTCTTACTTTCGTTAGATTTTCTTGCAGCTATTCTTCAGTGCTGGCGCGAGAAATTAGCAGGACAGAATACAAAAGGCTCTCTTACCCCGCTTCTTGTCTCATACTTGTGCTGAAAGTGAATGCCCGCTTCTCTGGGCTAGCGCATCCAGATGTGTCAGCAGACGGAGTACTGCCGCGCGGCTTATCATAAAGAAAGCTTGGAATAAATTATCCGTAATCTTATCTTCTGTACGCCATGGCGCTGCTTTTCCGGCGCTTTACAAGTTATGACCGATGAAAACAATTTTTCGCTAAACTCTCCCGGACCTCCTTTTGTGTATGCTAAAGTAATCTGTTGCAATTACTCTCTGACGCCCACCCAAGCGCAGCTATACGGCTACAGAGGAAAGCTATACAGCTTCCTCAGAAACTTCGCAGTTAAAGAAAAATTCGTCCTGTTCCGGGGTTCGAACCCGGGAGCACCGCATCACCGGAGCAGTCGCTCTACCAATTCAGCTAACCGGGACTTCTTTTTTTTTTCTTTCATGGTAGTACAAAACGATGAGCTAACCGGGACGGCAAGCTTATAGTAGGGCGATAGCGAATTGATCCATAACTCGAAGTGGGAACAATGTTAGTCAAATGTTTTAGGGGAATCCCCCAAGTTGGACTAGATCTAGTCCACCTTGGGGGATTCCCCTAAAACATTTGACAAATCTGTGGCAAGTTGAAACTTTCTTCTATAGGAGCAGCGCAAGGACAAGCCTTCAGCTTGTTTCGCTCACAACAGTGATTGGGAAAAGTGTGCCGCTCTATAACAGTTCTCTTTTTCTCCTAAACTTTCCCGCGGGCTGTGACTTCAAAAGCCTGCTCAAGGCACTCGCGCCCTGCTTTCGCTGCGAGCTTCCTTCATTTGCGGCGAGATCGAATTTTGATACCACAGCCGTTGGGCTCCAAAAGTGCTGTAATAGAAAAGCACTTTGGGGCTAGTTCAGTGCTTCCCAACACCCACACACAGAAGCTGCACATTCGCTCTACACACTTCTGTAAGGGCAACGGAAGCTATTATCCATTTGTGAACAACGACCTCGGTCCCATCCATTGCAAGAAGAATTTCTGTAACTATAGGGGGGCCGCAGTACCCTCCCGGAAAATATATGAGACACTACCAAGCCTTTCTTTTGAGAAAAAAAAGGGTTCAGCAGCTTGATGGACACGCACTAGTGACACTAGGCTTTGGCAGTCACTAGTTTGATTACTTTGTACCCGTCGAAAAGCATCGGGCCTAGGCACGACCGAGAAAACTGCTCGCAGATGGTTGCTCAGTTTTATCACCACGCTAAAATGACGCTACGCATGTGTCTTCTGAATTTTTCAAACAAAAAGCTGATCACCGAAGAACGTCTTTCATTTTAATCTCGTTTGCTTTCCTTCGCAATGTTGATAGCGGTCGGCATGACTCGGCTTTAGGCGCCCGGCAGCAGCAGCATCCTACTGCGGAAACAACCCTGTGCACACATGCGGGAGAATGCATGACGCAATCGTGGACTCAGATGTATCTTACCGGTACTCACCTATGGGGCAGAAACTTGGAGGCTAACAAAGAGGGTTCAGCTTAAGTTAAGGACAACGCAGCGAACTATGGAAAGAAAAATGATAGGTGTAACGTTAAGAGATTGCAAGCGGGCGGAGTGGGTGAGGGAACAAACGCGGGTTAATGACATCCTAGTTGAAATCAAGAGGAAGAAATGGGCTTGGGCAGGGCATGTAATGCGAAGGCAAGATAACCGCTCGTCCTCAAGGGTAACGGAGTGGATTCCAAGAGAAGGCAAGCGTAGCAGGGGGCGGCAGAAAATTAGGTGGGCGGATGAGATTAAGAAGTTTGCGGGGATACATAGGCCACAGCTGGCACAGGACAGGGTTAATTGGAGAGACATGGGAGAGGCCCTGCAGTGGGCGTAGTCAGGCTGATGATGATGATGAATCGTGGACTCAACAGCTCGCCTCTGACGCTTAGCCGCTCAGCTTCTTGGATTTGGCCGCGAGTGGTGTTCCAATAACCGATGGCAGCCACAGTTGCGGGCAGGAACGACACAAGCTCTTCCGCTTCTCTGGCTCGTACTGTGGGCAGTTTCGTGCTTCATCTGCAGAACAAACATTGAGCAAAATGCTGAGGCAGCGTGTCAGTATCGAGCGTTCGCAATATCGAATGAACATTGCGTCATTAGCCATCTTCGTTATATCCGGTACAAATTTTTGGTTATATCCCGATATATACTTTTTGATCAAATCGTTTGACACCACTTGAAATATCCTACGCCTATTCAGTTTCAAGAAGTCGCGGTTTCGGCAAAGAAAGGTTGTCGGTGTGAATCCCTGTGATAAGCTACTCTTTGATTCCACTATTAATCTTATGCTCCGTAATGCGCTGGATTGTTTGATACCACTCCTAAAATTCTGCCCCAATTAGTTGGTCCACAATCAGCGTACCCATGGTACCACCCACTTGTCCCACTTGAATGAACTTGTCTTTCATACTAACGCGACTTTGAGTAAGGCGTGTGCTCGAGCCCACGTTCTAAAAGGTGCAAGTGTGCATTGGGTCCGTCCTCAATAGTTCGTACTGTATCGAGCCGCATGTGTTCTATGTGACTTGACTCCGCTCAGCTCCTGCTGTTGGGACGAGTGCGGGCTGGGCGACATTATTTTCCTTTTTCTCTGGCCACCTAATCTATGTTGGGATGAGTACCGTTCTGCCCAGAATCAGTGTTGCGTCTGCGCTGCTACTCTTCCGAGGGGAAGAAACATCAAGCGGTGCATCCCGGCGGGCACGTCGCATCGCCGTTTTTTCGATCGACGTCGCAAGTTGCCGCGGGTGGGCCGTGAAAAGGCCGTGCGCTGTTTCACACGCCTGCTCGCGCACTTCATTAGACTTCGCGGTGCTTTCCGCCCCTCATTAAACAGCGGGCGAGAAAATGAAAGCGAAGCCGAAGGGAGGTGGTGCGGCGGGCGTGATTTAATTGCCCCTTATTATCGGCTGCAGCCCCCTTCCCCCCTGCGCCGCCTCCTCGGCTTAGCAGCCGAGGGCAAGAGCGTAGCTTTTCCTGACGCCGATCAATTTCCGCGCTTATGTGCAGCGGCGACCGTGCAGCCTGCTCGCTCTTGGCACTTTCGGCCGCTGCTTTCTCGCCAAACCTTCTCGCAGAGTATCCGCCATAGCCTAGGAGCGCGCATGTAAGCGGCATCCGGGGTCTTCCGTGCTCGCACGCATTTTTTGTCGTCCTGAGAAAGGAGGTGTCCAAGAATATTCCGAGAATGTGTCCGTAATAGCCGCGTTGGTGTTGAGAGCTTCCATAAGTAATTAGTTTCGCAACCGACGAAGGCTGCGTGCATCTCAGTTGCTTTTTTTCCCCGATGCCAGGCTGTCGTTTGCGTTCTTGGAAAAGCAATAAACTTAATGAAACTTACACTACTCTTGCGTTTATAATCGAACGTCTACGTCAGCATTCTGGCCTTCGTTCACAATAAGGTTAGTGACTATATTTCCTTGCTTAAGTTTGTAACTTACCCATGCAGCTGGTCTGGTCACTTATGCCCCATGCAATGCATACACATGCAGGACAGTAAAAGTGCGCTTTTTTTAAGAGGCAGCCATTGATGGACAGATGCGTTAGCGTAACCGTACTGATTTTAATATTGACAGCTCAGAGTATTGCGAACGCACAGTCTTTGTCAAAAGTTTAGAGCACAGGGGGTTTGCTTCTAAGCCTCGCAGTGGGACTCCTGTAACATTCGTGGCAGCCCTACCTATTGGAGGAGGCAGGACCAGAAATCTTCTTACCTTCAGCAAATTTGGAGCGCTGGAGATGCATCACGAACCAGATAGTGTGCTTCAGAAGCAAACTTCCTGGGCTCCAAACTTTTTACAAAGGCTGTACATTTCGCGCACTTGCTTATGTGTAGTATTGAAGAAGCGTAGCTTGTTGGGCCAGTTGGTGCATGGTATGTAGAAAACCAGCGAAAAGGACGTATTCACAAGGAGGAGAAGTTCCGATGTTGGCGAAGTAAAGAATTTTCAGTTATGTTTCCAGCGTTGTCCTGTGTACTTCTCCTCCTTGTGAATACGTCCTTTTCGCTGGTTTTCTACATACTATGCTTATGTGTAGTGTCGCGTTCTTTTCAACAAAGCTTATACGGCCATTGACGAACACTGTCGTCGGTAATGATTCGGTGTCTGGCAGGGGCCGTGTGCCGAACTCAGGGTGACTCAGGGCGAACCAGTCGGGGAAGTCGGCAAGCAGTGCGACCAGCTTGTCCCTCTCGTCTGCAGTTCCGGCGCTGTGCCTTTGCTAATGAGTGGACGGACAGTGTGGAAGCGTCGATAGGGGCGCTGTTGTGCCCGTGTTGCAATGTCAGCAGGATGCCTCGCCCAAAGTGCTTCCCACGGAGCTACAGTAAAGAGCCCCTCCAGCTGGCCACACAATAACTTTGTTTAAACGGTGCATTCTGACTGCTTTGTTCATTCTGGTTTCTCGCCACGGCCAAGCCTCTTGAGACATCTTCCCGGCTACGGAAAGAAGGTGACCGGCGCCGCGACCTCTTCCCGTGCCAGAAAAGCCGCAGCTTGCGCGGCACTACACAAACCCACGTCATGACCCTATTGCGCGGCTGCATTGTAAAATAGAGTCAGTGCGGCGGAGACGGTGAACGTCTGCTCTATTCATACAGGGCGCCATCAACTCCCTCCTGTCCACAGCCAAGCCAGAAACAGGGATGTCGCTAACGCAGTCCCAACAGCATCCACTTACTTAGTACGGGGCTTTGAAAGTTGGTGGCTGGGGTGCAGTTTAGCTTCCCCTAGGAAGGCCCAGCTGAGCGCCTCTCTTCAGCAGAACCGGCGACCTGTCCCGACAAGCAAAAACATTCTCGACTCAGCCGATGGCGGTAAGGCGAAGTGGGTGAAGACAGCACCAAGCTTGCTCAAAAAATCTATGCCGAGAAGAATGCCTCTCTATAACAGTTCTGCAAGACGATGGGCTAAGTGAGGCCGTTAATCTGAACTGGTTTTGACGAGGTGTCCTGGCAGCTGATTTTTCGGGCCATTTCACGGCGTGAAGTCGTTACCTTGCGGAGGAGCGCGAGTGTGCGTGCAAATTCAGTATGGAACATATCGTTCAGGTATCAGGCGGCACGCGCTACGGTACGAGCGCGCGGCTGGCCTCCGCAGCGCTGGTAACATGAGGGGGGGGGGGGGGGGGGGGTACCCGGCGCCGCGTCTGCGCGACTCCATTCAGGGCAGTTGGGGTGGCGGAGTTGGGGTGGCCATCAGCGCCTCCTCCCGCTGATGGCACTGTGGCAGCAGGGGTCATGCGAGATCCTGCGAGGAAACGCGGGAGTCGACCATTGTCGCCACCGGCGCGCTGTTGGCCAGGGACTCAGCGGTCGCCAAATCCTCGAGGCTTCCTCCGTGGAAGGAGGGGGCAGCGGAATAGCCCTTTGGGTCGGCCGCCGAATTACGGGTTTCGTCGGAAGCTGGCTCGGTTGTGGTCTCACCTCTCCCCCCCCCCCCCCCCCCCAGGAGGGAAGAGGAGGAGGAAGGGAGCGGTTGGCTGGGGAAAAGCACAATGCTTCGCGCTTCCTCTTCTCGTCATCCTCCCTCTCGGAGCGTCGGCGTTTTCGGACTTTCAGGGTATCCGTGGCCTCCTCTGTTGACGCCATGGTCTCCGGGTCCTGGCGGGTCCACGTGGTCGTTGGCGGCTGCTTCCTGCCGCCGCGTCATATCTGCGCCACGTGGGGATCGGGCATGGCAGGTGCGGCCATTGCTCGGCAGCGCGCGTGAAGGCGGCGGCGCTTAGCTGACAGCGTTGCGCTTCGAGCAGAAGCGTGGTTAACCCAGGGGACTTCTTCAGGTCCCGGGGAAGGGAAGGGTCCGCGCTCAAGGCACGGGGTCCTTGCGGGCGTGGAGGGCGTTGCGGCCTGCTGGCCCTGGCTCCCTTGGGTGGCTCCATGGCTGAGGTGCCGCGGAGCGTGCCAGGCCCTAGCCCGGAATTGCGATGCGTTCGGGCTGATTTCTACATCAGCCACGGCGCGCACGACGTCGTAGACCCGGCAGGCGAGATCCACGCCGAACCGGTCAGGTCGGTAGGGAAGCGGTCGGGGCCGGCTCAAAAGCAGGAGGCGGTGGTGAGAATGGCTCGAAGCTTCGGTGTCGACAGGGAGCCCATCCTCGCACGTCTGCTCCTCTCAGTGGTCGCTGAGCATTTCCTCGGCGCTGTGGCCCAACAAATTCTGACTACATCGCGCCAAGAAACATGCGCTTTCGAGAAGCTTGCAGGCAAAGCAACCTCTCCAGTGCACGCAACTTGCGGAAATAGCCAAAACATGTCGGGCCACAGCTCCGAGATTAACCGCGTTTTCGAAATTGTAAAAACTGACATGGATATTAAGCGCGGTGGGCTACACGTCTCTCAATAACTAAGGAGTATAACCGTAACAGTTGAAAGCTAAATGTTCAGTATTAGTTAACAATCCTGCCTGTTAGCACGTCTTATCTGTGCTATGATTTACCATATCGCTGTCAATGCTGTGCTCAAAAAAGCGCTCTTGTAACTCCAAAAGCCTATTCTTAAACATTGTGTAAAGTCTTAGGTGAAACACCCTCTATACTTCTGTCCTGTCCTGTGTACTTCTCCTCCTTGTGAATACGTCCTTTCCGCTGGTTTTTTACATACCATGCACCAACTGGCCCAACAAGCTACGCTTCTTCAATCCTACATACTTTCCTTCGGAGCACAGAGGAGTGTATCAGTGCGCGTTTCTTTCAAATCATCTCTCCGTTAATTAAGCACTCCTTCAGCACAACTTGTAACTTGCAAAAGTTGTGGTCAACTCCGACTCATGTGTGCACAAGCGGTGGTCCAAAAACGGACTGGTGTTCGTGGAGACCAACGAGACGCACAGCACTGTGAAAGACAGTGCGCTCGTGCAAAGACGAAGCGATCCTGCGCAGCCCCGAAAAGACCGCTGACCCTGCACTGCACAGCGACACTGAAGGCACGCCCAACCCAGATCATCCTGGCTTCCTAACGATTGTTCAGAGAAGCGAAATAAAAGAAAACGATGACATGCAGCATTTCGTTTATTACTTTATTCGTATCCTTTATCTCGTGCCTGCACAGGTTTTTCCGGCATTACACGGGCGGATACGTGTACAATGCTAAAAACAAGGCGCACTTCCACAGACATCAGGAAGGAGCAGACACTTTCGTAGATGGCGCAAAAACTATGCAAACTCTTTGTAAATACCGAGGCGTCACTACTTATTAGCGACTTTGAAATTGAATCCATAGGAGCAAAGATTATTGTCATTCAGAAGAGCAGCTGGACATAAGAGCGAATGGTTCAGGAGCGTAACACATGATAATTGTTACTCTGGGATACGTAGCAGAAAAAGCAGACCGTGCGAAAATAAGTCTACAAGCATTTCTAACATGTAACAAGGTTCTCAACAGCAAATCCGCTATACTAAAGACACTCCAAGCATAATTGCAAGACATTGCAAGCAACTGCGGACGCGAAATGACACCAAGAAATTATGCAGCATATAACAGAGTTATGAAAATAAAACCGCCAAAAAAGCACGGGACAAGAGGGAAGAAACCGTGTGATTCTTCTCTCTTGTCCCGTGCTTTTTTGGCGGTTTTTATTGTTCTTATAATGACGTACCAACTAGCCCCTCAACCCACCCTTCTAGATATAACAGAGCTTACGCTTCAGACGGGAGCCTTAGCAAAGGGCAGGCTAATTTTATGAGTGCTGTTAACGATATCAAGGCTGCACAAGCGTCTGTAGAATAAATTATTGTTGCAATCAATGCGCGCCTTATATCAGTTGAGGCGAAGTCGGCGGAGATTAACACACTTAAACAGCCTTCGAAGTTTTACCGAAGAAACGATCACTGATGTCGTTCACCAGGCCTACCATTTTCATGACGTACCATAGAGCAACGGGACAAAAACGTGGAGGCTAACGAAAAGGGTTCAGGTTAAGTTAAGGACAACACATTGTGCTATGGAAAGAAGAATCATAGGCGTAACGTTAAGAGACCAGAAGCCGGCAGAGTGGGTGAGGGAGCAAACGCGCGTTAAATGACATCCTAGTCGAAATCAAGAGGAAGAAGTGGGCTTGGGCAGGACATATAATGCGAAGGCAAGATAACCGCCGGTCCTCAAGGGTAACGGAGTGAATTCCAAGAGAAGCAAGCATAGCAGGGGGCGGCAGAAAGTTACGTGTTTACGGGGATACGGTGGTGCAGCTGGCAAAGGACAGAGTCAATTGGAGACACGGGAGTGGGCCTAGTCAGGCTGACGATGACCATAGAGCTCTCAATCGTGGAATCCGGCGCAAAACAAAATTTTGGACCTGCGAAGATTTCCTCTGACTTGTCATTGAGCTCGCTGGTCGTTCGAGCGCCAGGGAAACCAGTGCAGGCCGGTTATTGTTCAGTTGAGCTGTTTCAAGAAGAAAATACTTGTGCTTTCGTAGCCACACAACGCGCTCGAAAGCCACTCATTTCTTCCGCAAAATCTTTGCCAGAATCGCCGGTTTTCATACTGCGCCATGACAAGCGGCACGTAATATTTTCGGCGCCTACGTTAAAGGCAGCACGACGAAGACCGAAAGACCATCTCGCAGCCGAGAAGGAGCTCTGGTAAGGGCATTAGCGGATCTGCTCCCAACACGCACTTCGTACGGGGCACTCCCGTGCGACATCAAGTAATGCAAAACAGCTTGGTTCTTCCCCATAAAAATCAACGAGGCGAATTCAATACTCCTGTCCTTTATTCTGATATCGCGAGTGTCCAAAACAAACAAGATCACATTAATTCAGTTGGTGTGCTATATAGATGCAGATTTAATATTCCGAACAAAAACATACCTTTCAGAAACGGTATGAAATGTGTTCATTTTTTCACGGTGCTTAAAGGTGTGGCATATACCGCTGCAGCCATGAGTGCATACGCGGTGGCGGAGCGAATTCTCTTCACAGGAACGTTACGGGAGGTAAGACGACTCAGGTTTCGCAGCAGGCAGTGTCGCTAACAGCCTAGACTGGCCAGAGGCTAGTGCCCGTGGCAAGTAGCTCCTACTGAGCACTCGAAACATAACTTGGGTCCCTCTTGTAGCGTTTTTTTTTTTTTATGCTACTTGAAAGGTCGACAATGCCCAGTACCGTGATGGAACCCTTGGCCGGAAGAGCCTGAAGAGATCAGAACCCCGAAGACAAGTGGGACACTACTCGTACTGGCTCATCATCTACGAAGGAACCATCGATTTGTTAGCCGCGAGGCGTTTCCTAGAGCGCAAGCGACTCTCAGCGCAGACGACTGAGTTTCTTTGGCAGAGAACTCGACTTACTCTTCCGGGACACATGTGCTCTGTGAGCTCGGTTCCCTTGCGGCGAGCCGCTCGCCTCCAGCCGACTGCACGCCGCATCGGTGCTCCAAATACATGTTCACCGAGTGGCGATGGCTGAGCTCGAAACCGCGGGGATTTAAACTCAGTGTGCACGCACTTTGGCGTCTTTTTTAAGCTGAGAACAGGGTAATATCCTCGTCATCCCCAAAAAGCGTTGGTGTTTGTCCGGAAGGGGCTGGTACACGCTTCGCGGCTCCTCCCTCGTGCCTTGTGGTGGAGCCGCGTTACCATTGTAAGGGCCTCAAATAGAGTCGACCGGCATTTTCCCAAGGTTGTGAGGTTGAATGAAAAAAATTATGATGAGCACCGTATTTGAAAGTTGAAAGTTGAAAGTTTATTGAGTAATACAATAAAATTTACAATTCTATACAGCGAGAGGTCCCATGGTACAAGACCGCGGGCGGGACCTCCCATGAAAATAAATTTCAATAAGCAACATAATATAAAATACACAACACATTAATTAGCGACGAAACAGAATAAATATAGGCACATAGTGTAATATTAGTTACTGAAATATTTAAATACAAACAACGTAATGCACGATGATGTAAAATAAAACACTCACAGATGCCGCGATACATAGAATCAATAACATAACAAAAAAATCACAACTTAAGAAGGAAAAGCTTTAGTTTGACCTTGAATAAAGAAAGCGTATTAGTTTGTTTGATGTCTTTGTTCAAAGAATTCCAAAATGATACGGATGAAAAATGAAGGCATTGTTTCCCGTAGTTAGTTCTGACCTTAGGTAATAAAAAGTTATTACGCAGCGCAAAACGAGTGACGGTGTTGCTCATGATCGTGCCGGGAGAAAATATGCTTAGCGGGAGATAATGATGAAGAATCTTAAAGAATAGGATACCAAGGTTGTAAAAATAAAGGGCCGAGATAGGTAGAACGTTTAAATCTATGAACAAAACGCGGGAGGGTGACATTCGAGGGGTATTGGTTATGATGCGCATGGCTTGCTTTTGCAGTTTTATTAAAGACCAGAGATGAATATGATAGGCGTTACCCCAAGATGAGATACCGTAGTTTAAGTGGCTGTGGATGAATGCGTAGTAAAGAGATAATAAAGTTTGGACTGGAAAATAGCTTCGGGCTTTAATTAGTGCGCGTAATCCATAAGAAATTTTCTTGCACGTTTCAGCTACATGATGATGGAATTTTAAGTGAGGGTCAATGATAACACCAAGAAAAGAAACTCGATCTTGCGGTGAAATAGCAGCAGAATTGAGGTACAGAAGTGGTGTGATGGGCAATGACTTCTGAGGGGGATGGAAAATCTGAAAACAAGTTTTAGTGACGTTCACGGACAGGCGGATAATGTGGCACCAACGCTCAAGAGAATTAAGATCATTCTGTAGGTTAAGAATCAGCTGATTAATGTCCTGGTGCGATGTTAGCATGGTAGAGTCATCTGCGTATAGTATACTATTGCAATTCTTTAAACAGGATGGTAAATCATTAATGTAGAGTAAAAACAATACAGGGCCAAGAATTGAGCCCTGTGGAACACCCTTGTTAATTAAAGCTATGTTAGATGTATGGTCATTAATAGAGACTATGTGCTGTCGGTCACAGAGAAAGCTCTTCAAGAGCATTAGGGGAGGTCCAGTGATACCATAAGATTCCAATTTGTGAAACAAGATGGAGTGATCAATGGAATCAAATGCTTTGCTAAAATCTATGTAAACTGCTCCTGAGAACATTCCTTTATCAATTGTTAGCCTAACGTAATTTATGAGAGACGCTATTGCAGTATCTGTAGATAGTCCGCGCCGAAAGCCGTGTTGACTATCTGTCAATATGTTAAATTTTTCAATATAACTAGACAACCTTACTTCAATTAGTTTTTCTAAAATTTTGTCAAAAAAAGGAAGAATTGCAATCGGACGATAATTATTTGGCAAAGCTGGATCGCCTTTTTTGAAAACTGGTATTATTTTCGCTATCTTGAGCTGCTTGGGATAACTGCCAGATTTAAAAACGAGATTGCAGATGTGGCTAAGGACTGGAGCAAGCAATGACCGGATACTTTTCACATGCTTTCCATGGATATTGTCAACGCCGGGGCCGGTCGTCTTTAAATTAGCAATTACAGATAGAACTTCGTCTGGACACGTGGGGGTAAGAAAAAAGGAGTGAGGGCAGCGCTCAAGAGAAGGTGTGCATAACGAAGAGATAGGATAATTAGGTGAATTGAAAAAATAATTGCTAAATGTATTCGCCATTTCCTCGGGATCAGATAAAGTAACACCACCGTGGAAAATAGATTTAACAACTTACGAATACGAATACAACTTACGACTTACGAATATTCAGAAATTCGTCAAGCAGCTGCCATTTTCGTTTAGAATTGTTAGTATGTGTGGATAACTGGTTTTCATAATAACATCGTTTAGCTTTCTTTAGAAGCGACGTTAGTACACTGGAATACCTTTTATATCTCAATTTAAGACGCAGATTGAACGGCTGGTGTTTAGTTTTCTTATACATGTTTTCTTTTTTCTTCAGAGAGTTTAACAGAGCAGTAGTTATCCATGGGGAAATGGGGGTAACGTATTTTCTCGTGGATGATTGCTCTGCTTGCGGTTATTGAAGAGCTTATCGTTTCTTGGGAATCACGCGCGGACGAGTGTTAATTCTGCGCGGTGAGATGCGTGCCCTGACGGGCACTCGATCCCCCCCGCTGCGTATTTGGTAGCCTGCTTAAATTCGGTGAGTACTGGGGCCTAACGAATTAGAATGCTATATAGGGCGACACTTAAGCTCCGCCTTGAAGGAATGGTCGTTTGTTACTTCCTTCTTTAATTAGCACCTCTTTTAGACCAGGGGGCACGCAAGGTCTGCCTTTAAGGCCTTGCCTCAGTGGCCTAGGGATAGCGTATCTGACAGCAAGCCGAAGGTCATGGGCTCGATTCGCAATTGACTAGCTCAGTTTGCTTTTCGGTGTAATTAATTTGCTTTACATTCCTATATCCCATAATGACATTTCAGTGATGCTTCGCCCTCTACAGTTTAACTCGTTTTTATCATTTTCGTTGCACAGATCAACCTGTGATGCCCTCTCGACCGATCCTGAATTATTTCTTCTCCCTTGTCCGCTTTCGAAGGACAATTTCTCCACAACATGTGGCCCTCCAACTTTAGCCGAATTTTAGAGAGTTTCATTGATCAGTTGCCACTTTCAAAGACGCATGGACCTGATGGCCTTTCTGCAGAACTTTATAAGGTCATTAAATTGATCTTGTGGCTTTTCTTCTGATTTTCACGACGAATCATAATATCAGATTTCTGGCACAGTCATCCACTGAACGTCACGGAGTATTAATTACAAAAAGCCGTAATAAAGAAAAATTGCGCCACGTAGAAAGCTGCAGGCCCATTACGCTGTCAAGTACTGACTTTAAAATTTTTCCAGGTCCTATAAAATCGGCTAGAGTTCGCGATGTCAACTGTCATTGGACCTCGCCAAGCATATGGCTAGCGAATAACTGCGAATAATCACGCCACTTTTCAATTCATATTCGATTCTATAGCGGAAAGGTACTACTGTTCGCAGATCCCTCCTCTGGGAAGCCATGCTCAGTCCTACCGCACGTAACTCACAGAACTTCTCCGAGTGCAGTGCACCCGAAATAACTGAGTCTTTCCTCCTCCTGTCGTGGCATGTGTCAGTGGGAGGGCCCGAGCGGTTTTTCTCCTTTTTGCGCGCGTCTCCGTTACCTCTCCATGGAGTGCTGCCTGGTCCTCCTTCCGGCGCCCACCTCATTTATTCGTCCATGCTGTGCCTTTGGCATCCTCTCGTTCCGCGTGCGGAAATCTCTGGTGGACCCCGAGGTCTTCTTCCGCCACTAATTACGCGTGTTTGTTCCCATCCTCTCGCTCCGCCCAGGGGAAAACGCGTCTCCCGTGAAAAGGGGTGCTCGCGTAAGCTGCTCCTTTGTTGGCCGTCCCGTTTAGACCCTCGTCGAACAAAGGCCAACGCCGCGCCGGAGGTGTGAAACAAAGAAGAGAGAAGCGCCTCGGGAATCTAGCACGCGCGTGTTCTTGGCATTTTTCGTCCCTGTAAAGAAGCAATTAATCTGCGCAATTCGTCGCTCGGCTTTCTTTGTCCGCTGATATCCTTGCTGCCCTACACCGAGCTTGAGATGGGGAAAATTCGAACGAGCAAGGCGGCAGCTTCTGTCGGGGGAATTTTATCGTCGCTGACTGATTGCTATTGTTGCTATAGCGTTTGTATCTGCAGCGTTGTCGCAAGACGAATTCTTGCAAGGGGAAAAAAATGGCCGGTGGCTGAGCGCGACATAAACACAGTTTCTCGCACCCGACCGTCACGTATCTGAAAGCGAGGTGTCCCAGTTACGCGCGTCTTCAACTGTTTCATGCCAATTTGCCCGATGTACGCCGGCGGCCCATGCAGGGTTGCCAACGCGTGTTCCCCGATGGTGCCTTGTTTCTGCCAAAACGTTGTCCACGCTTGCAGCGCACCTGTCTCTGCCACCGTCGCCAGATAGCTCGGAGCGCGAATGTAATAGTTTGATAGCATAGTATTAGTTGAAGACCCCATGTGCAATGCACAGTGTGAGAGTATGTTGTAGTTTAACACGAGTCTTTTTCGGCTGCGGCGATAGCCAGTTCTCTCGCGCAGTGGCAAGCAAATCCCAGTCGCGGATATTTACTTGATTTATTTATTTCTTTATTCACTTCCCTTAGCACACACCCACAAACACCGCAAGCAGACAAGCATCGCAGGATCTTGCTGGGGGCTCGGAATAGTGCTTCGCACTAAAAACTGGAAGCAGACGTGGAGTTCTTTCGATGCGATATATCGAATTCACAAGACACAGCCGCATACAATGGTTCGACGTAATACACGAAACTGCTGCCACTGACCGGCTCAGAGGATGGAAACGCCGTTTCGGGATCCGCACGGGTTCACATGATCCCATAGTGTAGACTGGGACAGCACTGGTTTTCGCCGAGCTCTTTCTTCTCGGGCATAGTTGTTGCCTTTTTTCTTTTCGGCTCTTCCATTTGATCTCCGTATACCTGGCGCACACGCAAGTGCAAACTCACGCTAGTGACTGACGCATTTTTCTGGACCGTGCTGAGAACACACCCAAATATTGGTTCTCTTTTCTAGATCGCAGTTGCTCTTGTGCGTGGCTTGTGTCGGCACAGCTGCGCAGTATCAAAGCAGCGCGCATTTCATTTCTTTTTATTACCTTAAAGACCCACGGGGGGTATTACATAAGGGGTGGGTACATATATTTTGATGACCAAGTGTTAACACAATGAAACATGACTGGTAACATTATTGGCAAAGTTGGATGAGCACATGATGGCTGCGATGTCGTTGGGTAGGTCGTTCCAGTCTACTGCAATACGGGAAAAAAAATGATGCGGCCAAGGTGGTAGTACGGGCACGAGGTCTGGAAACTTGAAAAGGATGACGAGTGCGATGAGATATGCGGGCTGGAGGGACGATGTAGGATGCGCGGCCTAGTGAACTTTGGAAAAATTTATGGAGCAAGCAAAGGCTGGCAATTAGGCGACGAAGTGATAAGGGCAATAAATCAGATTCAGCTTTCAACGAGGATACACTGATGTCGTAAGAATATGATGAATGGACATCCTACATTCCCGGACTCTAATGCAGCTTTACAAAATTTTTCTCTCGTGGCCGCCAGCCCCTCGTCACCTGCAACACGTGGCCAGCGTAGCTAGTGCAGCGAAAAACGGACGTAGCCGAAATTGGAACAAAATATCCTTTACTCCACCGCGGCTGACGGTGTCATGATCGTAGGTTTTCGGCGTGTGCTATGTACAACCAGGATTTCCGCGCCGATTTTCTCATCGCTCGGTGCGATCAAATCCGTTTCAGTGCCGCATTTTTGAACAGCTATACAGGGTGTTTCCCCTAAGACTCAGCAATTTTTAAACATAGCATTCTTGAGTAAGAAGAGCGCGTTTTTCGGCATAACTTTGTCGGCGGTGTTGTGCATCAGAATGCAGCTGAGACGTGCTAAGTAGCAGACAGGTTAACAATATTCAGTAGGTTGCTTTTTAACTATTTCTGCGAGATTCCTCATTTGTTTGAGAGGCTGGGGGCCCTGCTTAAGTAGTATCCATATCAGTTCTTATATATTCAAAAACGCCATTTTCGCCGCCGCTGCAGCGTTACACGGCCGAAACGGAAAGAGCGCTAGCCACGCCTGCGTCACGCGCTCTCTGGCCGCTATGCTCGCAGCGCTCTTTCTGGCGGTTTCGTCCATGTGTGGACCCTGTCGTGTCCGGTCGCTGTGTTGAATGCAGCGAAGACGCACACGGTACTTAAGACTTCGTTTATTTAAAGCCGATGAGGGTGCGACCAGCGTCGACCGAGGCAGGAGCCGAACTGGCCGCCCGAAGAAAGGAGGGAGCTGAGAAGCGTCCACGGGAGGGAGTGGCTTCCCAGAACAGGAGGAGGGTGCGGGGGCGCACCGTGGGGGGGCATCTGGTGACAGCGTGCGACGAGGGGCAAGTGTCGTTAGGAGGAGGATTGAGTGGTCGTTAGGAGGGGGCGCACACACACAAAAGTTGCCTGGTATCGTGCAGGGGGTCGGCGCTCACGCGTGGAGGCGCGCTGGCTTTGTGCGCTCGGGGGAGAAACACTTGTAGGCTGGCTGTTGTTCGCTGTGTCTCCTAGGTCTGTCCTGGGCGAAGTCTCTTCTTCCGGGAAGAGGTGCCAGGCTATGTGGGAAAATGGTGCACGTGTTCTCTCCGCTGGCGGACAGCTCTCAGACGGCGTCGTAAATCTACGCAGCTGGTTGAGATGTCGGCGTGCTACTGTGCCATGTATGTTGACGAGCCAAGAGCGCAGGCCTATGCGTCTGACAATTGTAGCTTCCTCCCAGCGTGGCTTTTTCAGAAACTGTCGGGCGAGGACGCGCTGCCCCTCATTAAGCGTGCCGCAGCGCGGAATTGCTTTTTCTTCCCGGAACGTCTCTGCCTTTGGCTCGGGGAGGATGGCTGTGAGCTGGGTTCGCATTTCACGCTCGAACATCATTTTCGAGGGGGTCTCGCCTGTTGTGCTCTGAACCGTCGTGTGCTGCTTGAAGAGAAAGCGCGCAAGGCGGCGCTGCAGCGAGCCTGTCTGATCTCTTTCAAGGGCGCGTTTTAGCTCGGCTACGTAGCGCTCGGCTTGTCCGTTTGTCGCTGGGTGGTAGGGGGCCGATGTAACTGATGAGATCCCGTTGTCGCGATAAAACTTGAGGATCTCCGCAGACACAAACGGTGTTCCGTTGTCCGACACTACCTTGCGCGGCAGGCCGAACGTTGCAAATAGTGATCGGAGGTTGTCAATGACTGCTGCCGAAGTCGTCTGTCCCATTTGCCTTATCTCAAGCCACTTTGTGTAGGCATCTACGACCACAAGGAAAGTGCAGCCCTCAATTGGTCCTGCAAAATCAATGTGCAGTGTGTGCCATGGTGTGTCTGGCTTTTCCCATTCTGGGACAGGAGCTTTCGGCGGGGCGCTCCGGCTGCTCTGGCAAGGCTTGCATTCTCGCACCACTGTTTCGATGTCGTTGTCAATGCCAGGCCACCACATGTAGCTTCTGGCACACTTTTTCATTGCAACGATGCCCCGATGTCCGGCGTGGATGAGAGACAGAGCTTGTGCGCGTAGTTCTCTCGGCATCACAACTCGGGACCCAAATATGATGCAGCCGCGATGGGTGCTCAACTCTGTAGCTCGCCTGCGGTAAGCGTCGAAGTTGTCCCCTTTGAGTTTATGCACGTTGCCTTGTTGAACAGCTGTGTAAACTAGCCGGAGAGCTGCGCACTTCTGCGTAGATGCTGCAACTGTGCCTGCTGTAAGCGGAGGTTCTGGCAGTGCTTCGAACATCAGAACGTCTCCTGGTGGAAATGGTTCGTCAACAGTTGCGTCTAGTGGCAGACGGCTTAGCGCATCGGCGTTTTGATGTTTACTCCCATTGCGGTAGACCAGAGCGTAGTCGTACGCTGAGAGTTTGATGGAATGCTGCGTCGGCTCGATGACACCTTGCTGCTCCAGTTTGTCCAACTCTTTTTCAACTGAATCTCGGAGAGCAAACGGCACCGGCCTGGCCTTCAGAAATTTGGGTTGCGCGTTGTCCAACAACTCCAGTGTGACCGGGGGCCCTTCGTTTCCTGGAATCTCTTCCGAGAATACTCTTTCGTATTTCTCTTGCAGTTGCTCAACCATGTTCTGGCTCGGCGTCTGGTGTATGCCGCATATCATCACGCCTAGTGGAGAAAACCAATTTCTCCCTAGAAGGCTTGATCCTGTGCCCTTCACAACAAGCAGAGGTAGCGTATGGGTCTGGCCGTTGTAGTTAACCTGCACGTTGGCAGAGCCCAATAGTGGCAGATTCTGTCCTGACCACGTTCGCAGGTGCGTGTCGTCTTGTTGCAGGGCGGGTGCGTCAGATGGCCAAGAAGTTCGGAACGTGTCCTCACTGATCAGAGTACAGGCTGCGCCGGAGTCCACCTCGAACTTAATCAGCTGGTGATGTACGCTTACTTCTGTAAAAATCTTCGGTCGCGTGCCGAGATTCATGGTGTTCAGGTCGTACAACACAGATGGTGTTGCTGATGTTGTTCCATGGAGATCAGATAGCGGCGTATTCTCTGAGGCGTTGACGCTGTGATTAGGCTGGGAAGGTGACTTTATCTTGGCAAGTCTCCGTTTCGTAATGCATGCTCTTTCGATATGCCCTCGCTTGTGGCAAAAATTACACGTGGCTGACTGGAATCGACATCCCTGGGGGTTGTGTTGGTCGTCACACCGCCAGCAGCGTTGTGCCTTTTTGACCGATTTTACAACAACAGAAGGCTTGCGCACCTGGTTGCTTGTCTGGTGTACCGGCTCGGTGTTCCGGCGAATCCCTCTCTGCTGGTGACCGGCGCTCTCCGCTCGAACGGCGATGTCGTAAGCTTTGCTGAATGTGAGGTCCTTCTCAGCGAACAGGCGCTGCTGCAGTGACTCGTCACTCAGTCCGCACACAAATCTGTCGCGTAACATCACGTCCAAGGGAAGCATGGTGGTGTTAGCAGAAGAAGCTGCGTCTCCCTCCTGCCCGGTAGCTGTTGTCGACAGCGTTCCAAAATTGCAGTCGGCAGCGAGCTTCTTGAGCGCGGCTACGTAGGCGCTCACAGTTTCTCCTCCCAGTTGATCTCGTCGTTGGAAGCGAGCCCGGCTGTAGACCTCGGATGGCCTTGGGTCGTAGTGCTTTTGCAGCGCTTTTACGATGTCGTCGTAAGACACTGCCGCTGGTGTGCTTGGCTGAATAAGGGCGCAGACAGTATCGTAGGTCTGCTCCCCGCACAGCGTCAGCAGGTTGGCCCTCTTCAAGGCTGGGTCTGTGATGTTGTTAGCTTCAAAGTAGAACTGAAGGCGTCCAACCCACGATGACCACGATGAGCCGTTGAACTCTGGTATCTGATTGGGAAACCCTCGCGTAGCCATGGCTTGTCAATAGCGTTGCGTAGCGCGGGTCGAATCCACTTTCTCGTCGCCACTGTCGTGTCCGGTCGCTGTGTTGAATGCAGCGAAGACGCACACGGTACTTAAGACTTCGTTTATTTAAAGCCGATGAGGGTGCGACCAGCGTCGACCGAGGCAGGAGCCGAACTGGCCGCCCGAAGAAAGGAGGGAGCTGAGAAGCGTCCACGGGAGGGAGTGGCTTCCCAGAACAGGAGGAGGGTGCGGGGGCGCACCGTGGGGGGGCATCTGGTGACAGCGTGCGACGAGGGGCAAGTGTCGTTAGGAGGAGGATTGAGTGGTCGTTAGGAGGGGGCGCACACACACAAAAGCAATAAGGGGACACAACAGACCCGAAATTCTTTCCGCTGCCGCGATGACGGGAATGGCATTTTGGAAATGAAAAAAGTGACATGGATATTACTTGCATTGGGACAGTCAGTGAGAAAGGACCCTCAGAGTTATAGGCGAACAAATTTTGGGACCATCAATTGTATTGATGGTTACAGTTTTCTTTTACTCACCAATCTATTACAATTCTGATTCCATTCTCTAATATAGTCCAGTATCCCGATATTGATTCTGTTTGATTCATCTATTCATCTTCCCCCCAACAGGCGAGGGGACCGAGGGAGTGGTTGGCAGGTGAAATGAGAGGCACCACCTGCGACAGTTGGCAGCAGGTGGAGGCTACTCACTATTTGCTAACCATCCGGCTAGTTAGCACGCTTTAGCTGTATTTGATCCACTGCACCGCTGTGTCGAAGAAGTGCTCGTCTAACTGGAAAAGCCTATTTTAAAGAACTGCCTCAGGTGAAACGCCCTGTATATACATATACAAAGCTATCAGACCTCACTCTGGCAGATGTGAAACAGTGCAATGTATTTTGTTTGAATGTGCAGCCTCTTCAGAAGGCAGGACATCTTTCCAGTTTAACATAAAATGTACATACTATATTCCAGCTGACACTGAGGGCCAAGAATAATAGGTGCCTCGCTCAGCCTTTCGCAACAGTGTCTTGCACTGAAACGCTGTTTGCCTATCTCCAAGAAATTCATCTTTTTTTGCCAAGTTTAGAATATTTTTGTATCACTGTTTCAAGTTTCTACATTGCTGTTTCACCAGCGTGGTGACTTTCGTTTTTGCTTTTGCCCGCTGTGTCGCTTTTCTTTCCTGAAAGCCTCCTTCGGGGTGCTTCTCAGCACAGAGAACGCCGGATCGCTACTTTCCCACGCAGCGTGGAAATTCAGCCCAGTGAATGAAAGCCAGTGGATCAGGGCGACAGTGTTCGCCGATAGGGCGCTTTCAAGCATACTTGACCCAATTCGGTTTCAGTGTGCTGGAGGGAAGGGCAACCTCCTCGCTCTTGAAGACATTGCTGAGCTGCCGGCAAAGGCCGCTGTATCCTGGCCAGGAGGACAAGTCGTGCCGTATTCCAAATGGCGGCACAATTAGACTAACGTATTTGCCTGACACTACTTCGGGCACTCCATCAAGGCTCTTCAGCATTGCCGTTTCTTGACCTTCATTTGACCTGCCATTGATTCGATAGTCTTAAGCGTCTTGATGACATCGCAGGTTACAGTTCATCGATTATCGTTCCAGCATTTCAGGATATTCTCCTTGCGTCCACGTCGCACATCGGTCTGTCCAAGGTGGTTTTTGTTGCGAAAGCAACACTACACGAGTCGCTGAGCCATTTCGCGGAGCTGTGGAAAGGCCACATTGCGTATGCGCGAGGAGCAGCGACGTCACACGGCGCACAGGTGGCGCGCCGCCTCCGTCGCTGCGCGGGTGACTCAGAGGTGCCGCCGCCGCGCTCGCCAGTTGCGCATGCGCAGTAGCGGCGCATAGCTAGCGAGCCGGGGCCGCCGCCGCTGCCGCGCGCTCTCCATCGTCTCTCTTTCTCTCTCGTCGTTGCTTTCGCAATCTTCCAGGTTTAACCAGAGCTAAACCACTGCCAATTTTTAAATCTCCGGATGAACGTTAAGCTGGCCAAAGGATATTCATGGCGGCTGTGGCTGTCAACGGCGCTCTTAAAATGTATTCTGGGCAGATGGACGGTGCACCTCGTAATCTGCAGGAAATAATCGCTCAGCTGCTTTGCGGCTGTTATTCGTTTCTGCCAACGTTGCAATTCGTGTTGTCAATAATGTTCCGAGAAGCGCTGCTTCAGTGTTTGCATTCACGTGCCCTTTGTTAGTCGTACATGTCCCTGTTCCATGGAAGGCGTTATCTTTCATTTTTTTGGGAAACGTTCTTGTTTTCTGATACCCAAAGCAGAGTTGCTTTCAGAGCATTGGCATATCCCACTTCTGGCTGCAAATATAGCATAGCAGGATAAAACTTCATTCCTAGTGACTGCACGAGGGCCGCCGCAGTGTCTCCTCGAGCCAATCCAGAAACACGGCGGCCTCATTTCGGTGTTGAAAATACGCGCTCCTTTCGAGAGATTGCAGGTAGTCCAACATGACGGAAGCGAACCAAGGAACACAGGGGATTTTTTTTTAATTCAGGGTGTTCATCAATGGGAGATTAGAAAATGATTATTTTTACAGATAACTGATTAGACACAACCATATGCCGGCGGTGGAATCCGAGCCTACGACCTCCGAATCCCGTATCCGTTGCTTTACCAACTGAGCTATGGTGACGGCTGTCCAATCTTCTGCATTCGGGGGTATTTATGTTCAGTGTAAGCGAACCTCGAGAGCGTTCACCAGCGCCACCCTCGTCCATAGCGGCGGACGTAGTACGTCCTGTATTACCGCAAGTGCCACGTAGGAACGTGGTCGAACGGTGAGGGCGGAAGGTGTGCGAGAACCCTCTTGGGCTATCTACGGCATTAAGACTGCCAGAATCGAGGCCCTCGTTAGCTGAATTCGGACCCCACCGGCGGTTGTTTTTTTCTTCTGCCTTCTAATCAATTATCTTTAAAAATAATTGCTTTTAATCTCCCATTGATGAGCAACACAAATAATAAAAAAGCCCCTTGGTTTCAGTTCGCTGCCGTCACATATAACGAGCCCCCCTTTTCCATCGTCTGCTCCATAGGTAGTCAGCGCTTGTGTGGCTCTCAGTTGTGTCTTCAGCAGCATGAACTCTGCCCCTTTCTCACACCTCTCCGTGCAGTCTGTAGGAGGGCTTCTCTTTTTAATGCCCGCGGTTATTCGCGCACCCTTGTTTCACCTTGCTTATGTCTTGCTTGGATTGCGACGCGCCCCGTTGCATGATCCCCGACGGTGGAAAACCCAGAGCGGATGCAGGCCCGCGCAGACGGAGCCGCAGCGCTGCCCGGCTCATAATGAGCAATTTGCGGTGATACTCGCGAATGCCCGTTCTCCCCCGCTTCCACAACTCGTGAGGAGCCTGAGGAAATCTCCGTTGAGGCCAGATTCCATTACGTAGTCCCAAGGCACCTCGCCGGGACCGACGCTCGTGAGGGTCGAAGGAAACGGGCGTTCGCACGGCAAGCCCTAGCGGACGGGAAGGTGCTGCCGAGAGGTAGTAAGGAAATAGGCGAATGAAGGAAAGGGGGGGGGGGGGGGGACTAAACTCTTCTATGCGCATCTCGTGCCAGTTCGTGAGTGTGAGCTATAGCGGTTGTTTGGGCTCATGGTGCCATGTATAATTGTGTGCGTGCGTGCGTGCTTGTCTCTCATTTTTTCTGTCGTTATGCCATCTTATCGTTCACGAAATATTCCTGGCTCTTTTCTTCGCGTTGTTTTTTTTTATTGTCATTCAGTGTGGATCAGCGCCTTCATAGGCAGCGTTATAAATAGCTCACATGATCGGGGGCTTCAGCCCTGTCCCTTGTTTGCTTTATTCGCCCACGCAGTGTCCGCACTTTTTTTTCGTTTCATCACGTTTGCTCAAGCCGGGGCGCCGAGGTATTAAGTGTATCGGCAGGCTAGCGTTCAGCGCAGCGCTTTGCATATTGCATGCGCATAAGCCGCTTAAATGAGGGTTTACTTTGAGGAAGCGAATGGAGAGATAGAATATCGGCATCGGCGCACAGTAAAGGATGGCGGTTTAAAACTTGGTGGTGTGGTCTTCTTTGCCAAAGGATGTGAAAAATTGAAACACTGGGCGCTAATAAAACCTCCCCGGGTCAGGCAGATGTCGTCAGAGACCGTAATCCGTGGGAAAATTTAAAAGCTTTCGAAGGGCGGGCGTCACCGTTCTGATTGTGGTATGTGTAGCACAGCGTGCGGAGACTCTGCATTGTTGTCTTGTTCCCTTCCTAACATTTAGCCTGGCAGCTAAGCTTAATCAGCGCTTTCCGTATCACAGTGCTTATTAAAGGTAATGATTTCCACGACCTCCGGAATTGTGTACTTGCGTCAACTCAGGGCCTTCAGTACTATTCTATCACATTGTGTGGCGGCAACTTATCGCCTCCCACGTAACGCTTCTAGTTCGGCTAGTGCGTGAATAATCATAAAGATTAGAGCAAATAAAAGAGGGTATGAATGGAAGGTCGCGTGAGAGCCAGCGCCGACCACGACGTTCACTTACCACAAGCTAGGAGTCCTGCTCCTCCAGCGTGCGCCGTAGCCCTAAAGATTGCTGCGGCAATGTTTCACACCTGCCTCTTCGCAACTATTCATGAAGCTGCGTTTCGGCTGCCTGAATGAACACTGATTCTTTGGTTGCGCAGCCTTCCCTTCTGGTGCAAAGCGCGTCCTTGAAATCGCGGCTAGCGGGATCATTGTGTTCGCGGAGAATCATGTGTTACATGCAGACTAAGCGCAGAAAAGACGAGGACAACGCAGAACTGACGGTACTGCTGCTAACTTTCTACTCTACTTCGGAGAAGTTATTACGGGAATTATATAGGATCTGAGGAACGCAGTCAGCCGCTGTGCATCGTCAGTGAATGAAACGCACACTGAAGTTGTGTACAACTGGTGGCAAGCCAAAAACAGGTCTCTGGGGAAAAAGAAAGTTAGAAAAGCGAAGACGGAGAGATTAATAAATTAGCACTGTTGTCTTACAGTGTTAACAGGTGCCCAGGAAAGGATGAAGGTGAAACGTTATGGCAGACTGCATTCCTCCGCGAGAGAAGTTGGACGAAGTGTTGGTATTTGAGACGGATCGACTGTGTGTCATGTTCGTGGTGTGTTTCTTGTCATGCTCATTTATGGAGAGCTTGAAACGCTTATTATTTGAGTAGCGCATTTCTGCTGTCAGCCTGCGTTAAGGCTGGTGATCGGCCGAGGCGGAGTGCATACTCCGTCCGGCCTTTCCCGCAAATAGACGGAATTTTGGCCCGGTGTCGCAGAAAAGCCGGCATCGTCGTCGTTGGCCATGAGCGAAATATCTACGAAAAATAATCAGACAGACAACCTATAGGAGGCAGGTGGGTGTCACGTGACCTTGTGGCGTCATCACAACCTGCCCACCGGATAGTGAGCAAACTGCCCACCGCCGCAGGTGGCGGTTCAATTAGTGATTGTTGCCCGAGCAACCTGGCTTCACCGGTGGTGGTGGTGAAAAGCATTTATTTGGTATTTTGCAGAGAGGCGCTCGGGGAGAGGCCCTTAGTGGATCTCGCCCCTTACAATACTAGGCTGAGTCTCTCATTCCGGGATCCCGTTGGTCATGACCGCTGCGCAGGTCCGCCGAACCAGGGCCTGTTGGACCGATAGCTCCTGGCAGCCGAGCAGGGCCGCCTCCCAGTCCTCTCGAGTAGGGGAAGGGGTGGCGGGGGGGAGAGAAGGATTTTTCCTGCATACCCAAACCATGTGGAAGGTGTCGGCCACATTCCCACAGAACGATCAGCGGCCGCCAAAAGAAGGATTAAAGCGTTCGAGAACCGCCGGGCACAGCAGGGTGTTTCTAAAGAGCCTGAGGAGAGTTCGTTCGCCAGCTTTACCCAGTCCCTTCATAGGAGCCGGGTTGCGCCGGCGTTCGGCACGATAGTGCTCAGTAATGTCGTTAAAAGAAAGAAGAGGGTTGTGATCTGGGTTAAGGTCCTCCTCCCAAGGGACGCCTGGTGCCCGGTGAGTGAGTGTGCGGGCTGCCTCATGGGCGGCGTCGTTACCTGGCATGCCTTCGTGGCCCCATATGATTGAGGGATGAGTTGGATCGCCGTCCCGAGTACTGTGGTGTAGAATTTGGTGAGCGAGTGGAGTGATTCAACCGAGCGAGGCAGCGGTGCATCGCGGCTTAACCAAGGAGTTATTTTCCCGGAGATCTGTGAATGTGAGAATGGGCCATTTCGTTTATATGGGACGCTGTTGCGTCATACCCTTAAGGAGTCTTCCCTGCAGTGCAAGGAGGCCCAGTCCTCCACGACGCCGCCATATTGGATCAATTCAGGCGCCCCCTCTTGGTTGCGAAAATTGCCAATACCGCCATACGCGACGATTCCCTTTCACGCGGCGCTTTGAAATGGCGAAACGTTCATCTCTGCCGCCGTCCTCTTCTTGCTTTCCCTGATACGAAGCGGGAGCACGCACGCGATTCGCTGATAAATCGATCGACGACACCAAAGGGGCACCGGTGACCGAGTCTAACGTGGTCTCCCCATGATTCGAGGTGCGCAGCCGTACGTATAGATATATAAAAAAAACGGCCGCGCTCTTTTGGGGGATCGCCGGGAGCGAAATCGCGCTCGGATGTCGTCAGTGATTCGCGCAAAGCGACGCCCGGCACCATCACCACCGATATTTGTTTCCGCCGAGCGTTTCGACATCTGCCGGGAATTTGAACGTTCATTTGAGCTGTTAAACGACGGCCGGGCTGGCAGCGTCGACACGCGGGCAAGCGCAGAGAAAACGCGCTGACAACAACAAGAACTAGGGTGCGGTGGAATTGCAATTTCGCCTCGCAGTGGGTGGGAGCGCGCCGATACGCACGCGCGGTCTCTCAATTCCGCGCACTGCGCGCATCGGCGGAGCGCGCTCGTTAAAAGCGCCGCTGACGAGAGCAATCGTTTCTCTTTGCTTTTCCTCTCTCTACGTTTGGCGAGGCAGGAAGCATGCCGTTTTCTGCCGCGATGTCAGTCAGCAGTGACAACCAAGGTGCAAATACGCGCGATGCTGACACCGGTTGAGCGCGGCATTCGAAAAGACGCTGAGCCCTAAGCTCAAGACGTTCAGCTGCCACTTCTACGAGCTTTTCCGTCGTCATAGGTGTTCAGCGTGGATATTTGGGCGAGTTGGTTGCTCATGATGAAAAAACTGTAGCGCTCGAGCCAACGACACAACGAAGACGACAACACATGCGACAACACAGTTAGCGCATCTGTTGTCGTCTTCATTGTGTCCTTGTTCCGAGCGCTACAGTTCTTTCGTCATAGGTGTTGCTGCAGATCAGCTCTACCTTGAGTGCGCCTCTTCTTAGCTCTTAGGAAACTAGTGCACGCATGTGTGCGGGCATCACGACCTTCATTACCTTCAGTTCCATTACCTTTTTCGCTTCGCGAAAACTGACGTGAAGCCATTCTCATGAAACTCTGGTACTCCCCACTTGCCACGTGTTCGTCAAACTAGTTATACTTCCAAGCTGCCTGGGCGCGATGAATTAAAAATTCAGGGGGCACTTCGTTGACGTAAAGTGCGTTGAGGCGAAAGCGTTTAGCGCGCTGTTGCTGCTTGTGTCGCTGATGTGTGGTTTAGATGTTAATTACAACTGTTTGTGAATCTTAAATGCTGGAGTCACTGGAGGGCGTTTGGGAGGCACCCGTCTCATTCGACGCGTTTCTGCAATCACTCTCCAGCGTCCCAGAGAAGGAGAACTAGATATGTGTTGGCAGGAAGTAGCGTAGCCATTAGTACGCTCGACTGCGGAACGGAAGGATGGGGGTTCGAATCCCATCGTGCGCAAAAATTTATTTTTTTGGTCTTACCAGAAAAAGCGTGACACCTCTGCCGACAACCTTCTGTCGACAACGATGAGGCATTAAAGGGTTTCGCCTTAATAAAAAATTCGCTGCATTGTGAGCACGATCACGCTCACAATCAACACTGTCCTGTAGGGCATCCCTCTTGGAGGCTGGTACAAACTTATTCGGAGGCATAGCACGCGACTCTACGACTGCCTCCCGCAGCCAGGCAAGGAACCGTTCTTCCGGTTCGCCGAAGCAAATTCTTGTATCAAATTCATGACAGCATCCTTGCATGCGAATGATATGCACTGAGAGAGAAGGCGCTTGCTGACAAAGGTCTCTCCCGCAGAGTGCGGCCGCACCATGCAGGAGCCGAGCGGCCTGATCGCGTCGCCCGAGCTGGTGAACAGTGTGACGCCGCCGGCCGAGGGCGAGCACTGCGAGTGGCGAATCACGGCCACGCACGGGGAGCGAATCGTGCTCAACGTCACCCAGCTGGACATCTACGAGTCGGACAACTGCGAAACAGACTACGTCGAGGTGCGCGACGGCTACTGGCACAAGTCCCCGCTGCTCGGTGAGTGCAGTTATTTCTCTCCCCTGCAGAGAGCGCAAGCTAATGCCGTGGGATGCCGCAAACCTCTCTGTTGGCGCTTCACACAGCGCATTTGTACGGAGCACATGAGCAATTTCTCCGTTGGACTTCCCTGTGCCCATAAAGGGGCGTTTCAGCAGCGGTCAGAATACCTGAGGTAGGCAGTTACCTAAAACGGCGCCACAAAATGGCATTACAGTGGGAGGCGGCGGAATCACACAACACACATATGAATACAGGTGGCAAAATGTAATAAATACAGCACAGTCGTAGCACTGCAGCTCAATTAAAAGGTAGGGATTTACAGAGATGAAGCGAGTAAAACACTTGACACAGTTAAAACCACCTCTTCAGATCCATACAACTTACTGGATGGTAACGCCGTAGCGAAACGTAGTTCAGTGCATGAATATGTATGTCTCTTAATCTTAATCTTCTTAGTCTTAATCTTCAGGGATATTTGCGTTTTTCTACCAGTTGCCTCGCCGGGGAGTTTTAAATTTGCGCATGAAACGCTCAAGTTCCCGCTGTATTTATTCAAGACATACCGAACACCAAAACTTTCTGCCCCCTCTTGTTTATCTACATTTCACTTATTCCAAGGGTCCCAGACTGACCAAGCATATTCCAGAACTCATTTTTGAGAAGTAACTCTTTTACGTTTGATGAAAGCCTGCGCCTTTCCACTTACATAGTCGACATGACGTCTCCAACTTAGACTGCAGGTCAAGTATACGCCAAGGTATTCGTACTCAAATACTTATGAAAGTTATGGTCTATTATTTCCACAAGAATTCGTACGGTTCTCTTCTGTGACGTGCATATGTACAGATTTTTGTGAGTTAACACAGATCCTCCATTTCCTGCACCATCGGGCCAAAGACCCCACTTGATTTGTTCTAGGAGGTCCCCCCGACAGTCGTGTACTATGGGACCTCCTTCTGTACTGATTTTATTGTATTTGTATTACTATGTGCGTTTTAAAAAAAAGAAAAAGAAAAGAACACACAATCAATATTGAAGACATTTTTTTTTTATTTTTATTTTTTCTGGCCTATTCTTCTGTTATGTATGCTCAACCCCCCCCCCCCCCCCCCCCACCCTCCTGCAACAATGCCTACGGGCGCTGCAGGTATTCCTAATAAAAAAATAAACAGAGCAAATGACAATAAAAATGACAACGGTCCGAGGACTGATCCTTGCATTACTCTAAATGACTTACCAGTGATTGCTACCCTTTCTTTCCTGAAATGCAAATAAACCCAGTCAGCAATTTTCCTACTAATTTGATGCCTAGACACGTCCTTCATTAAACACCCTCATGCGCACACTGCACAACCATCTCTGCGGACCGGTGATGACTCGGTGGACGGCCGCGGAAGGCCTTCTTAGCGTCTAAGAACACGCAATCTGTAGAAAACCTTCCAGCAAGTGGACTTGCCAGATCATGAATTGTCAGAACTATAGAAAAACGTTTCCGAAAGGCACGCTGTTTTTTATTCTCTATACATAGTCATATGGTTAATAATACTAGTAAAAACACTTGATCTAAAACTTTACAAACATTACTTGTCAAAGAGATGGGACGATATTTACAAACGACACTGCGACAGTCAGATTTGAATACATTCATTAGACTGGCTAATATGGACCTTGCTCTGAGGATTTTACATAAATGGGTTGAAAATATTTACACTACGCACACATGCATGCACTGAAGTTGGAAGACGAGGAGCGGTCCTTTGCGAAGCACCCATTAGCTGGACTAAAATATGGACCGACGGCTATGATTGAAGCGCTCAGCTTCGTCAGTTATTCTTCGTGTCCAAGAGATGGGACCGATAACTGATCCTTGCCGTTTCTTTTCATCCCAAAATATTTTAGCGAGTTCTTTTACACGCGAATGAAAAGAAGAGACCTTTGCTTGATTTATCGCTGCCTTCACTGCATTTGTGGAATATTTTAGTTTTTCTTTCTGATGTCCTGCAGTAGTCGCCCTGCATGCAGCCTGCATTTTTTTTTAGCCTGCACACAGTTCTGAACTACGAATTGCTTTTCTTTCGTTGTGATGTCGAGGTCCAAAGAGGAACATACTTCTCCCGGACCAAAAAAACTTTCTTTCCACAACTCGTGCGCTGTCAGGTATTGTATTAAGCACATTATAGTAGGAAATATCAGCGACTCGTGCCTTGCCACAACTGTATATGCGACGGTGCCCGCTCCGAGTTATTGCGTTCTCCAGCTTCATTTCTCACAGGAGAGAACTCTGAAAACTAGTCCTTGGTAAGAGAGGCTGCGGAACCCCTGGAATGTTAGTAAAGAAGAGATCTAGAACATTGTTTCCACGCACACCATTTTCAACAAGGCGAAAGAGGGGCAATTACCTATCAGAATTACCTATGCTACGGCAATTACCTATCAGAAAGGATAACTGAAGATTATCAACTTTTGGTGACGTCATGCACATTACTGCACCTTGATTTTCATCGCATATATACTTTTCGTTATCTAGGTACACAGTATAATATTTCGTTACTGGGTGATCGGATCCACTACATTGTTTTGTGGCGTATTTCTAGAGGATCTTCCATTCTCTGAAAAATGCACTGACAGAAGTATCGTTTAGAATTTTTGCTTTTGCAAAGACTGGTAACTTGTTTTCGTAAGTCGCAACGTGTACTGTGACCGTTCGCTTTGTACTTGGGCTAAAATTGCCTATACGTTGAGCCGTTTCTATTCTTATAGCTTCAGTACCCATGTGTTCCCAACAACCTACCACAGTGTGAATTTCAGTTCTTGGTTGTGATTCATGCTTATCTGTAACTTCGTTTCCAAAGAAAAGCAAGCTCTCAAGGTCATCTGATTTAATCGTCAGGCTGTGCAGCGCAGCCTGTTGTTAATTTCACCGCACTGCTCGTGAGCTCAGGAAGATGGCCAATATGCTTTTCCAAATTTGTCAACAGCGAGGTAAGCATCTGCTTGGCAGACTTGTTTTCAGCCTGATATTCTTCAATCGACAACAACTTGCGCTTAATTTCAGCCTCGCCATACAGGAGCAGTTGTTATGGGGCACTGTGTTCAGCTGCACCTCTCCGCATAACAGCATCAGCATAAAAATTCCACATAATAAAGAGCGACGTCTTTCTGCGCTTCAGTTCGGGCATCTACAAAGCACAAGCCCGTGTAGCCGCATGGCTCTCCGGAACACATTCTAGCGGTCATTCAGCAGCATTCCCTACACAGCGTTTCGCCTTTGTAATGTAGCTGTCTATGGTAGCACCACAAATACCACTGTGGACGATTCTGCCTGATTTTTGTTCTCAGAGAGTATTGATTATCGACTCTTTCAGGGTATGTTTACGTTTTTCTTGCCGCAAAAGTCGCATTTACCGCCGATAAAATTGCATCTGAATGTCTTCCAGCCAGCCGAATCAAACACTTGAGATCCTTACCGAAAAGGACGAGTTGAGGCCTTTTTAAGTGAGTGGTGGTGTAGCGCAGCAATCAGCAGACATCGGCTGCTGTTGGCGACGCCCGTGTTTTACTTTAGAGCGCAGCTCTAAAGCGCCCCTTCACGGGTTGAGCGGCGTCCCTCGCCGTGGCCTCGTCGTAATCAGTAGAGCGGCGGAGGATAAGAGAGAGCTAAGCGGACGAGGAAATACTGCGATTACCTAGAAGGCGAGAGGAGGAAAGCGGAGGAAGAGGGTACGGCGGCATCCAGAAGGTCTGAAGATTGGCTCTGCGGTGGCGACCCACTAAAAAAAATTCAGAGGGGCACTTTGTTGACCTAAAATGCAGTGAGGTGAAAGCCTTTAGCGCGGTGTTGCTGCTTGTGTCACTGATGTGTGCTTAAGATGTTAATTAAGTACACAATTGTTTGGGAATCTTAAATGCTGGAGACACTGGAGGGCGCTTGGGTGGCATCCGTCTGATTCGACGCCTTTCTGCAAACACTAGCCACCGTCCTAGAAAAGGAGAACGTTGGCACTAAGTAGCGTAGCCGTTTGCACGCTCGGCTGCGGAACGGGAGGATGGTAGGTCGAATCCCGTCGTGCACAAAAGGTTTTTTTTTTCTGGTCTGACTAGAAAAAGCGTGACAGCTCTGCTGACAACCTTCTGTCGACAACGATGAGGCATGAAAGGCTTTCGCCTTAATAAAATATTCGCTGCATTGTGAGCCCGACACGCCGCGGCACATTGGCGTGTCATGCTCACAATCAACAACTGTCCTGTAGGGCATTCCTCTTGGAGGCTGGTACAAACTTATTCGGAGAATAAAATGCCAACTCTTGTCGTTCTCCCGCAAACGAACAGTAATTCAGCATTCATACACCATCAACGCTATCCCGGTTGCCAAAACATCATCATATAAGTGCAGTCTGTGTCAAAAGTTTAGAGCCCAGGGGGTTCACTTCTAAGCTTTATATTGGGTCTCCAGGAGCATTCATGGAAGTCCTACCTATTGCAGGAGGCAGTACCAGAAATCTTCTCATGTTCAGGAAACTTGGAGCGCTAGAGATTCATTAAGAACGACACAGTGTCGCTCAAAAAAAAAAAAAAAACTGGGCTCCAAACTTTTGACAAAGGCTGTACCTTAGATTACATCTTTCATCTTCGTTGTCTTGGGTCAATCAAGTCCAAACAATATGCCCTGATGTCTCACGTGTTCTAGGTTATTTACGGCGAAACCTCATATCAGCATCCCCGGAAGTGAGAAAACTGGCTTATCAAACTTTCGTCCGTCCCAAACTAGAATTTGCATCATCAATCTGGCACCCATCTCAAGCCTACCTCACCGCCGAACTCGAAGCCATCCAAAATCGTGCAACCCGCTTCATCACTTCTGAATACTCCAAAGAAATCAGCATCACTGCACTTAAACGCTCTACCCCCCTGCCCACTCTAAAGTCTCGCCGCATCATCTCCCGTCTTTGCCTACTGCACAGCTTCTTTTACCACCCTGCTTCCAGACACCCTTTGCTGCAACCACCGCTCAGAACGTCCAATCGCCTAAGCCACAGCCTCCCGATAGCAGGTATCAGGAGCCGCACTTCAGCTATGAACAGTTCATTTTTCCCCGACGCGATTACTCTCTGGAATGCCCAACCTAACAACATAGTTTTATGCGACGATCGCAAATCATTTCGCACAAAACTCGCCAGTCATTTCCAAGATTTGTAAGCATTCCATCTGCGTTATCATCATTCATTCATTGGCTCTCAGCTTTGCTTGCGCCGCACGCGCATTTCTTGTTTTTTGCGCATCATCCGACGGATACCTTGATGCTCTTTATTTATTTTTCTTGTAATTTGCAATCTTTGTGTTCATTGTGCCTGCCTTCATCATGCTTGTATTTACCCCAACTTTAGCCCCTCCTTATGTAATGTCCTCGGGCCCTTAAGGATAAAATAAATGAAATGAAGAGAAAGTGGCGCCACGGCTTGCCAAGGCTCCGGCGGCTCGCTTGTCGCGAAGGGGGACGGAAAGGCTAGCACAGTATTTGAACGAGGTGAAGCGTTTCGCGTAACAGCAGCCGTGGACTCCAATGCCGCGTTGACGAGGTGCAAAGATGAGGAGACCACGACTCGCGAACGAAAAGTGTGGGGGGTGCTCGTAGGTTCGCCACGCCGGCGGATGTTATCCATTCCGACGGGAAAGCCGAAAGCGCCTTGATGTCCGAGCGCAGAGTGCAAGACCGTACCGTTAGCGGTGGAGCTCGCTCATGAAGCGGCGAAGCCCAGTGGCCAAACGGGATCGAAACAGAGAAGCTAAGCAAAGTACCTAAACGCGCTCGACGGAAACAGGCCAAAACCAAGGGTCCAAACACGCTCCAAGTGTGGCGAAGCCAAGTAGCTGAACGTGCGCGAAAGGGAATAGCAAAGTCATGTAGCTATTTTTCTGTCAGGTTGGCTCCTCGCGTGCATAAAATGTCCGTAAATATGCTTGCTCCAGCGCTACCGTTCTCGTTGCACGTATGCGCCAGGCCCGTCATTTTTAAGGCGAAAGCCTTTAATGGCTCATTCTCCCTTTTGTCCGTCCGTCCGGCGGTACATCCAGCGCCTGGGGCGACGAGCGCAGCTGCCAAAAGGGGACGTCCTCATCGTCGACAGGTGGAGCTGTCGGCCTCGAGCGCTGCTCCGTCGTCAGTCGGTGTGCGGCAGCTAGTGGAGGAGGATGGCTCCCAAGCGGTGCAGCGATTCCGCGCCACGGGGTTCGGCTCAGCACAGGAAGGGCAACTCTCCGAACACGAAACGGCGAAAGATCAACGAACGCATGCGTCAGCGGCGGCTGAACGCGTCGCCGGGCAGCAAAGCCAGGGAGGCGTGAACGAAGCCGCTTCGTCCAGTACCAAAGACAGGGAGGCGTGAACAGCGCCGAGCCGCTTCGCCTGGTACCAAAGCGCGGGAAGCTGCACGCAAGCGGCAAAGCCGCTTCGCCCGGTAGCAAAGCCAGAGAGGCCCAACGGAAGTTGTGGTCTCAGTCGTAACAAACGTAGGCAGTCGGAGTAGCGCGACAAAGGCTTTCGCCTAGTGCACTTAAGGCTGCCAAAGTGCCCCCATAGTTTTTGTCTTTTCTATCTTTTAAAGCTCAGTTTTCTATGAGGGCATCTCTTTGTGATTGCAATGTGGTTCCTTGTGAGTGGAATTTAAGATCGGTTCGTTACTTCAAGGAAGGTTTCCAAACCCTTCCTCTAGTGAGTTCGGCGTGGAAGAAAACCAGTAGGCGTGCTTGTAGATGGTGATAATGGAGCATATATTTACAGCATACATATACAGAGAGTAAAACTAGAAGAAGCAGGAATGAATTTACAAACAGAGCAAACTTTGCGCTACTTTACTTATCGACCTAGCAGGTTAGAGCCTCAGTAGCACTGCATTACAGGCTAAGCATGGAGCCCCAGTTCAGGCTGGACTCCATTCGTTCACTTCGATTTTCATACCCTTAATTAACAAAGAAATATGGGCGGTCATTTTCAGTGGCCTGCCCCAAGCATCAATTCTCCAATCAAACACATTATGCGAAGTGGGACAGTAAAGATCAGGTTCTTCTTCTTCTTCTTTGCACCAGGGGTGCCCCGTCAGAGACGGTCTTGTGATCAGTTGAGATGCAGGGATAAAAAAGGGAATAACTGAAGATTTATATACAAATATTTACAGAATATACAAGTTAGATACAACGGCAAAAAGACAAACAACCAAAAGGCGGAACTGGCTAATACTAGGGGAGGCCCGTACTCGCCGTAGCCGAAGATGCGTAGCATCTCACCTTAGCGCAGAACCCCGCTTCCGGCTCCGGGGCCCGGTTTTAAAGCCCTAAAGGCCCGGGCCACATTTCGTAGCTTCCAATCATGTTGTGCTCTTAACATGATTGGTTCTTCAAGGGCATGGCCAGCCCTCCGACTTCAACAAGGTAAACCACCCTCTCTACCACTAAATAAACATAAAAACAAACACAAATACACATTCGTGCCAGTACGTGCGCGAATCGGTACCGCGGGGCGGGGGACACCCGTACTTCCTGGCGCGTTCGTGAGCGGCCGCGTTCCGAGAAAGGAGACGCTCAGCTTTGAGCGCTCCCAGCCGCGTTCCGATGAGCCCGCGTACACTAACGATCCCTTACAGGGACCTACCCCGTGGGCTGGGCTCAGCCTCGAACCCAGGGTCTCGCTAAGAGCACAAACAACATCAAAAACAAGTACGACACCACTCTCTCTTCGGTAAAGGCATGCACATCATCTCCCGTCGGGGCTCTTTCTCCGACTTGTCTCAAGCACAGCGCCGCCTCCCCTTTCCACTCGCGTTGCGAGTCAAGTTCTTGACACTGATGCGTACCCACCCGTCATCAGTGCGTGTCATCCGTAAGCAATAATTGAGAGAGAAGCCGGCACAGCACAGACGGCAGGACGCTCGGATAAGAGGGATAAGATAAGCAGGCGGATAAGAGTAAGGACCGGACGTTTCCCACGCATGGCCCAAAAAACCGCTGTAATCGTCTTTTCTGGGTGCTCATTGCCATCTCGGCAAACCAGATAAAGAACGGTTCCTGTTTTCCCCACACACTGGGCCAGGATGTGAAAGATACGCCGTAACTGGCTGAACTAGCGCTCCTAATCACCCTCCTTCAAAGACGCCTCGTTAGGCCGCCCCGCGGCAGCGCAGGCAGCTATGGGACATCGGGTGCCTTTCCGACGATAGCCCTTGGCCAGCGTGTGAAGATAGCGACGGTTCCTCAAAAGACCTTGTCCAACTCCCCAACTCCACTAGGCTTGGGGGTGGGGGGGGGGGGGGGGGGGGGGGGGGCTCTCGTTTATAATGGAAAGCCGCTTCTGCGGGTGCATGGGTCCTGCAAAGGTTTGCAGCTGGTAATGAGCGGCGGCCTTGCACGGCAGCTGCGGGACACCAGTGCTTTTCCGACGATAGCCTAATGCGTAAGGCGGGGCTCTCGTTTATAATGGAAAGCCGCTTCTGCGGCTGCATGGGTCCTGCAAAGGTTTGCAGCTGGTAATGAGCGGCGGCCTTGCACGGCAGCTGCGGGACACCAGTGCTTTTCCGACGATAGCCTAATGCGTAAGGCGGGGCTCTCGTTTATAATGGAAAGCCGCTTCTGCGGGTGCATGGGTCCTGCAAAGGTTTGCAGCTGGTAATGAGCGGCGGCCTTGCACGGCAGCTGCGGGACACCAGTGCTTTTCCGACGATAGCCTAATGCGTAAGGGGGGGCTCTCGTTTATAATGGAAAGCCGCTTCTGCGGGTGCATGGGTCCTGCAAAGGTTTGCAGCTGGTAATGAGCGGCGACCTTGCACGGCAGCTGTGGGACTCCAGTGCTTTTCCTACGATAGCCTAATGCGTAAGGGGGGGGGGGGGGGGGGGGGGGGTGGCGTGAAGATAGCGGCGGTGCTGCACTGTGCTTGTGTGTGTGGGGGAGGGGGGGAGGGGGGCTGGCTGTCGTTTATAATAAAAAGCCGCACCTGCGGGTGCAGGCCTGCACCCGCAGGCACCGCTGCTATCTTCACGCCTCACCCCCCCCCCCCCCCCCTTAAGCATTAGGCTATCGTCCGAAAAGCACTGGTGTCCCACAGTTCGATCCTCTCCAGAATAAATTCGATCATCTGGGCTTGGCATTCCTCCTCCACCGAAATGCGGCCACGTTTTCATCCCGCAACCTTCGGTTCATGAATACAACCTCAATTTTATACTAACAGGCTCTGAAACATGGCCAGAAGTCATGTTCATTTAAAGAACATTTAAGGCAGAAAGCTGGGCTAGTTGGTGTTTAGTTGGTGTTTAGAGCGCCTGTGTTGTCTTTCTCTACCCTTTCGTCCTTGTTTTTTAAGCGCTACTACTATGTCCTCTCAAAAGAACATTTGCCTCGATTTTGCGCCTTCGTTCACAAGCGAAAGTGGATTCTTTGTGGGCAACACCCGAATTCACCGCCACTGCTAGGAGATGCTTCCTAAGAACCGCTGCTCAAGAGTTGCAAATGGCGACGGTAAAATTTTACCGGCCAAATGGCTTAAATACGTCTTCAGTCCATTTTCCAGGGCTGCAAGAATAGTTATCGTCGTTAGTTGCGTAGTTCAACACAAGAGCGCTTTAGCCTGCCGATGTCAACATCGGCGTGTTGCTCCTGCTTGCTCACTTCCTGTCCAGTGCCGGTGGCGCAGTGTAGGTAGGCTGAAAATGTTCTAAACTAGCTGCTTTGTTGTTTTCACAGACTGTTATGTCACGAGAACACATACAAAATTATTTATTTGCTTTCCCAACTGCATGAACAACTCTTCTTTAGTTTAATTTTTTCTTACCCCAATCTGCCTTTGATGTGCATGACAGGGCGCTAAGTGCTTCCGAAACCCGCACGCGCGTGAAGACATCAGGAGTAAGTGTTCTATGCAAAAGAAAAAAGTTAAGAAACAACAGTAAAGCAGGGGTATCCCCACCTTGAGCCGATAGTGTCGAAGGACATGTGAGCCACTCAAAATGCCAAGCCTCTTGACGGCTTTCGCGTTAAGGCACTCACAGAGCGGAGTAACGCATGGATGGAAAAGCATTTCCAAAGTGAGCTTTCGCGAAGATGGAAGCATAGCCCCAGCGACGAGAGCATTCGGTCGCTGTGCAAAAAGGCCACTAAGACAGAAAGGGGGAAAAAAATGGAAGCACAGTAGGGACAGGCGCCCCCTGAGCGCACAAGGACCCTCTGGCGCCGAGAGTTTCCACAGTAGAAAAACAACAGTGGTGATGGAACGCGAATCAAAGGGCGCTTCTGCAAGGAGGAGTGACGACGGCTGCGGGAATGAATGCACGAAGAGAAGCGCACAGAAATGCTGAAGAGTTGCGGAAATTGAGGTATGGAATGATCAAGACCAGTTGCTGGGCTAGTTGGTCCATGTTTATAAAGGTGACGTTTTGCCGCGCAAATGAAAGACGAACTCAGAGACAGACAACAGGTAGTACAGGCCTCCAACTAAGTTAACGAACAAGACAAAACACGTTCTGCACGTGTGCCTAACGATAGTAATGACATCTGATTCGCTCTTGATCACGCGGCTCCTGCTTTGGGAATACCCCCTTTATATCGCCATTAAAAGAGATATCGCACGTTTTAGCATCTGCTTCGCATGTGGGAGGTCCGGGGTTCGATCCCCAGTGCCGCCGAATGCCCAGCGGTGATGCAATGGTACAAGCTTTGTTTCCCCTGCCTGGTGCTCGGATTCTTTAGGGTGAAATGTTTTGGAAATGGATCTTTGACCTTCAGTAGAAGAAAAAAACCTTGTGCCACGGCGCTCTTTGCCCACAGACGCCCTTGCGCCATAAAATTCGTCATCGTCAAAAGAGAGATATCGAGAGAAGCGGTAAATTCAACAGTCCTGATCGTTTTCACCTTCCTTAAACTGGCTAGCTGCATGCGTGCTAGAGCAACGGCTACTCCAAGGAGCATGTCAGTTGTGCAGCCAGGGACTTCTTTGAGACGCATTTATCTCGTAGCATCGGCCAGATCGGGAGATGATCGAACGAGAGTGTCCGACCGTTCTCTCGATAACAAACCGAATGACCATCCCACTGCTGATCTTCCAATTTCAAGTGTTAGCCAATAGCCGTGCAAATAAAGCTACTGAGCGAGATGTAGAACACTATCGCACGTAAAATGTTAAGGGTCTTTTTTTTCTTACAAAAAAGACTCGGGACCGCTTGCATCAGAGACACCACGATATCTCTTTTGGGTGGCGAAAGGCACCTAGTAGGTGCGATAGCATAAGAGCCATTCCTGAAGCAAAGATATGGAGCTGTCCGTGTGTTTTAAGTGCGACCAGGTGCCATTCCCACTGACAAACATTAAGCGCATGTGCTGAATGTTTTCTTCGGCTTCCGTTCGAGTGCAGCACCACTCCTGGCAGTTTTCTGTCTATGCGTTCGTCTTTCATTTCCGCTGTAAAACTTTGCCTTTAGCACCAAATAGCAACGCACAAGCACGCGTAATAGGAGGAGGGAAAATACGAACGATCAGTTAAGCAGCTCGTAACGTAAGCGCTTTATGTTCAGGAAAATGGCTTAAATAAAATATTGTTAGTATTTCGAAAATCCGATCCCGTAGTACAAATCGGGTTTGTGGGCCATCTCCTGCACACAATGATCTCTGCTCGATTTATGAACGAAGTTCAGTGCCCACTAATGAAGCCAAATGATGATAATTTTCTGTTAAACTTCGACACCATTCGTAACCCATCAGTGGCGTTAAACCGAAGTGCTACAGAAATGCTCTAACATCACTTGTCGTTGGGGGACGCGAGAGATGTTTCATGTCGTGTTTGTATTCAGTGGCCGTTAACCAGTACGAGTCTAAAGTGCTGCTGTATGTGAAAGAGACGATTAAAGCGTGCACCTTAGCTCTAAGCGTCGCAGTTCTATAACGGTTTGCGACAGCATCTCAGTATGGGGACCACCACTAGTCCATTCTTATGTTAATATAAACCAGTGGCATGCACCTGGTTCGTACACGGCCCACAACGACCATGGAAGGGGGAAGACTGCACTGGGGCGCTATGCTGGAAGGCCCGAGTTTGCTGAAACTCGGAATCTTCCCGAGCTCTGGCGACGCCCTCAGATGAGGGAACTAATGGTAGCAAGACAAAATCCCACCCTCGTCACGCCTCAAACTTCATTGGGTTATCTGGATATATTCCGTGATTTATCATCACATCGGCGCCACCTCATCGGCTTCTTGGGCGGTCTACAAAGAACGGGTCACGTGAGCCAACCGCCGGTGCACTTTTCATTTGTGTGTCGCTCCACCAAGAGCATTGCGTGTGCAAATAGACAAACGAGGCTTGTTGAATTTTATAATGCACTTAATACACCTTTAGTGTGCAAGATATGGATTTAAAGCGCTTTGGAGTGATTTATGCGTTATTAAATTTTGCTTTGTACCGCGAGGGAACGCTACCAACGCCCGCCATCAGCTGACCGCCAATGGCGACGAGGTACATGTGCAACGCTGTGAAGGCTACGGAAGTAGTCCGCAAAAAAAAAATAAAGAGCGGTGTATCACTCCGCGCTGTTCTGTGGCCGTGTGGTCTAACGCGTCGCTCCGGAGAGTCGACAGGCAATGGGAGCGCGTGGGTTCAAATCCCGCATGGTGAAACTTTTTTATCTCACATTTTTTTTTTCATCGCAAGTTGAATTTCGCGTGACTTGAATGAGAAAACTCGTTTTGTTCAGAATCGCTTGAATATTATGCCGTGTTCTGAAATGAACTGCATGCATCTGTTCATTTCATGCATACCCCGTTAAAGGGCCACGGACCACCCCAGCTCAGCAGACACTCTCTACCTCTCTTTCAGCGAGCCTCCTCTCCTTCCATTCCCTCCTCGAAATTCTTCTCTCCCGCTCCTCGTCGAGTAGGCTCGGCAAGGCAAAATCACCCCTTCCTTCTCCGACGTAAGCCGGAGGCGTGGTGTCTGTGGAGTGCGTCACGGGGCTACGTCATGGCCCCGCCTTCAATAGAATTCTTTTCTTGGTTTTTGCTGCTGGGGCTGAAACAGCGTCGTCGCATTTTCTCCGCACACTGAACGATCGAGAGGCGCGATCGGCTCGACCACCTAGACTTGTTAGCGAGCGCACCCTTTCATACATCTGTTTGTCATTCCCAGTTAGCGAGCCACCTTTTCATTTTTTTTTTAGGCCTCCCCACCGTTTCACGAGCGGATGGGCGGAAGTCGTTTCTGTTCGAAACACACGGCGAAGTGCGGACCCGGCAACCGCCCGTTTGCTTTTCTTCATGTGTGTTTGTGTTCTGTGTGTTTGTGTCTTTTCTCCGCTCCGAAGCCCATGTCGTTCATTGGAGTCAGGGCGTACGCAAGATGCATGGAGGATAAGCGGTGTCTATGCGGAGCGCTCAAGTGGACGAGCGAGGGAAAGGCTCTGCTGCACTACTAATTAAAACCTTGTTTTGGGGGGCTCGCATAGAAGAAAAGAAACTGAGAAGGGAGCGCGCACGCAGAGCTTCTCGTGACGGGATCACGGCGGGGGGGGAGGGGGGGGGGCGAACCAACTCCCTCAGTTTTACTATTTTTTACTTTTTATGGCAAGGGTTCAAGGCTGTCGCCGCACGCTCCCTCCGCAGTTTTTTTTTTTTTTTCCTTCATGCGGGTTTGGAGGCATGAGCCAGAACAGAAGGCGCTGCGGAAAGCCTTGTGCAAACGACGCGACGCCAAGGCTACGCCCAACCTTCTCCCGTCAGTCAGAACGATGCACCAATGGAGTGCCTTTAGCGAAAGTAGCCACCCTTGACGTCAGCGGGGTGCAGAGTAGTGGGCGGGGCCCGTTTTTGAAGGAAGGAAAGAACGAACGGGCTTTGATTTGAATTTTCGCAGCTTTTCGGGGCGCGCATGGCTCTAGTATTTTGCAGAGGTTATCTTCGATGCCTCATCTATGCAGTGGGCTTGTTTTTCAAAAATGTCCGGACCCTGGTCAGTGGCCCTTTAATGTGAGCTGTCCGAAATTCGTTGTCAGTGAGCTCGAACCGGCTTTTGGTGAGTAGTGGCGGTTATCTTCCCGATTCTGCAGCATTGTGACTATACTTTTTAGATGCAAGTGAGAGGTTTGTGCGAAAGATGACATTCATTCGTCGGATTTAATTAATTAGCACAGTGGTGAGTGCTCTGCAGTGACCCGATTAACAAGTGGCCATCTGCAACTTTCGATTTCGCCGTTGCCGAGGAGCCCACTTTTTTTTTTGTGGGCCTTTCTTGAGGTACCTGGCATGTTATGAATTGTTCTGTGGAACCGGTTAGCGGCTGATCCAGTCTTCGCCAAAAGAGTCTGGGACCGACTTTGGCACTGTGCTGTAGAGTAGCCCAAAGGACTTGGCGAGAACAATTATTTTTTACTGATTGCAATGTTCAATGCATAATGTACCTCCCTCGTGAAATAGTTGGCCTTCACCATGTCAGGGCTGGACTTCGAAGGGGCCTTTACGCCAATGTAGGTCCTGTGGACGCATCCCACGACGTCTGTGATGCCGCCGCGCAGAAGGAAACGCTCCTCAACATACGCACGCTCGGCCGCAGTCGTGGGCAAAGCGAGCCACCGCTTCTGCACAGCCGCGTCGATAAGCGCGTCGGAGACGTCCCTCACACAGCGGCTCACAGTGCTTTATTGGCGTCCAATAAAGCGGTCTGCGCCGACGCTCCCCTGGAAGCTCCCGGTCGCGAAGAACCGGAGGGCGCAGAGGACTTGCTCTTCGACCGAAAGCGAATGAAGCCGGAACGCACTCTCCGCAGGCGTGGGTCGTCGCCTAACTATTTACACAACCATCGTACCGATTTTTTGGAGAGGCGAAAATGTCGCTGGAATTCGTCGTCGGCCAAGGCAGTAAACGGGTCCAGCCGGCCGTACTGACATTTGCCGTCAGAGGAAGCGATTACCCAGGCTGCTGCTGCTGACGCCATGACAGTCCCGAGATGAATTCGGGGCACTTCACCGTTCACGAGTTTAGCTCCGAGTTCACCTGTCAATCAAAACCATTGGTCACGCCCCCGGCGTGCCGTACATAAATTATAGGCGTACGCGCTATGGGTGGGCCACTCCCAACATCCCTGCCGGCTACAGGTGTGCTGCGCGGCTGTGCTGATTGCTGACAGACATCGACGATGTTGACCATCGAAATATAACAGGCAAAACGGACGTCATCGCTGATAAATCTAAGCACATCTGCGAAGGACACGCAATGTGGCGAAAGCCGTCGATTTCTTCGCTCGCATACCAAGATTGCACAACACTATAGCCTGTTGCAACCACGTAAGACACAGCACAACGCTGAAGGCGCGTCACACCTGCTTGCAAGGCGTCAAACATGGAGCACGACGACGAACCGGTGCTTGGAGCACGTCCTACTCCAACAACATCGAACCACAGGTGTTTGGCTTGGCCGTCCTTTCATCGGTGATAAAGCTCAGCATCAATGTGTCAAACACATCTGGGATCGACAAACGATCGCTGCTCCAGACCCAGTGCAATAAAGTGTTTGTAATTTCCAGCACGCAAGCACTGCGTACTTCACAACCGTAACACCTTTCTCTGTTATAATTCAGATTCCATTATTACAAACAGGATCCCTCACCTGCCCGAATGATATTAATGCGGTATAAAACGGCTATCGACGCTAGTGACCAAACCAGTCCGCAAAACCTTGAAGTGCGCGACGTTAACAAATACTACGCAGATACGCGCCCCACCCCCTTCAAAGCTTTTAGTCAGCGTCTGATGACATAGGATGAGTTGTGTCGCTGGGTAGCACGCTCTTCGCATCCGCAGTGCACTATAGAGGCGTCATACACAACAGGCATACGTAATGAATCATTGAATAAAGCCAAACAGCAATTTTTTTTCTCACACCGCATCACAGCCGCTCGCACGGCCAATTTCTACCGCTGAGATTCGCCAAGAGCGTAGTAAAAGCAATGGTTGGCCATAGCGGGGTGCGGCAGCGGCCGTAGACGCGGAGAGCTCCACCTGAGGTCGCTGCAGAAAGCAGCAGTGACACGGGGGTGCAGTGAAGTTCAGCTTTTTGCTTTTGTTTATTATGCAAGCCAGAAGATGCATGACTGTTATATTTTGATATGCGACACAATAAAATATATTATCGCAATGGCCGAAAAATAAGACAGATTCAGGGTGTAGTAGTTGCCCAGTCTTTCCAGTCGAAGGCAGCGCTACCGGCGGCGTGTCAGCGCAGGAGCTCTCTCGTTTTCGACACGGTGGGCTGCCGCTCTAGTTCGTTTGCAAGCCACGCTGCAAGCAATGGCCTCAGTATCGCCTCTAGCGGCAGAAAGCGTCAAATCTTTGTCAATTTCCTAAAGCTATGCTTTTCAACAAAGCTTCAGTGGATTCAGATTTTAAAATACATTTGGAAATGTACAAAATGTTCATAATATTATCTGTTGCTTTTTAACGTATTCGAGAGAAGAGAAAGGGTTGATACAAGAGTGCACCTAGTGCGCACTGTTCGTCTTCGGAAATGGAGAGACAGATAGAGCCTGAAAGAGAAGACACGCCTTTGACGCGCCCGAAAAGGCGTGTCAAACAGCTAGCGGCGAGTGTGCAGATAGATAGCAGAGAAGTCACGATTTCGCGATTGCTGATATGGCGCTGATAACTTCAGGTAGCGCTGCGGCCTGGTATTGCACAGTGTATTGTGTTTGAAGTGTGAAACAGGCGCGCAGGGTGCGCTTGTATCGCCTTTACGTGGCTTTATCTCTACATTTTATTGGCCGCTGCCTGCGCACGTTCCGCGCTATCTTCGTTCACTGACTGCCGTCATCGCAAACTCGGATGAAACTCGGGCGAGCGCCAAACTCGGGCCTTCCGGCATAGCGCCCCTGGTATTCCTTTTTCAGCTGCCACCGCGTGCGTTCTAGTTTCTGGCCAACTAATGACGCGTATCTTTTCGCGGTCGTCCTACTTACCTCAGTAACGGATCCTTGTTTTGTATCGATGAGCCCTGAGGAAGATTTAAACAAACATAACGCTCGCATGCGGTATTGGTAGTTATCCTCTATTGATAAGATGACAATGGAATGGAAGCCGCGGCATATGCCATCGAGTCGTGAAGCACCTGAGCTGCGGCTATAGTTTGAGTAAAGGGAGATGACAGCAGGGGGAAAGAAATAGGGTAAGTAATTTCATTTTCGCGACTTCAGTATTTCCGGAATCAGCTCAGGTCGCAGTGCAGGATTATTGAAGGAATGGAAGGAAAGCTTCAGAATGTCACAGACAAATTTCTGCGAATTGGTTGCTGCCCTTGCTCCATTTGTGTCTCCGGAATGTAATCACGAGCGAGAGCAAGTGCCAGTTGGCAAAACAATCCCAATTGCTATGTACAGACTGGCTAGCTGCTGCGACTACGGAGTAGTAGCAAAGCAGTTTGGAATCCACAAAAGCACTGTGCAGAAATATGTATACCTTTTCTGTAAGAAGGCACCTCGCAAGCAAATAAATCTACCTGCCATCAACTGAAGAGGCCACATTGACTGCCAAGAAGTTCTGCGAGAAGTTGGTTGGTTGGTTTATGGGGTTTAACGTCCCAAAGCAACTAAGGCTATGAGAGACGCCGTAGTGGAGGGCTCCGGAAATTTCGACCACCTGGGGTTCTTTAACGTGCACTGACATCGCACAGTACACGGGCCTCTAGAATTTCTCCTCCAAAGAAATTCAGCCGCCGCGGCCGGGATCGAGCCCGCGTCTTTCGGGTCAGCAGCCGAGCACCATAACCGCTAAGCCACCGCGGCGGCGCTCTGCGAGAAGTGCCACATCCCACAGATATGTGGTGCCATAATTTGATGGCACCCATATTCCCATCACTGCACCAAAGAAAGGGCAGAGAGACTTCATCAACCGCATTAATATGGTCCTCCTACAACATACATGCAGTCGTGGACGACCGTGGACTGAGTGCATTTGCTTATTCATTATTGCACCTAAGTTTTCTTGCTCTTTGTATGCAACAACAATAACGGAAAACTTGTGAAAAACAGTAATGAAGCCTGCTGGTTACGTGCTTATTTCTCGTTACTCTGTAATTCGAATTTTGTCATAATTATTTTGATGGTTGCGCTTATCTGCAAGTGTGCTAGGGTGAGGCATGACGAATTTTCAGACGACAGGACCTAGGACCTCTCCCAAGAGGTGCTTATCATGATTAACGAAAATGACATCCATTTGCTGGTACTCTAGTGCATGTATCTTATTCTGCTTAAACTGTGGGAAATCCATAAGTAATATATTTTTCTTTAAAATATCACAACAGATCTTTCAGCTCACTTCACAGATCTTTCAGCTCACTTCGACCGCCGCGGCCGGGATCGAACCTGCGTCCTTCGGGCCAGCAGCCGAGCGCCGTAACCACTGAGCCACCGCGGCGGCAATTTGGCTCCTTCCAAACAAGGGCATCCACAGCTTTGGGCGGCCCCGTTTCTTAGAATGGATCTTGCCGTGGCGACAGTGCTGGCTTAGGTGGCCCAATTTGCTCTTATTAACAGTGTAGTCATGTTCTTTTAACCTGCTATTTACACATCTCCCTATCTGCCCAATATACTCATGGCCACAAGACAACGGTACAAGGTAGACAACACCCTCTTCACAAGTGATAAACCGTTTCTGATGGTCAATTACACATCTTTTTTTCCTTCCCTTGGTTACTGCACGGATTTGTCTTTTTGCAAAGCATCGACAGCTTTATGGGCGCTGAAAATACAACTTCAACGCCTACTCGTCCTCCTATTTTCTTATGTTGCGGGAGGTCTGATGAATGTAAGGAATGACAGCTACTTTCCTGCGATTCTGTTGTTCATTGGTACCTTCCTGCATGTCGAACTGTCTGGTTCTTTTTTTTTTCCTTTCTTGGAGCAGGCCCTCAGCTACAGAAACCGTTAGTGGCCCATGATACCCAGAATCAGACAGTCTTCTAATCTGTAATTCCAAGCATTCTTGCATCATGTGTTCGCATGAGCTTTTCAGCGCATTTGTCGGGCAGTACTTTTTTTTTGCACGAGGTTCATAACCCGAACAGATGCAGTTAGTATGAAATTTAAGTCTGCGATCTAAAAACTTGATAGAGTCTGGTCAGGAAGCTCATGCGTAAGAATTAATGGTGTTAAATGTCTTTTAAATTTGTCAAGCACATTTGCAGCATCCGTATAAAAATCTGCCTTAGAGTTGTCAGTGATGATGAAAAATCGTCCACGAATCTAGAATTTTTTTTCACAACTTTGGAGCCACTTGAGCTTCAAAACCGAGCAACTAGATCCATTCATTCATCGTATTTTTTATATCAGCATATCATCCCTCAAATCAAAGTCCAGCCTACCTACCCTTGCTCATCGCCGCTACATTGCTAGTTTATGTTTGTTGCACAAGTTTTTTTACCCTGAGCGACGACGGGAACCCTACATCTGCGCACCACCACCACGCATCTCCCTCCGCACCGGCCATCACCAGAAAGTGTCACGACCTCGCGCCCGCACCACTACATTTTCTTCATCATTCTTCCCCCGGACTGCGAACGACTGGAACGGCCTTTCCAGAGAACTTGCTACTATCACATGCCAATCATTGTTCATCGAAAGAATCACGCGTGTACTTGCTCAGTGAAAATCTTATATTTGTATAACTTACAACTTATCTGTTACTTATTCTGTTTTTCATTTCTGTGTGCCCCACCCATTATGTAATACCCTCTAACGAGGGTATTTAACGTTTTAAAGTGAAGTGAAGTGAAGTGAAGAAAGAGGTCGCTGGTTGCCATCGACTTAGAGAAGCGAGCGCAGATATACATCCCGCATTGCTAAAAACCCACTCACTCCAGAACTGTTCTGAAAGAAAGCAGCTCCAAGCGCGTCAATAGCCTGTTCAACACACAACAGCAATTCATCCTGTGGCAAGGAGTAAAACAGACCTTTGATGTCTATTGAAAAAAGCCAATACTGAGCTGTTTTACTCCTACGCGGGTTTGGCAAGGCGAAACAACCGCTTCTTTTTATACAGACCTCTTTTCATGGGGAGGGTGGAGCGCATTGACTGCATTTTTTTTAATGCAGAGTTTCGGACGTGCTTATTGACTATTGATGCGATTTATTATTAAAGCCCAGTTTTGGTCAACAGTTCACTCAAAAAGGTAGGCATGATTATTTACTGTTTATTGTTAAATATACTTTCTTTGAATAGTGCAAGGTCACGGTTAATTGGTGTGCTATCTCCTTTCGTAAAGTCCCTAATTATATTGATGCCGCTCTGTTCGCAGTATGCACTCTTAGTTTCAAACAAGTGGAGCAATGATAACTCAAACCGGGCATGTAAGTCGTAGTGAGAAGGTCAGGGGCAGTCGAAAGGATCAAGCCTAGCCGGTTAGGTTTCATCATCATCATCATCAGCCTGACTACGCCCACTGCAGACCAAAGGCCTCTGCCATATCTCTCCAATTAACCCTGCCCTGTGCCATCCGCGGCGCAGGTATGAGGTGCTATAGCCAAATCTTGTAGGTCTTGAGGCAAGCTGTGTAAAATTCGACTGCATGCATAAATTTTGAAAAACACTGCGCGGCTGCGGAAGGACCGGTTGCAGTGGGTTAGGGGCCGGACCAGTTTATTTCGGGAAAATTGAAATTGCGTAACAGATCTAAAGGTAAGGAAGGAAATCGTATACTCTTATCAATAAGTGCCAGTAAATGCAAAAGCTGATGCCGCGCTCGGTGGCCCATATAGCACACACAGAATGTCAGTCAAGCTGCAAATGGGTCTGGTGGGTTTTTGGCTTCCTTCGTTACTGCGCTACTCTGGTCACGAAACAGCAAGGAACGAGAAACCAAACAGACAGACCGAGCGATCTGTGTGTTTTTGTCCCTCGCTGTTCCGTAACCAGGGTGATGCAATAAGGAAGTAAAGCATGAAGAACCATCGAGACCCATTAGCAGCTTTGCTCGGTTAGTGACAGTTTCATGCCCAGAGGCAAGCAGTCAACAATGCACTTCAAGGCATGGAACGTTCCAAGAGAAGTAGCGACCGTAACTGCATCAGATGCGAGGTTATCGGCGACAAGAACCAGTGCACCACCTCCCTGTTTTGCAATTCGACATTTGCGGTAGATATCTCGATTTTCAGCCAAGTAATTCCTTACTCTTCATTTCACCTGAAAGCCGAGCCTCCTTCAGCACTACCACGCCAACTGCACATGTCAAGATTAGCAGACAAGGCGTCGCGTTCATTTACAATACTTTTTGGAACAGACCAGTTGGAGAGGATCAAGGTGATGATCTGAGAAACATTGCTGTACTCTGTTATAAACCGATATCTGACCGCAATGTATTATTTATTGAGAACTGGTTTATAATTTCAGGGGGTTCAAAGTCCCAAAAACGACTCAGGCTATGATGGACGCCGTAGTGAAGGGCTCCGGAAATTTTGACCACCTGGGGTTCTTTAACGTGCGCTGCTAACATCGCACAGTACACGGGCCTCTAGAATTTCGCCTCCATCGAAATTCGACCGTCGCGGCCGGAATGTTGTTCTTGTTAGTGGCTATTAATTATTAACAAGAATAAAAATGAAAGAAACAGATGTTGCTAGCCGCGGCATATGCCTTCGAAACCTGAAGCACCTGAGCTGCGGCTAGCGAGAATAAAAGAACAGGGAGAGGGCAGGCAGAGAGAAAGAGAGGGGGGCGGAGGCCTGGCCGGAATGGAGCCCGCATCGTTCGGGGCAGCAGCCAAGCGCCATAGCCACTGAGCCATCGCGGCAGCATTTATCAAGGACTGTGTGCTAAGGACGCAAAAATTATTTCGTCGCGAAAATTAAACCGTTTCCAGTATCTGATTATTTCTGTGCTTGTTGATGCCAACTGGCTGGGAAGCATCTTTAATGGTGTTTAAGCGTCACGGTGCCCCCGCATGTCCGGTCATCGTTATCCAACGGAGGCTAAAGCTGCGCGATGTCATTTTGACGCCTCCAGCGAAGGCAACCAACATTGTGCAGCTGTTTCACCGAGCAACAACTCCTACTCCGATACTGCCTCTTGACGACCGTTTTCTGAGAGAAAAAGTCCTTCGATAACAGGTGAAAGGAAACCTGTGCAGGCCGCTTATCTCATCTTACTCGTCATGACATGCCGGCATAATTTCTTGAATGAGATTTTTGGGCACAAGAAGAACATGCACTGTCCTGTTGGGCGCAAAGTTCTTCTTCAGGAGGACATTATTGTGAAAGACGAAGGACGACAGCTACCGCTTGAACCCTCGGGGAGGCGATGCGGTCTTACCTTTCAGATAATCAACTAGGCTTTGCAACTCAGGATCCGAGCGCTGCTGCTGCGCGGAACTGCTGGCGCTTACCGGTCCTAAGAAAGCGTCGTCGTCTTTCTTTTCCGGTGCTGTGTCGACGGGGGCTCGCGACAAGCAGTCTACGTCGGAATGCTTGCGGCCAGATTTGTAGAATACAGTTATGTCGAATTCTTGAAGGCGTAGGCTCCAACGGGCAAGGCGGCCGGAGGGATCTTTCAAATTGGCTAGCCAGCACAGAGCATGGTGATCGCTCACAACCTTGAATGGTTGTCTGTACAGGGAGCGGCTAAATTTCTACGTGGCCCAAATAATGGCGAGGCACTCATTCTCGATGGTCGAATAGTTGGCCTCGGCTTTCGACAGTGAACGGCCAGCATTCGCGATAACTTTCTTTTGTCTACTATTTTTCTTAACGAGGACCGCTACTAAACCCACACTGCTTGCATCGGTATGAATTTTGGTTTCGGCGTTTTCATCAAAGTGCCAGAGCACAGGATGGGACTGTAAGCGGCGCTTCAGCTCTTAAACCTTCCACTTGCGGTGTTTCCCATTTGAAAGGCATGTCAGCCTTGGTAAGTTGGGTCAAAGTTTCAGCGATGCGCGAAAAGTTCTTTACAAATCGCCGGTAATAAGCGCACAATCCAAGGAATCTGCGTATAGCTTCCTTGTCATTAGGTTGTGGAAACTCTCCGATCGCAACCGTCTTCTGAGGGTCTGGACGAACTAAATCCTTGCTTACGACGTGACCAAAGAACAGCAGCTACTCGGTGGCGAAGTGGCACTTCTCTGGTTTCAGTGTTCGGCCTGAAGTCTTGATCGTTTCCAGCACTATCCGAAGCCTTCTGAGGTGGTCTTCAAAGCTTGGGGAGAAGACAAGAACGCCATCTAAGTAGACTAGACAAATCTGCCACTTCAAGCCTGCGAGCACCGTATCCATTACTCGCTGGAACGAACGGCATCACCTTGAACTCGAAGAGGCCGCCTGGTGTGATGAACGCAGTCTTCTCGCAATATCTTTCGTCGACTTCAAGTTGCCAGTAGCCGCTTTTGAGGTCCATCGATGAGAAGCACTTAGTGTTGCACAGCCGATCCAATGCGTCGTCGATGCATGGGAGGGTGTAGACATCCTTCTTCGTAATGCTGTTCAGGCGGCGGTAACAGACACAAAAGCGAAGGGTGCCGTCTTTCTTTTTCACTAGGACGACTGGTGCTGCCCACGGTCTCCTTGATGGCTGGATGACGTCGTTACGAAGCATGTCCTCAACTTGCTTGCTGATAGCTTGGCGTTCTAGCAGCGATACGCGCTAGGGGCTCTGTCGGTGGTCGTTCTCGTGGCGCAGTGGCGTGTTCGTCTGTGACAATGCGGTGCTTGGCAAGCAGGGTTCGTCGCACATTCGATGCTGATGAGCGATCGCTGCACCTTTGAAGAAGACTGCGTATTTGGTCTTGTCTGCTCCGTGGTAATGCTGGGATGATATCGAACGTGGGTTGTTGGCCTCGGTCAGATGGTTCTGCGGGTTGGTCGGGGAGGGCAAATATGTCTCTGATGTCTGTCAGCTCGTCAAGAAAATCAATCGTCGTACCTTTGTTTAGATGCCGGTATTCTTCGGTGAAGTTGGTTAGCAACACCTGGGCTTGGCCATTTCGGATTTTGGCGACTCCCTTGCGACACCTGGTCCTCGATTCAGGAGTAACTGGGTGTTCCCCTCGATGACGCCATCGGCATTTTCGATGACTCCAATACCTATGCAGGCGATGACACTCAATCGGGGCGGCACGCTCAATGCTCCGTCGAGGACGTTGAAAGCAATGTGATGAGTCGCGCTCGTCGCAGCAGGTATGGCTTTGTCCGTGGAAAGCCTGATCGACTTAGATCGAAGGTCGATGATTGCCCGATGTTCATTCAGAAAGTCCATTCCCAAAATCACGTCTCGCGAGCATTGATATAGGACCAGGAAGGTTGTAGCATAGTTTAAGAGCGTACGTTATTGGGCTAGTCGGTCAATCATGGTGAATACAAGGGGGGGTACTGCGCACAAAACGACAAGGACAAGAAGATAACACAACAAGCGCAGACTCGCGACTAACTTTATTTGAAAACACGACACTCCTTTTATAGTTGCAAACTGTCACATCACACACATGTGGAAACCAAAAACCTGTCTTGATTGTGATACAGTTTGATAGAAGGGTCACTTACGCAATCTTTATCCTTCTGTTTGATGCAAAACGCCTCAGCCAACTCACGCGCCACCTGGTCACGGCTCCTCCTCAAAACGTTTGTATCTGTCAGCAAAGGCAGGCAAGGGTTATTGCGCGTAGCATCCGGGCATGCGCCACAATGCAGGGGTAAATTCGACCCTGTCCCTGATTTCATGGAAAGCTGGTGTTCCCTTAAGCGCTCATTCAGACATCGGCCTGTCTGACCGATGTATACCCTGCCACAGGTGAGAGGAATCTGGTAAACGACACCCGTCTGGCACCTGACAAAACGAGTGGCATGACGCTTCTCGCAGTCCGCTTTCCTCTTCCCTCCGGACATGACCTGAGGGCACAATGAGGCCAACTTGCATGGGGCGGTAAAAACTACAGACACGCCGTACCGTTCCGCCACGTTCTTCAAGTTGTGGGAAATTCTGTGAATATACGGTAGAACCGCTGGCCTCATTTCCTTAGAACGGCCACTATCCCGGCACGTCCTATCTTTCAGTTTGCGCAGAAGCTTCTCTGCCATTGCAACAATGATTGAAGCAGGCAAACCAGCCTTCGTCATCCTAATTACCTGATTATTGAGGCTCTCGTGCACAAGGTGAGCGCAAGACTTAGACAAGGCGCCCTGCAGGCAATACGTTCCGATAGCCAGTTTAACAGTTTTGGAATGTGCTGACCTGAACGGCAACAGGTCTTTCCGTGCACGTAGTAAGTACATCCAGCAAACGTGATCTGGTGTTAAAGTCAGGTTAATATCTAAAAACTGTAGCTTGTCATGTTCCGGTAACTCGTGAGTAAAGGTTAGACCCTTCCCATGTCGTCTGAAAATCGATAAAAATTCTTCCACAATCACAGTGTGCGTCGCGCCAGGTCGATCTTTAAGAAACACTAAATAGTCATCAACGTACCTAAATATTTTCAGAGTTGTCTCAACGTCAAAATAGCGCACCAGATCACAGTCAATGCTGGACAAGAAGATGTCAGCCAGTACATGTGCCACACAGAATTTATTCACAGAATTCACAGAATATTCACAGAATTTCCCGCAACTTGAAGTACGTGGCGGAACGGTACGGCGTGCCGGTAGTTTTTACCGCCCCATGCAAGTTGGCCTCATTGTGCCCTCAGGTCATGTCCGGAGGGAAGAGGAAAGCGGACTGCGTGAAGCGTCATGCCACTCGTTTTGTCAGGTGCCAGACGGGTGTCGCTTACCAGATTCCCCTCACCTGTGGCAGGGTATACATCGGTCAGACAGGCCGATGTCTGAATGAGCGCTTAAGGGAACACCAGCTTTCCATGAAATCAGGGACAGGGTCGAATATACCCCTGCATTGTGGCGCATGCCCGGATGCTACGCGCAATAACCCTTGCCTGCCTTTGCTGACAGATACAAAAGTTTTGAGGAGGAGCCGTGACCAGGTGGCGCGTGAGTTGGCTGAGGCGTTTTGCATCAAACAGAAGGATAAAGATTTTGTAAGTGACCCTTCTATCAAACTGTATCACAATGAAGACAGGTTTTTGGTTTCCACATGTGTGTGATGTGACAGTTTGCAACTATAAAAGGAGTGTCGTGTTTTCAAATAAAGTTAGTCGCGAGTCTGCGCTTGTTGTGTTATCTTCTTGCCCTTGTCTTTTTGTGCGCAGTACCTCGCCTTGCATTCACCGTTGTATCATAGGTTCGCCCATTTGCTGTAACTCTCGCTGTGCAGCCTCCTGATGGCGTAATAGCTGTGGTGCGAATCAGCGGGCCATCCCAAGTTGTTTTTACTTTCCTGAGTCGGACAGCGAGTGGCCCCGTCAGCTCCCGTGTCGACCAAGGCAGTAACCCCGTGACCGTCGACCATAACTTCAAGGTCACTTGTTTGCGTTCTCGTATTGCACGTTCTCTTCGGTGTCCGATCTCGGCTCCGTCGAGTGTGAGGCTGCGGTTGGCGTACTCCGACGTTACTTTTCTGGGCAGGGGTAAAAGCTTCAAATCTGGCCGCGTCGTCGTCGTCGCGGTGTTGCCGTCGTAATTGAGGCATGGCCTTGCGTTTTCGTCGATGGAGGATCTTTTGTTCTAGCGCTTAGAAGCAACCTCACCTCCAGAGGCTGTTTTATTCAGTTTAACCTTCGGGGGCTGGGGGAGCGTCCACGCACGGCGTAACCTCGGCTAGGAGATACAAAGCGCGGTAACGATGGCGACGGGGAACGTGATAGGCGGCTCGGCGAGGAGCTTTCTTGCCGACTCAAAAACGCCTCGATTTCGGCTGGTCGCTGGCCGGGTCGGGGTCGTGGGGCGTCGTAAGAGAACCCTCGGAAGCCCATTGACCTGTATGAACAGTACCAGATAATTTGACCGGCTTCGCCACAGTGGAAGCATAGCGGGCGGCGCTGGTCGGGAGTTCTCCACTCGTCGCATTTCCTCGGCTGTGTGCGACGCTCGTAGGAGGGGCGGGTTGGGGCGAGAGGGCGGTGGTCCAGCGGAGCTGGCTGAGGGCGACAGCGGCTTGGGTCCCGTCGTCGAGGTGCAGGAGGGCGCACTGCTGCGGCGTAAGTCGTGGCTGGGGGCTGCAGAGACTGCGTGCTTGTCGGCGTCACACCCAAGGCCTGTTGAACTTCGTCCCGGATTACGTCAGTGAGTGATGTAAGTTGCGGCTGCGTTTCCGTTGGCAGCAATCGACGGAGCTCTTCTCGCACAACTTGACGTATAACCTCCCGCAGGATATTGTTGTTAGCGGTGTCCAGTCAGCTTGCTGAGAAAACGCGCTGCTGGCGGTCGTACTGGCGGGCTCTGGCATCAAGAGTTATTTCCATGGTGGACGCCTCTTCTACGAATTCCGCGACGGTTTTCGGTGGGTTCCGTACGAGGCCAGCAAAGAGTTGCTCTTTAACTCCTCGCATAAGCAGCTGTACCTTTTCTTCTTCCTTGATGCTCGAGTCGGCACGCCGGAAGAGACGCTTCATCTCCTCAGTGTACACTGCAATGGTCTCATTTGGGTGTTGTATTCGAGACTGTAGCAGCTGCTGGGCTCTCTCCTTTCTCACGACGTTTGCGAGAGTCTTGAGAAGCTGCTGCTTGAAAGTTTCCCAGTTCGTAAGGCTATCTTCCTCATTCTCAAACCAGATTCCGGCTGGTCCCTCCAAGGCGAAGAAGACGTACCTTAATTTCATGGAATCATCCCAGTTTTTAAATATAGCTACACGGTCGGACTGTTCCAGCAATTCTTCGGGGTCAGCGCCAGGCGAAGCGTCGAAGGTTGGTGGCACCCGGGGCTGCTGCATTATGATTGGAGTCGACATGTGGGGCAAGCTCATGGCGGACGTTGCTGCTTGCCGTCGCTTCCTGGTAGGCTCCGGCAGAGTCCCGAACTCAGGTGCGTCCCCTAGCAGACGTCGGCTTGCGCGGTGGACTGGACTCAGGTCCTCGGTGAATGACTCAGAGGGCTGGCGTCACGACTTGCAGGGGGTCTCCGGAGCATGGAAGAGTACCCAGCACCTCCACCAGAAGTCATGTTCTAGTGACGGCAGTCCAGCCGTCAGGAAGACAGCAACAAGACTTGCAAACGAAGCTCTTTATTTGGGCTGACTTGCGCCCGCAAAAGAACTGAATCACTCGTCGACAGCGTAAGCAACAAACGTGCTCGTCAGTCGTCGAACTGCCCGCCGCTCCCGGCATCATTCAATTTAAAGCCGGCAAGGAAACTTCGAGATAACAGGTCGAGATCATCTAGAGTAATCTGGAAACACGTAGATGCAGCTCTTCATGGCTGTGATCAATCGAGACGAGTCCGGTCGCTTCTCGCGTCGCAAACAAATATGATAACACCCCTTTCCTGAGGCCTTGAGCGCGAACGAACGGACACTACAATGATGCGTGGCAATATCTACTCCTCATTCCGGATAGGTGTCTTCGATCTACTGGACATGTAAACCTCTTTTAACATTCGTTTTCTTGAGGCGGATGAATTTGAGGATAAGTTCTAAAAGGGTGATTTAGAAGCGAGAGGCCAAAAAAAAACATGACTTTCGAACAGACATCACTTTATTTAGCGCTGGCCACGCTAATTGCTACGATGTTGAATGTTTTCGCTCTCTACAGGTCCCTCCAATATAGAAGGGAACAAAGAATTAACACGAAAAGCAAAATGTTTCCCCCAAAAAGTTGAATGTGCCTTTTTTGATAATATAGACCTAAAGAAAAAATGGCGGCAAAGCAGCGATAAGACTACTTGTTAATCATAGTTATGGAGAAGTAATTAACTGACCATTCAGACTTTGTTTCGCTTTATACTGTGGCTAGTTGTACACACAAAGGCAGGCCGGACTTCCTCAGTCATTGGAGTTCTCCGTGGGAGATAGTACCCGAAGAAATATTTTTAATATATCGCAAAAAACAATCTTAACTGGTAAATAATTATTTAGTGGAGCCCGCCGTTTCCATGTTGTACAAGAAATAATGAACAAAAGATAGGGCATCTATGTCTAACAGAAAAACTGTTACATAAGGGATTTTGTAGTGCAACAAAGGAGGGGGTACAGCTATAAAACCCCGTTCTTTATTCATGAGCCAACCAGGCCCCAAACAAACGCTGCTATCTGTTAAGTGAACTGTCTTGGGCTGCAAAAATGCCACCCGAAAAAACCTGAACTGTCCAAATTTTAGCGTTCCCCTATTTATAACCAAATTTCAGTTTGAAAGTTATCGCCCGGTTTTTAGCCTCCAAATGCCGGAAAAAATTTAAACCCGGCAAAGAAGGGCACTACCTCTATATATACTACGTACAGTCGTTTTCAAAAATACACGGCCCACGGCTCCAGCCGGCGGAGCGGCCGCGCGGCCGCACCGCGGCGCTGCTGTCTCCGACCGGCGCTTGCTGCGAGCGTGCCCCGCGTGACGACAGCCTTCACCCTCACTCTCGAGCTGTTACGTAACGCGCCTGATAAAGTCTATGTGTGGCGTTCGCCCGTTTCGCCACTGGGGCTCGCTTCGGAAGTGGGCGCCTGGATAATCGCGGGTGTCTGCGCGCGCCGTGTGGGCGCGAAAATCGAGTGTCATGGCAAGGTGCTCCCGCTTTGCCGCGCTCACTTGCCGCTGCTTTTCAACAAGTGCAGGCTCGCGCAGCGCTGAGATAGGGCGGTTTGCAGTGGCGAGGCTTTGCTTCTCTGTTCTAATTGCACTTCGCATGTATAGCTGTTCCAAAAGCATGGTTTAAAATTTTTCCATTTCGTTTTAAGGCGAAACCTTTAATGGCCCATTACGAGAAAAGCCGGTCGCGTCTGTGTAGGGAGATGGTTCAAAAAGGAGGGTGATTTCATCGGCAATGCCTACATCATCAGGAAAGCAATGCTGCAACAAGGTGGGTTATGGCGTATTGCTCTGGAACAGGGGTGGATTCTACTGGATTGCAGGGAATGACGTAGGATTCAGTTGTATTACGGGCGTACTGGAGCCTGATGGTTTTCAAGGATGGGAGCCTGATGGTTACAGTATCGACGCTGCCCGCCGCCAACCGTCTGCTCACGGTAACTACGCTGGCTGGAGTGGCCGTAGAGGCCCGCGTCCCATACTCTTACATGGCAAGCTATGGCAAAATACAAGATGTACCTGTCACCTACACAGACGAAGTTCTGAAGGAATATCTACGTGACCAAGGTGTCCTTTCAGCAAGGAGACTAACCGTCTACACTCCTGAGGATGGTGGAAAGATCAAAGAGGTACGCCGTCGCGCAGTTATATTGGAATTCGCAAAAGATGCGCCGCTACCAAAAAGAGTAACGCTTGGGTTCTGTAGTTACCCTGTAACTGAATACGTCGGAGCGGCAACTCAGTGCTATAAATGTCAGCGGCATGGCCACATATCAAGACATTGTAACGGCCCCGTGCGCTGCAAAGTGTGTGCTGGCCCCCACTCGCACAAAGAATGCACTTCGAGAGCACAACCTAAATGCGCTAACTGCGGTGGCCCTCACCCTGCTTCCTATGGAGGGTGCTATAAAAAGAAAGCAGCCACAGTTGCTCGCACGGCAGAGCAAACACAAGGGAAACCCCCTAAGCGCCATGAACCACCACCTAACCCCGACGTGGTTTTCACGACTACGGCAGCTCTTTCCGAGAATCAGTCAACACAGCGTGGGAAAGCACCTGACAAGACCTACGCAGATGCAGTAAAAAAGAAGCGTGGGAAGTCCGTTGGTTCTTCTCCTTCATCAAAGCTGCTGCAGCGCACTGCACAAGACCCGACAAACAGCGTCGCTCGCTCTGAGCCTATGGCGCCACAACATGACAGGAAGATCAGCGACAGGCAGCAAACCGGAAACTCTGAACAAGATATCACAAGCCTACTCATTCCGATGCTGTTTGCAGCCATCACGGCTCTTATCCGTGCAAACCCCTCGTCAGGAGGACTCCCAGAAGTAGAAGCTGTCCTTGCAATGGAGCCGTTGGTGTCGGTCTCCTACGCTCCGCAGGGGCGTAATACCACACTTCAGTAATCATGGCTTCAACAGCGAGAACTTCGCCGCAGCTGACAATCCACAACATCTTTTGTACATGCACCATTTTCCAGTGGAACGCTCGCGGGCTACGCTCTAAACTCTCAGATTTCCGACAGCTGGTGCGAGCGCACCGCTTCCCCTTCATAGTCATCAGTGAATCACGCATCGAGGAAACTTTCCGACTCCATGGATACTATTTCCATCATTCACAACGACCAGATAACGTCAGCAGATTGCTGATAGGCTTTCGCAAGGATATCCCGGCCTCATCGGTTGATGTCCCGCCTCACAGCGACAATGAATACGTGTGCGCTGTCACAGTTATTGCCGGACAACAGTACACTCTGATTGGAGTATATCTTGAGCCAGGCACGCCATTTGATGCTATGAGACTTGATAACTTGATAGCAAGGACGCCCTCACCGCATATTATTTGCGGACACTTCAATGCTCATAATGAAATTTGGGGCAGCTTACATACATGTGCCCGAGGTGCCAAGCTTGCAAAACTTCTCTCCAAGCATTCAGTTCAGCCATTAAATGATGGCAGCATCACCTACCTCCGAGGCCCGACGACTACCAGCAGCATCGACGTGACATTTGTCACAAGTTCATTCGCCCACAACTTTGGCTGGTGCACTGATTTGGAGACACGCGGAAGCGACCATTACCCAATCCTCATATCGGCTTTCCATGCGCAGAAGAACCCAAAGAAATTCCTTACAAAATCTACAGACTGGGACGCATACAAGGACGCTGTAAGCAGAGGAATTACTGCGGCAACTCGCAATGAGGAATTAGCACCAACAATGGCGTATTGCCTGAGAGCGAGTACACAAATTACAACTAAAAATGATAGCCTACCTTCAAATTATGACACATTTCAAAGGCTCTGCGCTATACGCAGGCGAACTGAAAGGAAAGCTCTGCGCACAAAAAGCCTCGATGACCTACGTGTATGCCAACGGGCACAACGTCACATTCGACGCTATATGGATAAACTCAGTCGGCAAAAGTGGCTGGCGTGACTTTTGTTTTACGCTGGATGTGCGCCAACCAGTAACCAATATTTGGCGGATAGTTCAAGGTATGCGCACGCAACCTCAACAACTCCACCCCTTCGCTGCACTCTCCCTTCACGAACAAAAATCTATAAAAGAAGTCTCAGAAGAATACTGCAGGCTACTGTCGGCAGGGTCAGGGCATTCGACACTCTCCGCAAATGGTCAATCAGGCATCCCAAAGGCGGCAGTGCCAGCGTTAGACCTGCCTTTCACAATGGAAGAACTATCCACAGCTATCGCGGAGACAAATAGACATACGTCTCCGGGTCATGATGAGGTGACCTATGAAGCCATTGCAAAGCTACCCCACACCTCCCGTCTTCGACTCCTGGAGTATTACAATTCTTCCTGGATGACTGGTGAGGTCCCCACGGAATGGAAGCTGGCGAAAATTGTGCCTGTTTTGAAACCCTGTAAGCAGCCAACAAGCTACTCATTATTCCGGCCCATTGCCCTACTGAGCTGCGTAGGTAAGCTCATGGAGCGCATGATCTGCAAACGCATAACTTGGTTCCTAGAAAGCCGAAATGAGTTCCCCCAAGAAACGAACGGGTTCCGTCAAAACAGGTCTGCGACTGACAATATCATCTCCCTCGTCTCATCAATTGAGGAGTACCTTCATGCTGGGTACATCCCGACAGCCGTTTTCCTAGACATCAAGGCCGCCTTTGACTCTGTCTTTCACCATGCAATTCTCGCCGCCTTTGCCAGTCTTGGCCTTGGAGGAAAGCTATACAAATGGATTGGGCATTATGTGAAAGAACGGCAAATTTTTATGACCACTCCAAACGGTCCAACACGCTTTCACGCAGTAGAGAGGGGCGTACCACAGGGAGCGGTGCTCAGCCCTCTCCTGTTCAATATTGCCCTTATACACATAAGAAGAAACCTTCCGCGAGGGGTCCGTATAACAATTTATGCTGATGATATCTGCATCTGGACCGCATCACGCTCGCGCTATATCACCCAGCAACGTCTACACAGAGCGCTGTTGCACATTTCGATGTACCTGGCTTCCAGAGATCTTCGTCTCTCGCCAGAAAAGAGTGTTGCAATGGCGTTTACAAGAAAAACGATGACCCGATATCCGCTGCTCCTAGGCGGACGATCGCTACCATATGTACGATCTCAGCGATTCCTCGGTGTTGTAATCGACTATAATCTGTCATGGACACCTCAGATCAAAAACCTCCGCGAGAGGATCACTGCAGCATCGCAAGTGTTTAGGTTCATGGCGGGAACAAGGTGGGGTAGCAACTGCCGTTTCAATGCTTCTGCTTGAAAAAACCTACGTTGAAGGAACCTTGCGCTACTGTCTACCAGTGTTTCAAAGATTATCTACATCAAGCAATAAGTCTCTCGTTGCAGCACGGAACAACTGCCTGCGAATATGCCTTGGCCTCCCAAAGGGTTCCTCTGCATCAGGAACAGTAGCGGAGGCAGGATGTCTCCCACTAGAGGTGATTGCCGCCCAGGAAACTATGCGTACCCATCTCCGCCATGTTCTTCAAGGGAAGAAGCACTTCCTGCACCGTGTCCACCTAACTCACAGCAACTCTAGCTTCGGCCAGGCAGTGCAGCTCCTGCCCATCCCTACTATTAATCAGCCACAGAAACTACTACCTCTGGCCTTTCCTCCATGGACACTCTCTCCTCTAAAGGTGAAGAAGTTTGTTCCAGGTGTGAATGCAAAGAGCCGCATGCCACAGGCAGCGCTTCTGCAAACTACTCTCGCCTACTTAACGGAGGAATATAGGCAGCACACCCATATCTTCACCGATGGTTCAACTACTAAAGAAACCTCTTCATGTGGCCTTTATGTGCCCTCAACAGCCCTTTCCTTGCTGTTGAGGGCACATGAGGGCACACCCATGCCCTTTCTTACCGGCTGCAGCGGAGGACATCCTCTACGACAGCTGAGCTTCACGGCATTAAGGAAGCTGTTTCTTACATCCTGCGTCGAACCGCCGACCGTTGGGTTATCTTCACCGATTCGAAAGCACCTCTCCAGATCCTGGCCAACCTGCTGAAGAAAACGAATCACCATCCAGTTTCCCTGGACATCGGATATCTACATCATTTAGCTATTTCCGCAGGCCACTGCATAACATTTCAGTGGGTACCTGCTCACTGTGGCATTCAGGCTAATGAAAAAGCAGATGAAGCGGCCCGTAAGGGCCATCAACATTGGAGATACATTAGAACTTTTTTTACGAAATCTGATGCGTCCCAGTTGGCCAAAAGTTTTGCTTCCGAAGAAATGTATCGGCTTTGGAGTTTGCCGACATATCAGTGCCAATTCCTTCACTCAGTCGACCCACATCTTAGGTCAAGACTCTCACGCAGAATTCCTCGACATCTGGAAACACTTTATCATCGACTTCGTCTTAATGCTGCATATACAAACGGCTTACGATACCGTTTTAGACAAATGGACAGTCCGCACTGTGAAAACTGTGCCGCGATAGAAACTGTGGAGCATATCTTGCTTGAGTGCCCTGCATATGCTAACGAGCGTGCGTACTATGAACATTGCATGCAGAAGCTCTGCTCAGTGCCCCTTACAATGGACAAAGTTTTAGGTCCCTTAGCCTGCCTTAGTTCGCCCGCAGTTCGCCCGTAATACAACTGAATACTACGTAATTCACTGCAATCCTGTAGGATGCACCCCTGTTCCAGAGCAATACGCCATAACCCACCTTGTTGCAGCTTTGCTTTCCTGATGATGTAGGCATTGCCGATGAGGGCACCCTCCTTTTTGAACCATCTCTCTACACAGACGCGACCGGCTTTTCTCGTAATGGGCCATTAAAGGTTTCGCCTTAAAAGAAATGGAAAAATTTTAAACCGCGCTTTTGGAACAGCTATACATGCGAAGTGCAATTAGAACAGAGAAGCAAAGCCTCGCCACTGCAAACCGCCCTATCTCAGCGCTGCGCGAGCCTACACTTGTTGAAAATAATGGCTGAGGCTTAACTTGGTTAAGCCTGGAGAATGCGAAGCATCATCGTGTCGCGTAATTTGGAGGCGCACAACCACAGCGACGGCGCGAGGTGGGCCCCCGTTTCTCCACTGCCGTGACGTCATCGTGTCACGTGGTGTGGCATCATCGTGTCACGTGATTTGGAGGCGCACAACCACAGCGACGGCGCGAGGTGGGCCCCCGTTTCTTCACTGCCGTGACGTCATCGTGTCACGTGGTGTGGCATCATCGTGTCACGTGATTTGGAGGCGCACAACCACAGCGACGGCGCGAGGTGGGCCCCCGTTTCTCCACTGCCGTGACGTCATCGTGTCACGTGGTGTGGCATCATCGTGTCACGTGATTTGGAGGCGCACAACCACAGCGACGGCGCGAGGTGGGCCCCCGTTTCTCCACTGTCGTGACGCCATCGTGTCACGTGGTGTGACGTCATGCATCACGTGATTTGGAGGCGCATAACCACGGTGAAGGGCTGAAGTGGTAGCTAAAGTAGTATGCTTCGCATAAAAGCAGTGGCAAAGCGGGAGCACCTTGCCATGACACTCGATTTTCGCGCCCACACGGCGCGAGCAGACACCCGCGATTATCCAGGCGCCCTCTTCCGAAGCGAGCCCCAGTGGCGAAACGGGCGAACGCCACACATAGACTTTATCAGGCGCGTTACGTAACAGCTCGAGAGTGAGGGCGAAGGCTGTCGTCACGCGGGGCACTCTCGCAGCAAGCGCCGGTCGGAGACAGCAGCGCCGCGGTGCGGTCCTGCGGCCGCTCCGCCGGCTGGAGCCGTGGGCCGTGTATTTTTGAAAACGACTGTACCTCAGGAATGACGCACCAGTGATGTTTTTTCAGGTCAGAGATTGCGACTCCGCAAGCTGTCGCACAAGCACTGGTCCGGTTGTGAGATGTAGCGCAGAGTTACGCGAGTCAGCCTTCAAGCGGGAGAGTCGACCAACAAGGGCGGCCCCGTATCGCAAGCTCTTTGGTGGGCGCAAAGCGATGCTATCGCACTGCAACACGTAATAAGCGCTTAAGTGCCCTCCTAAATTTTTGTCTGCGGAAAGATAGCTGCGGCGGGCCAGCACGAGAAGCGAGGGTGAAAAGGTAGAGGGGAAGGAAAGTTGTTTCGGTGTCTCGCGTAAACACCTGAAGTTTACCATAAGATAGTTCACAGCACTTTCGTCAGAGGCGTGGAAGCACACACTCGCACTGCTGCTCTGGCGAGCTTGCGCCAGAGCAGCACAGTTACACGGGTTCACCTACGCGCAATGCTGTCGTTCTGCTTAAGAAAAACCAGCCAAAAAGACGGGGACAAAGGAGAGACGAGGCACACACAACGACTGGTCTCTCCTTTGTCCCCGTCTTTTTGGCTGGTTTTTCTTAAGTATAATGTACCAACTAACCCAGATTTCAACTCTTCTGTCGTTCTGCTTCGGCGCACTGCGACGCACACTTTGTTCGTTCCTCCGGAAAAACAAAGAGCGAGCTCCGAATCTCGTCTTCCCTCCTCCGCGCGTGCGAGGAGGCAGCCCCGTGTTCAGCGGAGAAATGAGCAGCGTTCCTTTTCCTGACGCCGCCAAGCGAGTTGATACGGTCCCGGGAAGTCGTGGGGGTAGAAAAAATAACGGGCGCATATAAACAGTTTGGAGCAGAGATCAAACAAACAAGGCAGTGGAACAACAGACGAATGGAAAATTCGATCCGATGGCTTCTCCTCTCCATCGCGGTTCTTCCAATGGCGATACAGGGGCACACAACCGTAGGCCCCTTTCTTCTTCCTCGTACAATGGATGGATGGATGGATACGAGGCCGCCGCGGTGGCTCAGTGGTTATGGTGCCCGGCTGCTGACCCGAAAGACGAGGGTTCGATCCCGGCCGCAGCGATCGAATTTCTTTGGAGGCGAAATTCTAGGAGCCCGTGGGCTGTTCGATGTCAGTGCACGTTAAGGAACCCCAGGTGGTCGAAATTTCCGGAGCCCTTCACTACGGCGTCTCTCACAGCCTTAGTCGCTTTGGGACGTTAAACCCCATACAACCAAACCAAACCATGGATAGGAGCGCCCCCTTTGAAACGGGGTGGTGGCAATTGATACCTCGCTCAGCTTTTCTTTCTTTATTTTTGTTCAACTGTGTTTTATCTGTGTTTTTTTAATTTTGTTTTATCTGTCGTTTAATGCTCTTTCTTTCTCTGTCCTCGTGTCCGGTACACTTACTGGTTAGTTTCCTAGTTCTTTCCCGCCACTGTGAGTCAACTCTCTTTCTGTATAAGTAGAATACCTTGCAACATATCGAGGTTAGTGAAATTGGCCAGTAATTATTAGGAACGGATCTGTCTCCAGATTTAAATACCGGGATTACATAAGCGGACCTCCAATCTTCTGGCACACATGTCTTATCGAGTAATCGTCGGAAAATGACAGACAGCAGGAAAACTGTGTGCGGGCAGGCTATTTTTAACAGTTTCGCGTTGATACCATCGGGTCCTGTGTTATAGTGTGCTGGGGTAGGTGTTTAATTGCCCGAGCCACGCCAAGCGCAGATATGTGAATGGATGAAAAGGGAATCTGGATATCGGCCTCAGGAAGCAGCAGTTGATTGTAAATGGGCAATTCGTCCGTAAATATTTGTGAAAAGTGGGTGTTGAATTATTCTGCACACTGTTTTATAGGCAGGGCGCTGCCGTTTGCACCCAAACGAACAGGAATAATATTAGTGCTTTTATGATTAACGGTGTTCCAAAATTTCTTAGGGTCTGTTTTTATCAAACTAGGAAGTGTAAAATATTTGTTTTTGGCTTCAGAAATTTTTTCGAACAATTTTAGAAATGTTTTTGTAATTTCCCCAGCCTGTAGCTTCCTTTGATGGAACCGCTTTCCTAAATGCTCTTTTCTTCCTATTGACATCTGCGGTAAACCAAGGAGCGTCACTACGTTTGCTTATCATTTGTTTTCGGCACGCAGGAATCTTCCGTTTCTTTGAGTTTGTCACGAAACAACTTCCAAGTTTCACTGACCGTGCGATTATGAAAATGGGCCTGAAAAGTATTTGGGAAAGTTTCCAGCAACAGGTTCATTTTTTCAACGTCCGCATGTGCGTAGTTGTAGATAAGCTTTTTGGTTCTTGTTTTGTCGCTCCGTGGAACTGAAAGACAACAGTGCGAAACCTTGCGCTTACTTATTTCTTCCAAGACGTGGATGTCGGAGCTCAGGATGGGTTGTTAGGATGAGGTCCAGGATATGTTTGCCGCAAGTGGGCTCGTGAACAATTTAGGTGAGCTGGTGATATTAAGGCGGAAGCCTTTAATGTCTCATCGTTGTAAGCAGCAGTTGTCGACAGAAATGTCACGCTTTTCAATTGGTCGAAACGGCCGTGACGTCACAGTGCGCGAATTTCAAACGGGGCCAATTGTTCTTTGGCTAGTAACCATGCAACCATTTGAAGGGATCGTATAGTGATGCTCCAAGTGGGACTGAGCTTAGTTAATTGCTTAATTATCCAATTAGCCTAATTAACTTTTCTTGTCAGGCGATATAAATAAATAAAACCGAGTATGAAATAGGTCGAGCTCGGGAATCGAACCCCTGTCTTCGGCGCGCGAGACGAGCATGCTGTCCACTCCGCCATGCCAGCTCGATGGTTAGGAATGAACAAAGGCGCGTCTAGTGAATACGGTGTCTTCGCTCACTCCCATCCTCCTACCTTCCCTTCTGGCGAGGTTCAGGTGTCCACCGACATATGGGAGACAGATACATTTCCTTTCCTCAAAAACCAATTTTCCAACGAGCGAGGCGTAGAACCGAATGGGCGATGGCGTTCTATAGACTCCCTGGCAGCGTTGCAAGACGCTCTCGCGTTCCACTCTTAGAGGCGAAGCTTAACATCTTAACCACACATCAGTGACCACACTTTAGCTCAAAAAAGTGCCCCCCCCCCTGAATTTTGACGGGTGTTCACCGAGATATGCGAGACAGTTACTGCGTAATTTCCTTTCCTCAAATACAATTTTAATTTTCTTCATTAGTCCTCTTAGTCTTATTTCACTCCCACTTCCTCCCTTCCTCTACGGTGCGGTTTAGGTGTCCACCGAGATGACGGAGAATTACTGCGCCATTTCCTTTCCTCAAAAAGCGTTGCGTTCAAACGGCAAGGCATCGCGCCGAACGGGTGGTGGCGTTCCCGTTCCGTGGACCCCCTGGCAGCTCTACAACACGCCGTCGCGTTCCACTCCCAAAGGCGAAGCTTAGGCGTCATAAATTAGCAGTTAATTAGTATTCAGGCATTAATCAGTAATTGACCATTAATTAGTGATTTATCATCACTTTGTAATTAGTACTCGATTATATGTGACGCCACGTGCCACAGAAGCAGCGAAAGTGGTGCGGAAAACGCTTTCGCCTCTACGCACTTTAGACGGTCAAAGTGCCCCCTGAATTTTTGAAGTAAGGGAAGGAAGTTAATGTTCTCCTGTCGGTAACTATCGCAATCAACAGTTCGCGTCGTCCAGTTAATCGCAGGAAAGTTAAAATCACCTGCTAAAAATAGGAGGCAATTCGGGCTCTTTACAAGGATATGCTCGCTAGCGTCATTTGACAGTTCAATGAATTCCGGTTGGCTACTCGGTGGTTTATATCAGGCGCCTATAAGGCAAAGCATACGGCCAAGTTGAGCAGAAACCCAGACTACTTCTAAGGGAGAGTCGATAGGGATAAGAGATGCATGGAAGTCTTCATTAATCGCAATGAGCACTCCTCCTCCTCGTCGAGAATCCGCCCTATCTTTCCTAAATAAAACGAACGATGATGGAAACGCGATGTCGTGACGTGCAACGTCTTCGGGTAGCCACGATATCAGCAGAGCAGGTGTGTGCAATAGCTTTAAGTGCGTCTATTTTGTTGTGTATGCTGCGGAAGTTTGGCAGGACCAAGGAGATTGGTTTGGCTTAGATACGGTTGGTTTTCTCTGCGGCGGTGGACTGTCAGTTCTCGGGGGACGTATGCCTGGAAGGAAGTTTTTTCACGCTGTCTGTTGCAGAATCATACCGGTAAACACCATTTTTCATGTGAAGCTTGTCAAATCTTACAGAGTAACGCTCGTTTTCTCTGGTATTCCCTTTGGCGATGTCGAGCACCTTTTCCCGTGCATTAAGAACCTTCGGGGAGAAGTCTTCGTCTAGCCAAACTTTTGGTTCCGTGAGTTCTTTTAATTTATGTGCGGTTTGAAATGCTTCAAGTTTCGATTTAATGTTCAGGAACTTAACTATGATTGGTTGAGCTTGATCACAACGTGGCTGGCCAAGGCGATGGGCACGTTCGATGTCACCGCACTGTATCTTAAGACGCTCGCTAAAGAAGGCCTTAACGATTTTTTCTGTTTCTGCGCAACCTTCGTGTTTTTCTTCAGCGAGTCCTTTAATAATCAAGTTGTTCCTTATCATTCTGTTGTTCATATCTTCGACTGCACCTGTAAGTTCATCGTTTGTTTTGCGTATATTTGTCTTGACGACTTCTGCACAAGACACGGTGTCGAAGTTTTTCTTCATATTGCCACGTATCATTGCAGTGTTTGTTCGTTCACGCTCAAGGCAGCAGGAAAGGGTCGTTATCACTTTTGTTCGTGGCGCGAGAAGCGACCAGACTAATCTCGATTGTTCGCAGCCATGAAAGGCTGCATCTAGGTTTTTCCAGATTACCGTAGATGATCTTGACCTGTTATCTGGAAGTTTCCTTGCCGGCTTTAAATTGAGCGATGCCGCGATCGGCGGACATTCGTAGTTCGACGACCGCCGAGAGCGCCTGTTGCTTACGCCGCCGCCGAGTGATTCAGTTCTTTTGAGGGCGCAAGTCAGCCCAAATAAAGAGCTTCGTTTGCAAGTATTTCTGGTGTCTTCCTGACCGCTGGACTGCCGTCACTACAACGTGACATCTGGTGGAGGTGCGGGGTAGCCTCCCATGTTCCGGACACCCCCTACAAGTCGAGACGCCAGCCCTTTGAGTCATCTACCGCAGGACCTGAGTCCAGTCCACCGCGCAAGCCGACGCCTGCAAGGGGACGCACCTGAGTTCGGGACCCTGCCGGACCCTACCCGGAAGCGAAAGCAAGTACCAACGTCCATCATGACCTTGCCCCAGACGACCACTCCAATCATTCTGCAGCAGCCCCGGGTGCCACCAACCTTCGACGCTTCGCCTGGCGCCGACCCCGAGGAATGGCTGGAGCAGTTCGACCGTGTGGCTGTCTTCAACAACTGGGATGACGCCATGAAATTTAGGTACGTCTTCTTCGCCCTGGAGGGACCAGCAAGACTCTGGTTCGAGAATGAGGAAGCCAGCCTTGCCAACTGGGAAACCTTCAAGGAACAGCTTCTGAAGACCTTCACAAACGTCGTGCGAAAGGAGAGAGCCCAGCAGCTGCTACAGTCTCGCATACAACACCCAAACGAGACCGTTGCAGTGTATACTGAGGAGATGAAGCGTCTCTTCCGGCGTGCCGACATGAACATGAAGGAAGAAGAGAAGGTGAAGTTGCTTATGCGAGGAGTTAAAGAGCAACTATTTGCCGGCCTCGTTCGCAACCCACCGAAAACCGTCGCTGAATTCGTAGAAGAGGCATCCACAATGGAGAAAACTCTCGACGCCCGAGCCCGCCAGTATGACCGCCAGCAGCGCTTTTTGTCAGCAAGCTGCATGGACACCGCTAACAATGATAACCTGCGGGAGGTTATACGTGAAGTTGTGCGAGAGGAGCTCCGACGGTTGCTGCCAACGGGAACGCAGCCGCAACTTTCATCGCTCACTGACGTCATCCGGGACGAGGTTCAACAGGCCTTGGGTGTGACGCCGACACCCACGCAGCCTCTGCAGCCCCCCCCCATGACTTACGCCGCAGCTGTGCGCCGTCCTGCACCTCGACGACGGGACCCAAGCCCCTATCGCCCTCAGCCAGCTGCGTTGGACCGCCGCCCACTCGCCCCAACCCGCCCGTCCTACGAGCGACGCGCGCAGCCGAGGAAATGCGACGAGTGGAGAACTCCCGACCAGCGCCGCCCACTATGCTTCCACTGTGGCGAAGCCGGTCAGGTCCTCCGGCACTGCCCATACAGAAGACTGGGCATCCGAGGGTTCTCTTACGACGCTCCACGACCCCGACCCGGCCAGCGACCAGCCGAAATCGAGGAGTTTTTACGTCGGGAAGAATACTCATCGCCGAGCCGCCTATCACGTTCCCCGTCGCCATCGTCCCCGCGCTTTGTTTCTCCTAGCCGAGGTTACGCCGTGCGTGGACGCTCCCCCAGCCCACGAAGGTTAAACTAAATAAAGCAGCCTCTGGAGGTGAGGTTGCTTCTAAGCGCAATGACAAAGATCCTCCATCGACGAGTACTCAAGACCATGCCTCAACTACGACGACAACACCGACGACGACAACACCGACGACGACAACACCGACGACGACAACACCGACGACGACAACACCGACGACGACAACGCCGACGACGACAACGCCGACGACGACGACACCGACGACGACGACACCGACGACGACGACACCGACGACGACGACACCGACGACGACGACACCGACGACGACGACACCGACGACGACGACACCGACGACGACGCGGCCAGACTTGAAGCTTTTACCGCTGCCCAGTGAAGTAACGTCGCAGTACGCCCACCGCAGCCTCACTACTCGACGAAGCCGAGATCGGACACCGAAGACAACGTACAATACCAGAACGCGAACAAGTGACCTTGAAGTTACGGTCGACGGTCACGCGGTTACTGCCTTGGTGGACACGGGAGCTGACTACTCTGTCATGAGTGGCCCACTCGCTGTCCGACTCAGGAAGGTGACAACAACCTGGGATGGCCCGCTGATCCGCACCGCAGGTGGCAACCTGATTACGCCGTCAGGACGCTGCACCGCGAGAGTTACTGTAAATGGGAGAACCTATGCGACAACCTTCCTGATCCTACAGCAATGCTCGAGAGACGTGATTTTGGGAATGGACTTCCTGAACGAACATCGGGCGATCATCGACCTTCGATCTAAGTCGATCAAGCTTTCCACGGAAAAAGCCATACCTGTTGCGACGAGCGCAACTCATCACGTTGCCTTAAACGTCCTCGATGAAGCATTGAGCGTGCCGCCCCGATCAAGTGTTCTCGTCGGCATAGGTACTGGAGACATCGAAAATGCCGAAGGTGTTATCGAAGGGAACACCCAGTTACTTCTGGATCGAGGATTGGGCGTCGCGAGGGGAGTCGCCGAAATCCGAAATGGCCGAGCCCAGGTGTTGCTAACCAACTTCACCGAAGAATACCGGCATCTAAACAAAGGTACGACGATCGCTTTCCTCGACGAGCTGGCAGAAATCAGAGACGTATTTGCCCTACCCGACCAACCTGCAGAACTATCTGAACAAGGCCATCAACCCACGTTCGACATCAACCCAGCATTACCCCGGAGCAGACAAGACCAAATACGCAGTCTTCTTCAAAGGTACACCGATTGCTTCTCATCAGCATCGAATGTGCGACGAACCCGGCTTGCCAAGCACCGCATTGTCACAGACGAACACGCACGACCACTGCGACAGAGCCCCTACCGCGTATCGCCGTTAGAACGCCAAGCTATCCGCAAGCAAGTTGAGGAAATGCTTCGTGACGACGTCATCCAGCCATCGAGGAGCCCCTGGGCAGCACCGGTCGTCCTAGTGAAAAAGAAAGACGGCACCCTTCGCTTTTGCGTCGATTACCGCCGCCTGAACAACATTACGAAGAAGGATGTCTACCCCCTCCCCCGCATCGACGATACACTGGACCGGCTGTGCAACGCTAAGTACTTCTCATCGATGGACCTGAAGAGCGGCTACTGGCAAATTGAAGTCGACGAAAGAGATCGCGAGAAGACTGCGTTCATCACGCCAGACGGACTCTTCGAGTTCAAGGTGATGCCATTCGGCCTCTGCTCTGCCCCAGCGACGTTCCAGCGAGTAATGGATACGGTGCTCGCAGGCTTGAAATGGCAGATTTGCCTAGTCTACTTAGATGACGTTGTTGTCTTCTCCTCAAGCTTTGAAGACCACCTCAGAAGGCTTCGGATAGTGCTGGAAACGATCAAGACTTCAGGCCTGACACTGAAACGAGAGAAGTGCCACTTCGCTTACGAGGAGCTGCTGTTCCTTGGTCACGTCGTAAGCAAGGATGGAGTTCGCCCAGACCCCAAGAAGACGGCTGCGATCGCAGAGTTTCCACAGCCTAATGACAAGAAGGCTATACGCAGATTCCTTGGATTATGCGCTTATTACCGGCGATTCGTCAAGAACTTTTCGCGCATCGCTGAACCTTTGACCCAACTTACCAAGGCTGACGTGCCTTTTAAATGGGAAAGGCCGCAAGAGGAAGCTTTCAACGAACTCAAGCGCCGCTTACAGTCCCCTCCTGTGCTCGGGCACTTTGATGAAAACGCCGAAACCGAAGTTCATACCGATGCAAGCAGTGTGGGCTTAGGAGCGGTCCTCGTTCAGAAAAATGGCAGACAGGAGAAGGTTATCGCGTACGCTAGCCGTTCACTGTCGAAAGCCGAGGCCAACTACTCGACCACCGAGAAAGAATGTCTCGCCATTATTTGGGCCACGTCGAAATTTCGCCCCTACCTGTACGGACGACCATTCAAGGTTGTGAGCGATCACCATGCTCTGTGCTGGCTAGCCAATTTGAAAGATCCCTCCGGCCGCCTTGCTCGTTGGAGCCTGCGCCTTCAAGAATTCGACATAACTGTAGTCTACAAATCTGGCCGCAAGCATTCCGATGCAGACTGCTTGTCGCGAGCCCCCGTCGACGCAGCACCGGAAGAGGAAGACGACGACGCTTTCTTAGGACCAGTAAGCGCGAGCAGTTTCGCGCAGCAGCAGCGCTCGGATCCTGAGTTGCAAAGCCTGGTTGATTATCTGCAAGGCAAGACCGCATCGCCTCCCCGAGGGTTCAAGCGCCAACTGTCGTCCTTCGTCCTTCACAATAATGTCCTTCTGAAGAAGAACTTCGCGCCCAACAGGACAGTGCATCTTCTTGTCGTGCCCAAAAATCTCAGGCAAGAAATTATGCAGGCATGTCATGATGAGCCGACTGCAGGACATCTCGGGATTGCTCGCACGTTGCACCGCATCCAGGAGAAGTACTATTGGCCGCGGCTAGCTACCGACGTTTCGCATTACGTGAAAACGTGCCGTGAGTGTCAACGACGCAAAACGCCTCCGACTAGACCAGCCGGACTCCTGAACCCCATACCACCGCCAACTAAGCCCTTTCAGCAAATCGGGATGGACCTACTCGGCCCCTTTCCTACTTCATCATTAGGTAACAAGTGGATCATCGTGGCCACCGACTACATGACCCGCTACGCCGAAGCAAAAGCGTTGCCTAGTGGTACCGCAACAGAAGTTGCAAAATTTTTTGTCGAACAAATTCTCCTCCGACACGGCGCACCCGAAGTACTCATCACAGACAGAGGAACAGCATTTACAGCGGAACTGACGCAAGCCATTTTAAAGTACAGCCAGACAAGTCATCGGAGGACAACTGCCTATCATCCGCAAACCAACGGACTCACAGAGCGTCTGAACAAGACCATCGCCGACATGCTCTCCATGTTCATCGACGCCGAACACAAGACGTGGGACTCTATTCTGCCCTACGTGATCTTCGCCTATAATACTGCCACCCAGGAGACAACCAGGTTTACTCCATTCCAGCTGGTATACGGCAGGAAGCCCACAACAACACTCGACGCAATGCTCCCGCACGTTTCCGACGAAGACAACCTCGACGTCGCCGCCTACCTTCATCGCGCCGAGGAAGCCCGAAGACTTGCACGGCTTCGCATTCAAGACCAGCAGCACACCGACGCCCGACGCTACAATCTGCGCCGACGAGACACGCATTACAAGCCAGGTGATCGGGTTTGGATATGGACGCCAGTTCGCCGCCGCGGATTGAGCGAAAAGTTGCTGCGACGCTACTTTGGCCCGTACAGGGTTCTCCGTCGCATCGGTGACCTCGACTATGAAGTCATCCCCGACGGCACGACAGCATCTCAGCGACGCCGCCCACGCCCGGAAGTCGTACATATCGTACGCCTGAAGCCATATTATGAACGCTGAAGGACTCGAAGTTTCATTCTCCGTGTTTATTTTCATTTTAAAGCATCGAGACGATGCTTCTTTGGAAGGGGGGTAATGCCACGTATCATTGCAGTGTTTGTTCGTTCACGCTCAAGGCAGCAGGAAAGGGTCGTTATCACTTTTGTTCGTGGCGCGAGAAGCGACCAGACTAATCTCGATTGTTCGCAGCCATGAAAGGCTGCATCTAGGTTTTTCCAGATTACCGTAGATGATCTTGACCTGTTATCTGGAAGTTTCCTTGCCGGCTTTAAATTGAGCGATGCCGCGAGCGGCGGACATTCGTAGTTCGACGACCGCCGAGAGCGCCTGTTGCTTACGCCGCCGCCGAGTGATTCAGTTCTTTTGAGGGCGCAAGTCAGCCCAAATAAAGAGCTTCGTTTGCAAGTATTTCTGGTGTCTTCCTGACCGCTGGACTGCCGTCACTACAACGTGACAATATCAAGTACAGCGGACATGCTTTTCTCTATTACAGCAACATGGTCCTGGATGTTGTTTATGTTCCGCGAAATTATCAATTCGCTTCGCAGCCGAGAATAAAATGCCAAGTTCGTCTGAACAAAGTTAGCTTCTGTAGTTGAGCGAGACTTCTCGGCTCTAGCGAGGTTGATATAAAGCAAGCGAACACGTTTCCGCGTGCTAGTGCCACGGTACGGCTGTTTCCTCCCAAAAGCGACAGGCAGGTTCCGAAGAGACTTCGGCCTAATCGCTCTGACACTTGCCGGTGCCAACAAAGGGCCGAGGACAACCGCTAGAACACACCGCTACGAGGAGATACGTTTCTACCATGGTGACCCTATTCACTCGCTGCTATACCAGCAACTTCTGAGCGAACGACGCCCACCGCTTCCCGCAGTGTCGGAGCGCCCCGGTGCTTTTCCTGCAATCCTGGCGGCACGATAAGCCAGCAGATTACGGCACCCGGCTCCTAGAGCCAAAGCGACAGAACGGAGAGTATTTACAACTATATACAAGAAAAATCGGGCGACCCTTCAGGCTTACGCATTCACTCGCTTCTGTCTTGGTGTTCTCCGTGGACGGCTCGATCTCGCTCTCCATGTGCGGACCTCGTACGTTCACCTTGCCAAAGGTGCATCGATGGAATTCTCATCAAAAGCGTAGCATGCGCGGCAGTTCTCTCATGCTGCTATTCCGCTCATTTCGCTGTCAAGAATGCATATCAGCCTTGCTAGCAACTGCGAATTTGGGTCAAGCCTAACGCCGGCATTCCATGAACCGAACTGAGTGTCGTCTCTTGTCCCAAGTGCTTGCCACACGTTGGGCTGCCATTGTGGAATTATGAGGGGGTCAAATCTTCCGCCCCGCACTCCCACTCCGCGGATGCAGCGTTTCCTCTCGCTAACCACGGAGGATTTCTTGCTCGAGGGAACAAAGGGAGAGACGACATAGCGGGAACACTCATATGCACTTGCAATGAATGCACAGAGCGGGCCAGCAGGTGATGCACGAGCGCTGCGGTGTTGCCAGACATGTCGCCTATTAGAATGTGCAAGTACAAGTTACGGGAAAAAGTTGACATCTGTTCTTCCCGATCGAGGGCGGGAATGGAGAGGAATCCTGGCGCCTGAATATTGAATAAATTACAAACTAGCCTCAAAATGCTTGCCTGCAGTGCGCTGCATCGTTTCTCGTTTATCGATGGGAGTTTCTCACGCATGAAAAACGGATGTTGATTCGTAGAAGGTGCTATAACCGGAAATGTCCTTACGTTTGTGGGCTTCGAGTGCCTCGCGGTCCATCGCAAAATTGTATCGTCCCGCTGCTTTCATTATACAGCGCCAATTGGATCCCTGCGAATAGCCGTCAGTCGCGCGATTGCGATAGCGCAGTGCAGTTTATTCCGAATAAAAGGAAAACGCCTGGTGGCAGGGACTCGTTAGCCCTCGTTCCGAGCCGACCGCACATCGAGCCCCTCAGCGAGAGCTATCAGTCGAGGGGGACGTATCTGTGCCCTCGGTTTGCATACAGTTCGGTACAGCAGCCGAAGACAGCGCAGTGAGCACGGCATCTAGCGGACTTGTCTTCTTCGGAATGGCTTGTGTACGCCGCGCAAGGCTGCGGGTAACTAATTAATTCTGCTAGTCGATGGAACCAGCTTTCTAATCTATGAGTGCGCTGGTTCTGAACTGCCCAGGGAGCGCAAAGGACGGATCAAGTGGACGCTAAAGAATCTTGTGCCAGCTAGCTCCGACTACCGTACTTCCTCGATCACCGACTCCCGAAGAGAGCCGGTGTGGGTGGAATGAGAACAGAGGTTGGAATGGCCTTTGCCGCTGCATGAAACTCAGCATAAGCTATCGCGGAGTCATATCGCGATGCGACGAAATGAGACCGTGCGTTCTTTCCTCCGCCTGCCCTTCTTTTTGTCTTTTGGGCCGCATTCCGACGAGACGTCACTTAAGGTTAAAGACCTTGTATCCAGGCGGTGGTAATTTAAAATGGTGATATCTGCTCAGAGAGCCCGTCCTCTCTCTTGTGCGCTCTCTGTCAATTTTCGTGCTCTTTAATTTTCTCTCCTTATCGCTTCTGAAACTCTCTCTTGCTGTTCGCCGCCGCTTTGTCCCCGTCCATCGCGCCTGATAACTCCCGGCTATTTGTGCTGTCAAAAGTGTATTTTTATCTTCATTTAGCGCAGGTTGTGCAGGGAATGAAGTACTGTTTTTCTTCTCTCCCGAATGACTGTCGACTTTTCTCTTTGTCCATTCGGGCGAAAATGCGCCTGTCTTCCTTATTTGGCACCTTCACTTTCATCTACACCGGAAGCAATTACTCTAGAAACCCACTGGCTTCCCTAACTCCTGCTGCCTTCGTCGTTGTTTTTTCTTAATTATTTTGCATTGACTTAAAGGGCTCTTGTTAACTGTACGCATTCGGCTGGCGGACGTTAAACTTTCTGCAGCTAGCGTCAGTCTTCGTATAACAACGATTAACTGAGTAGAAGGCTATCACAAAATGAACAAGGGGGGGGGGGGGAAACCTCAGGTTGCTTGAGCCAACGTTTCGACAAGAGGAAACGTTGGCTCAAGCAACCTGAGGTTTTCCCCTCCCTTGTTCATTTTGGGATCGCCAAGGACCATCTACCACACCCTCTCTCTACCATGAGTAGAAGGCTGGCATCTAGTGGAAGTATTCGCTGTGCGCGGTGGCTGTAAGCGAAACTAGCGTCCAACCTCTGGCCTTCGCACTTCGGCAACGCTCACCGAACTGTTTTGCTGGGGTTCAGATGCTTTGCTGCGTACCGCAGTAGCAACAAAGCATAGTTCTGTCGGTGGCAGCATGACCCGCAAACTTTCGGGGTCGGCGTGGACGGCGTTGTTCCCGCAGTATCCACAAGCGGTGCCCATAGCGGCGGTGCTGTTGAAGCTGATATCGCTAGATATAGAACGAGTGCCATCAGTGCTGTTTCGGGGGCAGTTCGAAAGGGCTTCGTTTCACCTTTGAGCGGCCGGAGAACAACAGCCTCCAGTTTCAATATGCACACCTGTGTTGTTGCCATAGGTCCAGAAAATAAGTTTTGAGGCACGATTCGGCCCATTCGAAGCTAGTGAAAAGGGGAATCGCCCTTAACTGCCTACGTGCTGCTCGCGCAAAGTCGTGTGCGCACGCTGTGCGAGCCAGGTCGCACGCCTCAGCGTCGCGTGCTACCCGAACGAACGTGTGGCGTCGCTAGCAGGGGAATGGACAGCGAGGGCGTCATGAGCAAATCAGGAAGTAAGGCATGCTGCCATTGCCTACATTCATGGGTTTGCCTGAAGAAAACGTTGCAGGAAAGTCGGGTTCAGTGCCCCTCAAAAATTGCCGCGGCTATGCCCCTAGGACCACGGGAAAAAATGTGGCACCCTCACGAAGAAGCGCGATACCTGCTTCGTCCCATGTAGATCGGGGATTCCTCTGCTTTGCGGAAAAAACTACATCGGACGGGCAGGAAGGTGTCTTAACGACAGTGCGAGAATACCGCACGGCTGTAGAGTCTTACAGAGCGTGGCTTCCTGCCCGAACATGCCAGCTGCTGCCCTACCAGACCATCGGGCACTGCTGCGTTCAGGAACATCGGTGCACTGCGCAGCTTCGAAAAACGCAGCAGTACGGAAATTTTGTTGGCTGTCCAGATAGATAATGGAGGAGCAAAAAAAATGTGTTAGCACTTCGTCTGTGTTGTTCTCTTCCAAAGAGTTGCGTTTTTTGAAGAACGGCATGGCACGTGCGCCCAGGCGATTTGCTGGTTTCTTAATTAAAGGCTTTTGCTTGTTTTTATTTATATGTACTATTTTTTTATCGTAACCGAATGTATGGCTTAAGCTCTAGCAGTTTCATCCTTCTTTTTTGTGCGTGTGTGCTTGCGTGCGTGCGTGCGTGTGTGTGTGTGCGCGCGCGCGCGCGTGTGTGTGTGTGCGTGCGCGCGCGCGCGCGTGTGTGTGTGCGTGCGTGCGTGCGCGCGCGCGCGCACATATACCGACCGTCCCGGAAATAAACGCGCGCAGTAGAATGATTCTCTCAGCTAAACGGGTGCATTGTTCGAGCTCAAATTTAGCACAGAAATGGCATTTGGTCGGTAGGATTGTTTCATGCTACATTTGTTTGGGTTACTTATCTGATTCGATAAAAAAAAACTCGCATATTCGCATGGTCTGCGGCGACGCCGAAGGAAATCACGCCGTTCTGTCAGCGATCGCACCGGTGGCGCCGTCTCGTTTGTCGACCGTGGAGATTCAGCAGACGGGAGGGGTTGTTTTGCGGGATGTTGGATGTTTGAAGACTCTCTTTCACCAAAGACTTGACATTTAGTGGAGCTTTGGCCAAGCTACGTTTATTTTGATCACCGATAAAGCCTTTGAAAAAGTGTCTTCAAAACCCCCCGACCACTTGCCGAATCTTTATGGCCGACAAACGAGATGGCGCCACAGGTACGATCGCTGACAGAACAGCTGTTTCCTGCGTCGTCGCCGCAGACGATGTAAATATCCGACTTCTTCTTGTCTAATCAGGTAAGTACCGCATACAAACGGGCTATAAAAGAATTCTGCCGGGTAAATGCCATTTCTATGCGAAATTTGAGCTCGAACAGTGCGCCCGTTTAGCTGGGAGAAGCATTGTAGGGCGAGGGTTTCTTTGCGCAACACGTTGTATTTGTGGTCATGTCCTTAAACCATTAGTCGAAGTTCAGCGTTTCTCCTGCGTCTCCTGTCTAATTTTGCGCTGAAAAAATGCATCCGAGTTACTAGCCCGTCTTTCTATACTCTAGCAAGCGTATGCTTCGATGCACTCCCTCAAGCATCCTTGCTGCTTTCGTTTTGCGTGTAAGTGCTGCTGCATGACCAGCGTCGTATTGCAGGTTCGGGGCGGTCCGTTTTCTTAATGGCTTTACCCAATGGGCCGGCGCTTCTCACTTCGAAACTGAGCGCGACGCAAACGGCAGCACAGCGCGGTGAGATTTGGGTCGGTCCGAACCTCCCTCGATGCCCGAGAAGAAACGTTGCAGTAATACCCCGAATCCGTGAACAGTGTGCGCAGTGAGTCGCAAGCAAATGTACATGACTGCATTTTGCTACCAACTTTCACGGCTCGTTTAGTAAGCTTTTGAGATCTGAAAAAAAAAAAAATCACTCAGCTTACGTTCATGTCCTAGGAAGACGTCAATTTTATTTTCAATCCTCCGCAAATGGCACTCAGTTGGGCTATAAGTAATTTATCTAATCTAGTCTTCAGATTATTGTTCACCAGCTCGACGTATTCTTATCATCAGTGCTCAAGCGTTCGCCTATGCTTAAGCCGGTGCTCGGCGCGCCACCGCTTCACGATAAAGCAGCGAGCGAGTTCATCGAAGTCAGATCTGTGGAAAATAGTCAATGAAAAAAAAGCACCTCTCTGGATGGCTTCCTTCTCGACGGATCGAGTTGCCGGTGCACCGTGGAATGGGGCATCCGTGGAGCCCGGCTAGTGTGCGTTGTTTTCTAAACTGAAGAGCCTTCTATTTGTCCTCTCAGAAAAATATTCAAAACAAGAAGGGCCAGAGAGGGAGCCCGGGCGATGTCGTTCATGGAAGTATTACTTTCAATAAGCGACGCCTTTGAAGAGAAGCTTCCGGCCAGCTCGATATAGCAGTTGCGCTCGAGCAACTTCCGCTTACCTTGCGGGCGGTTGCCGGCTGGCGGAGGCGACGTATTGGAGAGAGACAAGGAGTCTGGGACTATGCTCCAGTGAAATGTAGGATGGTGGGGAGCAACGGAACGGAAAACTCGTCGTCGCTGGGCGACAACGACAGGCAGATTTGCGCGCCGAGACAATCTGGGCCTCACGCGTCCCTTTTTATTTGGAGCGGAGCGAACCGCCCGTATTCCGCCGCCGCGGGATCGGCGTGCGTGGGCGCGATAAAGCCGCCTTCGAGGAGGAGCCTTCGTGGCCTCCGGGGAGCGCCACTGCCACTTAACCGCCTTCTTCCATTTCTTCTGCGTTCTTTCGTACGACCGGGCTGTGGCAGTTCGCCACTTGCGCTTGCTATGGCCTCGTCGACTCGTATGCGAGCCCCTGTGCGACAGCCCCGGTATATACACTACTGACTGCAACCTCCGCCTTCGCATCCCCGCCGACAAAGGCGATGTGCCACTCACGTGAAATCCCCTCCCTGTGCGGAATTTGCTGCACAAGGATTTCGCGGGCGGATCTTTGTGCACGCGCGTTTGGACTCGTCGGGCGACTGGGAACAAACCGGGACTGAGAAAGCGAAAGGAAATAAAAATCGAGTGGGTCTGTATCTTGGCTTCCGAGGCAAATGCACGACGTCGGAATAGCCAAGTTTCTTCTGGCTCCCGCTGCGAAATGGCGCGTGGTGGCGTCCCATCGTTCGGTTCAGCACTGCTCTGGCCATTTGCTTGTCTCTGCTGCAAGGAAGAACGGAAGGGGGGGGGGGGGGGCAGAGTTTGTCCAGCTTCCCGCGCTCCTTCAGCCGTGGCGCTTGTTTGGACCGTAAGGCTCAGCTTTAGTGCTAGTCTCATTCCGCGAACTACAGGGAAAACGAATTTTCGGGAAGAATTCGAAGCGCACATTCTCCAAGTGATGGCTGCAGTGCGCTAGTGGAGATTTAAAACACGCTCGTGTGTTGACCGCAGAAAGGCGAGGGCGCCTTTCACTGACGTTAATGCAAGAGTCAAACGACTGAAATGCCACACGTGCCGACAACCAAACGTACCCCGTCATACTATTTCTCCATCCAAGAACATTAATTCCCATACGAATAAAGCTCCTCACCCAACTTGGACGATACCTAAGAATTTCTCTCGCCTCTACAATCTCCCTGGTCAACTGACTCCTGTAGGGGCACAAAAATCCGACAACCATTATAAGACTGCATGCACACTTCACATGAACGACACTACATATCAGCAAAGGCCACCACCCCGATCAAGGCTTCTGAACACCATGTAGGCACAATTAATTTGAGGATTTGTTGCAGTCAGTTGGTTTAGTTTCCAGCCAAACTTCGAGGCTCACATTAAACATAAGAAAGCAAACAAATGTGGTATGCTCATGGAAAATTAACTAATATCTACGCTGATAGGCTTTAAAGGTTGCAGCAGCCAACAACGATTTCCTCCCAGAGAAACGACACGGCACCAAGTTGACTGTTTTCATTTTGGGTACTATCGTCAGACTTCTGACGCAGCGGAGAGTACTAATAATTACTGGCTCCGGACAGGCCGCCATTGTAAACTGAACCTGGCAACGTTTAACGCTAGAATCTTATCCAGTGAAGCTAGCCAGTGCTGTTGGAGGAATAAGCGGGTATAAAATGGGATGTCATAGGGCTTAGTGAGGTTAGGAGGACAGATGAGGCATATACAGTGGTAAAGGGCGGGCACGTACTCTGCTATCGTGGATTAGCAGACAGAGTTACGGAGTGTGCCACAGAAGTAGGTGGTCGGATGGTTCGACAGGATAGCGGTCAGCTATCTGAGGAGACTAAAGATCTGATTAAGAAATGCCAAAGCATGAGGACGTCTAACTCCACAGGGAGAATAGAACCAGCAGAACTATCGAAATTAATAAACAAGCGCAGGGTAGCCGACATAAGTAAGTTTAACATGGAGAAAATCAGCATGCTCTAAAGAACGGAGGTAGCCTAACAGCAGTGAATAGAAAGCTATGTATAGGTAAAAACCAGATGTATGCGATAAGAGACAAAGAGGGCAATGTCATTAGCAATATGGATCAGATAGTTAAAGTAGCCGAAGAGTTTAACACATATCTGTACAGTAGCGAATGTAATCACCAAGTTACTGAGGGAGGCAGTCGAGCACAGCAATGGGACATCCCACCAGTAACGAAGGAGGAAGTGAAGAAAGCTTTAGGGGCAATGCAGATGGGGGAAAGCAGCTGGTGAGGATTGGGTAACAGCAGATTGTTGAAGGACGGAGGAGAGGTTGTGCTAGAAAAACTAGCCACCCTGTGCACGCCATGCCTTGTCACCTCGAGCGTACCAGGAGCTTGGAAGAACGCTAACATTATCTTAATTCATAAGAAAGGAGACGTCAAGAAGTTGATGAATTACAGACCGATCAGCCTACTGTCCGTTGCCTACAAGATGTTCACTAAGGTAATCGCTAATAGAGTCAGAACAACCTTAGTCTTCAATCAACCAAATGATCAAGTAGGCTTTCGTAAAGGATACTGGACAATTGTCCATATTTACACTATCAGTCAGGTGATAGAGAAATGCGTAAAATATAACCAATCCTTATACAGGGTGTGCCAGCTAACATGGACCAAGATTTTAAAAAAGAACTAAGCGTTCTGCAGAACTGAAATCGCGTGGATGTTGTTAGGGTTTATTTAAAGTTGCAGTACCACTTTCTTCGCTCGTCCTATTTGAATAATTAGTCAAGATAAATAACTTTTTAAAAAATTCAGGGGGCACTTTGGCTGTCTAAAGTGCGTAGAGACGAAAGCGTTTTTCGGACCACTTTGACTGCTTCTGTGGCACTGGTGGCGTCACATGTAATTGAGTGTTAATTACTAAGTGATGACAAATCACTAATTAATGGTTAATTGCTGATTAATGCATGAATACTAATTAACTGCTAATTAATGACCGTTAAGCTTCGCCTTTAGGAGTGGAACGCCACAGCGTGTTGTAGCGCTGCCAGGGAGTCCACGGAACACCACCACCCGTCCCGCGCGATGAATGCAACGGTTTTTGAGGAAAGGAAATGGCGCAGTAATTCTCTGTCATCTCGGTGGACACCCGAACCCACCGTAGAGGAAGGGAGGAAGTGGGAGTGAAAGAAAGACAAAGATGGCCGCTAATGAAGAAAATGAAAATTGTATTTGAGGAAAGGAAATGAGGCAGTAACTGCCTCACATATCTCGGTGGACACCCGTCAAAATTCAGGGGGGGGGGGGGGGGTGCACTTTGACCTAAAGTGCGGTCACTGATGTCTGGTTAAGATGTTAAGCTTCGCCTCTAAGAGTGGAACGCGACAGCCTCTTGCAACGCTGCCATGGAGTCCATAGAACCCCATCGCGCATTTCGCTCGTCGGTAAATTGGTTTTTGAGGAAAGGAAACGTATCTGTCTCTCATATCTCGGTGGACACCTAAACCTCGCCGGAAGGGAAGGGAGGAGGATGGCAATGAGCGAAGACACCGTATTCACTAGATGCGCCTTTGTTCATTCCAAACCATCGAGCTGGCATGGCGGAGTGGATAGCATGCTCGTCTCGCACTCCGAAGACCGGGGTTCGATTCCTGAGCTCGACCAATTTCTTACTCGGTTTTATTTATTTATATGGCCTGACTAGCAAAGTTAATTAGTCTAATTGGGTAATTAAGCAATTAACTAAGCTCAGTTCCACTTACCTGGAGCATCACTACATGATCCCTTCAATTAGTTGCATGGTTACTAGCCAAAGTACAATTGGCCCCGTTTGAAATTGGCGCACTGTGACGTCACGACCGTTTCGACCAACTGAAAAGCGTGACATTTCTGTCGACAACTGCTGCTTACAACGATGAGACATTAAAGGCTTTCGCCTTAATATAGCTTTAAACGTTCAGGCGTCAATAGGAAAGTTGTGCAGCTCCACAAACATTGTCCAACCCACGCATTTCCAACGAGATAGACAGCGTGGCCGTTTTTATTCCGGAAAAACGAAAACCCGCGGAGTTAAAAAAACACCACGTGACAGCGCGCTCCGTGCGCCTGAATGCGCCGCGATCACAGCGCTCTCATCCGTGCTTCGCAAAAACCATCACTCTCTTCGCGCCTTTCGTGCTGCCCAAGACGGAGCTTCGCGTAGTGCTTGGTTTCAAGATAAGCGCCAGTGGGTTCGGGCGGCAGTTGAAAGAGTTTAGTTTAGTTTATGGGGTTTAACGTCCCAAAGCGACTGAGGCTATGAGAGACGCCGTAGTGAGGGGCTCCGGAAATTTCGACCACCTGGGGTTCTTTAACGTGCACTGACATCGCACAGTACACGGGCCTCTAGAATTTCTCCTCCAAAAAAATTCCAGCCGCCGCGGCCGGGATCGAACCCGCGTCTTTCGGGTCAGCAGCCGAGCACCATAGCCACTGAGCCACCGCGGCGGCGGCAGTTGAAAGAAAGCGCGGCTCCCGTTTTTCAACTTAATTCACACGACGTTATCAAGCTTGTTATATGCGTCTTTGCTTGTTGGGATCTTGTTCACAAATTTCAATCCATGAGATTGTCATCGTTCCTCCGCATGCATTCTGCTAACGTGAGAACGCAATTATAGCCGCATAAACGGGAGCCGCGCATTCTTTCAACTGCCGCCCGAACCCACTGGCACTTATCTTGGAACCAAGCACGACGCGAAGCTCTGTTTTGGCCGCGTGAAAGGCTCGAAGCGAGCGATGGTTTTTACAAAGCACGGTTCGCTGTAATCGCGGCGCATTCGGGCGCATGGAGCGCGCTGTCACGTGGTATTTTTTAAACTCCGCGGGCTTTCGTTTCTCCCGAATAAAAATGGCCAGGCTAAGTCTATCTCGTTGGAAGTGCCTAGTTTGAACAATATTTGTGGACCTCCACAACTTTCCTATTGACACCTGAACGTTTAAAGCGATATTTAAAAAGCTAATTTATTTATCTCGACTAATTATTCAAATAGGACGAGCGAAAAAAACGGTAGCGTAACTTTAGATAAACCCTAACAACATCCACATGATTTCAGTTCTGAAGAACGCTTAGTTTTTGTATAAATCTTGGTCCAAGTTAGCTGGGACACCCTGTATATATTGCGGAGTATACGCTGCGTTAGAGAAAACATTTGACTCGACGTTTTGATCAGAGGACCTATCTTTGTGTGTGTGTGTGTGGGGGGGGGGGGGGGTGCGTGCGTGCGTGTGGCCTGTGCCTCGTTAATATGGACATTCTGGTTCCCGAACAAGTTTCCATAAAACGAGTCGTCCATAATAACGAATCTTGAAGAAAAACCGAAAAATTAGCTGAGGTTCAGCACTGGTTAAAGCGGGCAAGTTGCGTAAGCAAGCAGCAACTGTTTTGCCGGAGGCGAACGCGCGTACTTATTCCCCGTTTCCCTCCCGCTTCCTTTCTCCTCATTCACACACATGATACGAGAGCGTGCGACTAGGCGCGCGGCAGCGATGGCGGCGCAGCGACGGTCCTGCCTCCTGGTGGAGCGCGGCTGAAACGGTTGCTATGGCAACAACGGCGCTCCACCTGTCTGACCTCGCTGCGGCTGAAGGTCAACCGTGGCCACCGCCGGGAGCTACGCGACGGCTCCAAACCTGGCGCAGTATTGCTTACGCAATAAAAATTGTAATGAAAAGGGAACGCTTTCTGAATACGGACTGCCTCTGTGCATAGTGGCAGGCAGTGAAGTGTATTTCGGCAAATCTTGGAACCTCACCGTGATCTTTAAAATCACGCGGTATGGGTTGAAGCACGTTTCAAGCGCCTAGTGTTCCTTGAGACGCTTGATGGCGCCTCTTGGCGTGATGAAGCATCGCCTACTACGACTGTCCACATCCCAAGAAATCTGTACTCAGTTGGCTGACAGCTGCTGAATGTGCTTTTGAGCGTACCACGCAGAATTTTTTTCGCTCCCATTCACGCAATACAGCGTGGACGGACGGACGGACGGACGGACGGACGGACGGACGGACGGACGGACGGACGGACGGACGGACGGACGGACAGACAGACAGACAGACAGACAGACAGACAGACAGACAGACAGACAGACAGGCAGACAGACAGACAGACAGACAGACAGACAGACAGACAGACCGACGGACGGACGGACGGACGGACGGACGGACGGACGGACGGACGGACGGACGGACGGACGGACGGACGGACGGACGGACGGACGGACAGACAGACAGACAGACAGACAGACAGACAGACAGACAGACAGACAGACAGACAGACAGACAGACAGACAGACAGACAGACAGACAGACAGACAGACAGACAGACAGACAGACAGACAGACAGACAGACAGACAGACAGACAGACAGACAGACAGACAGACAGACAGACAGACGGACGGACGGACGGACGGACGGACGGACGGACGGACGGACGGACGGACGGACGGACGGACGGACGGACGGACGGACGGACGGACGGACGGACGGACGGACGGACGGACGGACGGACGGACGGACGGACGGACGGACGGACGGACGGACGGACGGACGGACGGACGGACGGACGGACGGACGGACGGACGGACGGACGGACGGACGGACGGACGGACGGACGGACGGACGGACGGACGGACGGACGGACGGACGGACGGACGGACGGACGGACGGACGGACGGACAGACGGACGGACGGACGGACAGACAGACAGACAGACAGAGAGTTCTAAGTAATTCGACACAAGTATTTTAAAAAGTGCCGCACCGGAGCCGGGTGACACCAAGAAAATTTTTTTCCCGTCGTGGGGCCCTCCTCAGAGTATCTGCAAAATTCCTCTTAATTAGTTACCTTAGATTAATTATGCAAAACTTTTAATATTCCCTTTAGGGTCACATGCGTTTCGTCAAGTTGTAGAGGGGTTAAGGGAACAAACGATCCAGCTTTTCTAGAAGCATATCTTCTACGTTTGGTCAAGTTGTAGAGTGGTTAACCAAACAAACGCTCCAGCTTTTCAAGCAACATATCTTCTATGTTTCGTCAAGTTGTAGAGGGGCCCCTCTACAACTTGACGAAACGTAGAAGATATGCGGCTAGAAAAGCTGGATCGTTTGTTTCGTGAACCCCTCTACAACTTGACTAAAAGAAGAAAATATCCTGCTAGAAAAGCTGGATCGTTTGTTTCGTGAGCCCTTCTGCAACTTGACGAAACGTAGAAGGTATGCTGCTAGAAACGCTGGATCATTTGTTTCGTGAACCCCTCTACAACCTGACGAAACGTAGAAGGTATGCTGCTAGAAAAGCTGGATCGTTTGTTTCGTGAATTCACGAAACAAACGATCCAGGTTTCCTAGCAGCATATCTTCTACGTGGTCTTTTTTTCCCCAAATTTAAAGAATGCCCTCGAAATATGAAAACAGCCATATCCACTAGATTGCGCTCTTTCGCAGCGGTATTGTAGCGCTCCCATCCTGAGTAAACGAAGCCTGCGCGCTCACCGTCTCGACGTGAGCGGCCGACGCCGCTCTCAGCACAGTGTTGAGAGTGCGTCATAACACTCTTTCTCAACATGGAAAGCACGCGCCCTGATCTACGATAACTGATCAGCAGGCCATGGGCAGCCAATCGAGACGGAGCTTCTATTGAGCCGTCCCATAGGCAAAACAAAAAAAAAAAGGTAAGAGAAAGCAGTGAAGTAGCGTCTTTCGGCGTAGCCTTCGTTCTTTTTTATTTTGTCGTTTTGCAGCCCGTCGAACTCGGCGGCGGCCGCTCACTTGAGCACGGCCAGCGCGCACGCTTCGTTCGTTCAAAACACGGTTGGGAGGGTTGGAATATGGTAGCGCATGAGCGCAGTCACGTAGCTTTTTTTTTTCTTATTTTACCGGCGTTCTGTAAATGCCGGAAAAAAAGAGCATGTAGGAAATACGTTGCTGCAAAAAACTACATGGGTTCTTTCTTAACCTAAGTGCACGACCGAGGCCGTAAAGTAAATATTAGAAAATTGGCATAATTACTCTTACCTATTTAGCTAATTAAGCAGAATTTTTAAAACTACTCTCAGGAGCACCACGCGACGTGAAACAATAAGTCGTTGGTTTCGCCCAGCTACGGTGAGCCACTCTTTTCGCTCCTTGGTTCATGTTGCGTGAAACACCCTGCGTATACATGACAGAAACCAGCAGTCACCGAAACCAAGGAGCAGAGGGTATGTTTTTTCTTTCAAGTTTGTGATTTTCATCAGCAGAAAAAAAACAGCCACATGCCTACGGTGGGATCCGAACCCACGACCTCGCAATTTCGCGTTCGGTGCTTACCAACTGAGCAACGGCGACGGCTGTCGAATCTTCGGCATTCGGGGGTATTGATGTGTAGTGTAACTGAAACTTGAGAGTGTTCACCAGCGCCGCCCTCGTGGGAGACACGATCTCGTCATTGCTATTCACCGCCTGTTGATAGTTGATAGTTAGCGCTTATGTCTTCTCCTATCTTCGTCTGTGGTTGAATGCTTTGGCGCTGCTACATTTCATAGGTTCGAATTGCACCAGCTAGCCCAAAAAGAAGTTTTATGATTTACAAGAGGTGCTCTCAAGCCTGGATTTGGAACAGTTGGCGATAATAGTTAAGGTAGAATACCTTTCTAATTTGCGGCTCGCTGATGACATTTCCTTGCTAAGTCACTCTGGAGATGAACTGCAAAGCATGATTAATGAGTTAGGCAGGCAGAGTATTGCGGTGTGTCTAAAATTTAACGTGCAGAAAACCAAAGTAATGTTCATTAGTCTCGCAAGGAAGCAGCAGTTCACAATTGGCAGCGAGGTACTGGAAGTGGTAAGGGAATACGTGTACTTAATGCACATAGTGGCTGCTCATCCGAATGATGTGAGGGAAAGAGCCAGAAGACTAAGAAGGGAGTGAAGCTCATGTTGCAGGCTCTCTCAGATCGTGAATGGCAGTTTACCAATATCCCTCTATTGAAAAGTATACAACAGTTGCTTGTTACCGTTACTCACCGATGGTGCAGAAACAAGGAGGCTAACAAATAGGGTTCAGCTTAACTTAAGGACAACGCAGCGAGCTATGGAAAGAATAATGATAGGTGTAACGTCCAGAGATCGGAATCGGGCAGAGTGCGTGAGAGACAAACGCGCGTTAATGACATCCTAGCCTAATTCAAGAGGAATAAATGGGCTTGGGTAGGGCATGTAACGCGAAAGCAAGATAACCGATGGTCCTTACTAAGGGTAACGGATTGGATTCCAAGAGAAGGCAAGCGTAGCAGGGGCAGCAGAAAGGTAGGTGGGCGGATGAGAATAAGAAATCTGCGGGAATACGGTGGCCGCAACTGGCGAAGGAAAGGGCTAATTGGAGAGACATGGGAGAGGCCCTTGCCATCAGTCAGGCTGATGACGATGATAGCGAAAAATCTCATTCTTGTAAAATACACCTAAACTGGTCGTATGGGGTATGCCTTTAAGAAGGTATTTTCTTCACTATAGTTTCACGACCTTACCTACTTTATTAAAAAGTGAATACGGCGAATTCGAAACTCCGTGCTAGGGCTGCTAGGGGCGCTCTTTCACGAAACGTTGGTTGCGTACATGGAGGAAGCAAAATTTGGAGAGGCCGTCTAATGACATTTTTTGTAGCTGCAATAGAGCTCGGCGCCATGTTGTCCGGGCGGGCTCTTGTTTCCTTTGCTCCGCAGCTGCGCTCGTGCCGCCGGCGTGCGTGATTGCGCGCGCGTTTCAAACTGATCGAAGGAGCTGGCCCATAGAGAGACCACAGTGCGAGTGGCGCTTAAATGGTTTCTGGCCGTTGTTCATGCACTGGAGACATCGGAAATATTCGAGCCAGACATTCGGCTGCTTCCGGGTATTGCTCTCTGCCGCGTCGTCTCCGCGTTATTCCTGCTCTCTTCTTGGAACGAAACAGTCCGGCCTTGCGTGGCCATAATCAAGTAGCATTAGACGAAGGCGCTTATCGCAACTGCGGTAAGCGCGGGAAGAAACTTTCACTGATTGCGGCAGCACGCCATGGTACGCAGTGTCTTTCGCCGCTTTTGCCTGCATCTTAATTATTTCGACGGGGGAGGTATGCGTCCCTTGGGTCCTTCCTGGCTGCACTTGGCGAAATATGCTGGTATGCTTACACCAAGTTCATCATAGTCTCGTTTTAATCGCAGGGCTGGAAGATTAACTTGAACGGCTCGCTGGCACGAGGCTTATATTTAAATGGTCCTCTGCGACACTTTCTATTTGAGAGCATAATGATGTTTGAATGGGTAGCTGTCAAATGAGCTCATAAGGTTGTCAAAAAAATATATTTCATTGCTAGAATGAATTTAGAACCTCATGCATGAGGTCCCTAAGCAAGGTTTTTGATGTCGGGTTGTTTGCATTCTATGCTGGCGTAAAAGGGTGCCACATACTCAACGGATGGATGGTTGCAAGATAGGAGCATCCCCTTTCAAACGGGGTGGTGCCATTTGCCACCATGCCTGGCTTCTTTTTTCTATATTTTTGTTTAACTGTGTTGTAAATTGTTGTCACAATTCGCCATTTTCTTTCAATACGTTTTCCTGCACTTCTAACCTCATGTCACCCCTCTGCTTTTGAGCCACCAATCTTCCAATCGCTTTTTGCTTAACTTCCACCGCAGATTGATTTGCATGACCATTGTTATCTCTAAACCCTAGGGCCTCAGGAAGAGTGGCTTGCATTGACATCCGGATGGATACCATCACATTTGAGTTTGAGGTGTTCAGTTGTTTCCACAGATCTACCACACACTGCACACGTGTCAACATCTTAGTTATTTTTTTTGGTAGCTGCGCGTTCTAAGACACCCTGACCTAGCTTCAAAGAGTAGGGCACTGCATCTCGAGCAATCACAGTACGATTCCTTCCTTATCTGCCTTTTTCAGTATCGATATAGTTCTACACTATGCTTCTGTTCCATTGAATTAATCCAATTTTATGTTCCGGACTTTTAACCTGTCATTTAATGCTCTTTCCTTCTCCGTCCTCGTGTCCGGCACACTCACTGGTTAGTTTCCTAGTTCTTTTCCGCCACTGTGAGTCGACACTCTTTCTGCACAAATATTTAAATACCCTAGCTGCCCACCTGTTATCGTCTAATTTCCTCAGGCGTTCTTCATATAGTATTTTACTCTTAGCTTCCCGTGCTTCGAACACTGCCCAGCCCATATCCCCTTGTACTGCCTCGTTTGTGGTTTTGCTGTCGGCACCTAGTGCTAATCTTCCAACAGCTCTCTTATTTACTTTTAATATGGACTGAACTTCTTCCCTTAAGCACAGAACCGCATTGCCGAAAGTAAGCCCCCGCACCATTGTTCCTTTCCAAATACCTCTCAGTACATCATATTCATTGAACCCCCATAATGTTCTATGTTTCATTATTCCGGCATCTCTTCGCCCTTTTACCCTAAGAGACTTTTCATGCTTTTCCGTGTATATCTGCCCTTCGTCTAGCCATATCCCGAGGTATTTGTATTCGGCCACTCTGGGTATTTCGTGGCCTTGTATTGTAAGCACCTCCTCAGTTGTATCGTTGAAAATCATCACACCTGACTTAGTTGCGCTAAAACTGAAACCTAGTGCGTCTCCTTCGTCTCCAAAACATTTAACCATAGTTTTCAAATTTTACTGGCTTTCTGCTAACAGTACAATATTGTCCCCATACATTAAACCCGGGAGCCGTTCCTCAGCGACCTTCCCACCTAATCTGTACGATAGATTATAACCTAGATTACTTTCCTGTAGCCTTCCTTCCATATTTATCATATAAAGCACGAACAGCAGCGGCGATAGAGGACAACCTTGCCGTAATATACTTTGCGTACCTCCACTGTTGTCGTACTTTTTATCCCTTCCCAAGTAATTTTAATGTTCTCATCTCGGTATATTTCCTGTAGAAAATCAATTACCTCATGGCCGATGCATTCGTCTTGTAATATGTTCCACAGGAATTCCCTGTTCACATTGTCGTATGTGCCGCTTATGTCCAGAATGGCTAAATACAGAGGTCTGCTTTCCGCCTTAGCTAATTCTATGCACTGGGTAAGCACGAACCGGCTATCATAATCGCCTACCCCTTCTGAACCCGTTCTGAAGTTCTCCAAGTAATTTTGAAGTTATAAAATCTGAAAAGTTTATTCGGCCATATTTCCAATATGCCCCCGAGAGAGGCAAAAGGAGGCAGACAAAGATGCCTCCTGACGAGGCCTACACCCCGACTTACACATCAGGACACAGGTGACTAAACGGCAAATCACGTACGCAATAAAAAAAGCTCACTTTACAAGAAAAGAACAGCATGCTTTAGGGTAGCAAGGCTAATCACAAATACAAAATAGAAAGACATTCCTAAAATCATAACAAAAAACAAACACGACACCGTTACGCCCGAACTGTCTGACCAGAAAAATACAACACAACTATTACTAGCAAAATGAAAATCTTTAGCAAAATTGGCAACAGACAGTGGAGTAGAAATATGCAAGAAAAAAATCCACAACAGTGATAAAAACGAACAAAAAATAATAAAAACAGCAAAAAAAACAGTGACAACCCACTCAAATAAACACAAAATTACAAAACAGGAAAGAGCAATTTCAATTTCTTTTTGAAGGCAATGGAACTCGTAGCTTCTTGAAATATTTCCATTAAAGATGGGAAAGCTGCAATTTGGTTATTTATGCTTTGCGTTCCATAATTCGTTCTGGATCTTGTGGTAGACAGGGAAACGATGCGCAATTTGTATTTAATCTTTCTAGAAAGGTACATATTTCGGAAAGAAGTGAAATCCTCCTTAATTTTATGAAACATGTGAATCGCTAAACTAAAGTTTTAGGAGTTAAGGAAACTACGTGCATGAAAAGTTCTGAAGAGATTTGTTTCATCAGCTGTACTTGGACATAAGTCACATAAGGCTCTTTTCTGGAGAGAAAATAATTTATGTGAATCAGTTTTACTGCAGGTACCCCATACTAGATTGCAATATACTAGGTGGCAGTGAACCAGGGCAAAATATATTTGTTTTTTAACCTGTTGCGGCACAAGGTGTCTAATTCGATAAATCACACAGAACGATCGGGCCATTTTCAGTCTGACGCTATCCACGTGATCTGTCCACTTAAGATCACTGCGGAAATACACACCAAAAAACCGAACGCTGTGCACTTCTTCAATTCTTAAGTTATTATACTGAAGTCAGATGTCGTGATCTACTCGCTTTATTTCTGGCTGGAAAAGAATAAATTTCGTTTTGTTAACATTCTGTTCAAGTTGATTAACAGAGAAATATATATGGGTAGAAAGTATCCTATTACTTTCTACCCATGAATGCATTTTTAATTTCACAGCCTGAATTGCCAACCTTTATGAAACAAATGTTATCGTAATTGATTGGAAGGATTTTATGTTCATATTATCTCCTTTCCTTTTATTAATAAAATTCATTTTACTCTCTTGCCAGCCGTTCGGAATTAGCTTATTTGTCATCACTGTCTCCAGTGCTTTCATCAGCGTTTCTTTGCTTCTTGGACCAAGCTCATTAATCAGCTTGAATAGAATTTCGTCCATCCCTGCGGAAGTTGGTCAAGAAATATTTGCTTCCGCCTTTTTCCACTTGAGAATAGTCAGTTCTAAGCTGTTCTCTATTGTGTTGCCCTGTGTTGCTCCCTCACTTGGGGAGATTGCCCTATCGTCGTTCCTAAATGACTCAGCTATAACTGGTGTAATGTAGTTCACAGCGTCCTCTGCCTCTAAACATTTTCCCTGAGCATCTTGGATCTGTTCCTGCTTTCTTCGATTCGTTTTACCCAACCAGCTTATATGGTTCCAGAATTTTCTTGGGCCCCCTTTATTTCTATCGCGGACTTCAGCCAGCCATTGATCGGAGGACTGCTTTGCTTTAGCCTGGACGAGAACCTGAACTTGCTGTTTCTTTTGTCGATAAGATTCCCATTTTTCGCCTATTTCCTCTTCAGATAACTGCCCCCTCTGTGCTCCTCTGTGTTCCCTTGAAGCCACCCGTCGTTGTTCGATGGCCTCCTTAATTTCCTTACTCCACCGGCTTCGTGGCTTCCTCTTTCCTCTAGAGCGGTTAACTCCTTTCACTTGTTTCATTTTTGTACTGATGAGTAGTTCTGATTATAATCCCACTTTTCCATGGGGCGTTTCTCGATTGCTTTCTCCATGTCGGCTTCTATTAGCGCTATTTGTTCGTCGTTTAATTTTGCATTCTCTTTTTGACTTCTACGCATTTCTCTTTTTTTTCAGGGCTCCCAACTGTAGACTATACGTTTATCATCACTTCCTAGGCTGTACTTCCCCTCTTCGTCTATTTCCATCATTGCGAGCGTGCTATAGATGCCCTGCGACATTAGACAGTAGTCAATGGTTGTGTACCTTTAACGGTATTCCCACGTGATTTGACCCCTTTCTCTATTGACAATAACTAGGTTGTGCCACTCACAGAAGTCTAGCATTAACTTCCCGTTACAATCTGTGTATCCATCCAGATCCTCGATGCGGCCATTCATATCACCCAGCAGAATAATATCGGCACCGTCTCTAAACTGCTTTATATCGTCATTTAGGCAGTTTACTAGATCCTTGTTTTCTTACCTGCATTTGTCTCCTGTCCCTGAACAAACTTCCCCTAGCTATGTCGTTTTACCGGCAATGGTACCGGATACCCATATATGTCCTTGCAAGTTGATTTTATTCTTTGTGAGTCTGCTTCTTGATGTATCAGCGTACCTACTGCTGCTCCCTTCTTCTCCGTTGTTGTTCTGCTGCACCCTTCCCAGACATAGCCGTTGAATAACGGCGGATCTTTACGGTCCCTCAGATGTGTCTCGCATAGAGCGTACACACCTACTGCTTCGTCCTTTAACTGCTGTTCTATTTCTAACAATTTCGCTCTCTTTCTTCCCCCTTGCATGTTTATGTAACTGATCCTGGTGTTAAATTAATTTTAGAAGTTTTCTTCGTGGACCTCCTAGCGGCCATTTTGTCAGGCTTAGTCGCCATTGTTGCACTTTATATTTCGCTTCTACCTACCCCTACTCCCTGAGCCGCCGTGAACCCACTAAAGAATCTGCTTCCCGGCCTGCCAGGCGCCAGCCGATCTCTGCTCCTACCTTTCCACTGAAATGGATGCCATCTCGTGTAAAGCCTCTGTCAAAGCCTGCTCGATGCACTTCCCTGTTTATGTCTGCCACTTGAAAGCCTTTCTCCAGGCTTAACTTCCTTATCTCTCGATTAAGAGTCACCACGTCCTTGGCAACCTCTCCGTTCCGTCCTTGCACCTCCGGCACAGTGCACACCCCGATCTGCACTTGCTGTGCTATCGCCCTTATATCGTCAACTCCCACAGCTAATCTTTCCACTACTTGTTCAGCGTCGCCATTCACAACATTATTTAGCCCAGCCGCTACCACTACCAAATTACGCCCTACACCATCCTCAGGCACTTCACTTTTTGTCTCTCTCAATACCGCATCTATTGTCCTCCCTGAGATTATCCCTCCTGCTACCCGCCTTTCAAGCTTTACACGCTCCATTAAAGCTCTTTTTCACCTCTCTTTGTTTGAGACTCCAGCGATAAGCACTAGGGTACTCTCTCCCTCCCTCCTAACTTCCCGATTTTGCTGCCTCTTATCAGTAACTGAGACCTCTTTCTTCGGGTTTAGCTTGGTCCCGTTCTCTCCATCGCCTCTAGAGATCCTAGCTGCCACCTGTGAGTAGTTGTTCCTGTCTGAACCTGCCCGGCTTACTCGCTTATCGCTATCTATGCCAGTGCAGGCCCCATCCACGTGGCTGGCGCTGGAACGTCCGCCAATAAGGCTTCCGATGGCGGTTTCCGATGGATGGCCAATATGGTCATTCATGTTTGCTTCCGAGTGACCAAGCTGGCCGTACTTTAATCACACCCCCTGGTGGATAGCACAGCCCTCTCTGTTTTATGTTGAATGAGTGTGCACGTTCCTGCTTTCGGCTGAGTCGTGAACAATGCTGCCACGCATGTCACACCCCAGCTTCGTGTTCAACCTGCCTTTTAATGCTGCTCTTGATGTTGACTGTTGCAATCTACCTCCATTGCGTATGTTTAGGCAGCTGGCTGTGTCAGTAGGGTCTTCAGCTGCAGCAGTGAGGGCAAGAAAAATCCTGCAGGACTTTTTTTTTTCTCTTGATTTCTGTATTTATCTTCAGAGCACGTTTTCGTGCGGCTGGCCATGCCAGGAATGCTTTCTCACGCAGCTGTCAGGATGGGCAAATATGCTAAAAACTTTGAGTTCTTCACTCAGAATGCAAAATTTAATATCATGACAGTGACTTTTGATTCACAACTCCAAAAGCCACTCATTGAGGTAGGTGACACAAACGGAGAGAACCGCCACTGCCTGTAGTAGCACGGCAGTGGAGGATTTTTCTCCCCCCTCCAAAAGCCTGAAATTTTGCATTGGAAAATCATGCTGAACCCTTTTTCTCAGCGATAAAAGTCCCAAGAAATATGTTTAAAATAAGACTACTCCCCCCCTTTAAGCATGATTCATAAATCCACCCTTGCAGTGCTGCAACATGGCATGTTTCACATGCACAGATCTAGTTTGGTGCACAATATTTAATATACATGACCGCAGCTTCTGAGACTGCTTCTAGAAGTTTCGGGAGTACCCAGGGGCTGCAATATAAGCTTCACAGTTCTGTGCACTGTTTGAGTGATGTTTTTCATGTTTAACGCGGAGAGCTGCACCTGTACCCACCAATTTTCTCTACTTGGTGAAACACTATCTTGTAATGTCACTGCATAGTAGCATACTTTACTTGTGATCCGCTCTGCAGGCAGTGAAAGGCAATTTATTGCACGTAATGAAAGCATCGAATTATTTTTCTTCTACATAACCACAGGCGTGATTGGAATTCAATGCACATGTGCATTCTCACTTCACTAGGTACTTTTTACCGCAAATAACACTTTCACAGGACATGAGCACAAGAAACACGTGTGAGAAAAGGGCTCGCCGTTCAGTTAGAGCTCCATTACACTCTGAAAGCTCAAGTCTCCCGACGGCTCCGAGCAGTGTCGCAGTAGACGAAACGCCCGTGCGATCATTGCCCCCGAGCGCGTTCAGATCCGTGCACGCAGCAACGAGAGTCTTGCACTCGATTCCACCTCGAGATGCGAGTGAACGGCGCCAACGACAGCCCGTGAGCACGAGCAAAAACATAAACTCGAGCAGTTGAGGAAAGTACGCCGCACCGCAAGTGCTGCAGCCCGGCTAGTGAACAGCAACCACGGCGCCGTTGCCAAGACAAGATGGCCTCCCGATCGAGAAAAACCACATGATTTCCTCCACACTTTTCTCCCAGGGTGTGTGTGTGTGTGTGTGTGTGTGTGTGTGTGTGTGTGTGTGTGTGTGTGTGTGTGTGTGTGTGTGTGTGTGCGTGCGTGCGTGCGTGCGTGCGTGCGTGCGTGCGTGCGTGCGTGCGTGCGTGCGTGCGTGCGTGCGTGCGTGTGTGTGTGTGTGTGTGTGTGTGTGTGTGTGTGAAGGGGGGGGGCTTCTGCTGAGTTTTCCTTCCACCATGGTTACATGTGAGTGACGAAGGTTTCCTGACCATTTGGTGATTTCCGCGCATGGGCTTCAACGCTGCGCTTGTCTCCCGTTGACTGACATGCGTTTACAGATGTCCCCGCGACACTCGTAATTTCAACAACAGCGCTGTTTTCTGCTTGTACAGTTTGCCTGACAAGACTTTAATGAGGCAAAAAAGATCGGCTCTCTGCCTGCGAGAATGGCAGCCGTGCTATTTCGGAAGAGTAACGACGAAAATCTCCTGCGAATCTTCGTTCCTCCGGAGGACCCTGGCGTCAGGTATCTCCCTCCGACCGAGAGCGCGCCTCGAAAGTGCAGGCAAATCTCCCGAAAACGAGACGCCCCAGGCTGGGAGCCGTGTCGAAATCTACCTTAAACACAGGGGCTTTTCGGCTCTGACACCCTGTTTATCTCTGCGAAGAAAAAAAAAATGTCTCGGTCGTTTGTTTCCCGAACCGCCCCTCCCTCCGCGCACTGGATAAAGAGGGGGGACACGTAGCCCGCTGCGAGAACGGGGTTCGGGATGGCGAAACGCGCACCGAATACATCTCGCTGATCCGCGTATACCGATAGACGAAGAATAAAAGGAGGACGACGCAGGGATCAATGGCTGATCTACAATACTGACGTATGCATAATGTGTCTGTTTCCCCCTTCGTCCGCTGCACTCCCTCGCCACAGGTACACGTGTGCTGCAGACATGGAGATAATATCCGACTTGATTTGAATAATGCGCCGAGGGGGCGAGAACAGGGGAGAGGGGCTGTCGTCTGGCGGAGCGGACGGGAACGAACCGAGACAAAGGGAGGCGTGCCGCGTCCCCGCTATCGGAGGCGCGTTCGGCTGCCTGTTCTGCGTGCAGGCGTGTCAGGACGGTCCGATGGATGGAGCATGGTGCTCGCCCGGCATATATATTCCCTCCTCCTGCGCGAGCATCGTTTTACATGCGATGGATTTACGATCGCAGTAAGGGTCGACGATGCGGCGGCTTCTGCATCCTTCCCTCTATGGGAATGAGAAAGCAGCTGTGCAACCTGGACAGCGCTCGCTTGTACCTCGCCTGTTCGTTCTCTGAGGCGCAGCTGCGATTTGAAGCTGGTCGTCTGGTGACGGCGGGCGAAGGTTTCTCGAAGCACTGGAAAAAATGGGGACTTAACGCGGTCTCGCATGCGACGCCAGTCGCAGCAGCTGTGTGACATGCTGACGATGTCAGTCGGTGCGGCGAGAGCGGCTTGCTTTTCATAGGCAAGAAGGGCTTTCGCAAATATAAAAGCTCCGTATTATGCGCTTATTTCATTATCGTTGCTAATTATATTCAGCTCTATTGTTCTATGCACTATTGAGCTGTCCTGCATCTTTATGCATTTTAGCATTTTTTTGCCATCGCGAACAGATACGCAACTGCCAGCAGCCTGCCTCGATCCCTTGAAATCCTATTGGCTGAAGGCTGGGCCGTTCGCAACGATCGCAGCGACGGATCGCAGCGATCGCACCAAAGGGTTTGCAACGACATCGACACGCCGTTCTGTCGCAAAAACGACGGAAATCGCGCAGAACTGCGGCTACAACCGCATCGTGTGAAACAGCCTTTACGGGTGGCTCTCCGAAACGCCCCAGTGTCGAACCGGGAGCCGTACGGCGGGCGAGTTTTGGTTGAGCGGCCAGCTAGCAGTTGCTCCCGTGGCCGCAAGCGGAATAAAGATGCGATTCAGCAGCGCGCTAGTGTGCCCACGCACATCTGTATATTGACTTTTTCATTTATTCTTCGTTGTCCTTACAACTCTATCCGTGCTTGGATTTGTGTGCTTTCAAATCTGCCAAGAGAAAAGCGAGCCTTAGCCACTGGAATGAGCCACAGACCTCAAGCTACGGATGCTGCTCAGCTGCGGCCTAATGACAACACAGGTCAAGCAATCCACCTTTGAGGTCACCGCCGCATCTTTGTGAGACAGCTTGAATATTAAGGCGAAAGCCTTTAATGTCTCATCGTTGTAAGCAGCAGTTGTCGACAGAGAATGTCACGCTTTTCAGTTGGTCGAAACGGTCGTGACGTCACAGTGCGCCAATTTCAAACGGGGCCAATTGTACTTTGGCTGGTAACCATGCAACCAATTGAAGGGACCATATAGTGATGCTCCAAGTAAGTGGGACTGAGCTTAGTTAATTGCTTAATTACCAAATTAGCCTAATTAACTTCTCTAGTCAGGCCATATAAATAAATAAAACCTAGTAAGAAATTGGTCGAGCTCGGGAATCGAACCCCCGTCTTCGGAGTGCGAGACGAGCATGCTATCCACTCCACCATGCCAGCTTTTTTTTTTCTTTATAACTCCGCCATGCCAGCTCGATGGTTTGGAATGAACAAAGGCACGTCTAGTGAATACGGTGTCTTCGCTCACTGCCATCCTCCTCCCTCCCCTTCCGGCGAGGTTTAGGTGTCCACCGAGATATGAGAGAGAAATACATTTCCTTTCCTCAAAAACCAATTTACCGACGAGCGAGGCGTAGAACCGAATGGGCGATGGCGTTCTATAGACTCCCTGGCAGCGTTGCAAGACGCTCTCGCGTTCCACTCTTAGAGGCGAAGCTTAACATCTTGACCACGCATCAGTGACCACACTTTGCGTCAAAAAAGAGCACCCCCCCCCCCCCCTGAATTTTGACGGGTGTCCACCGAGATATGTGAGACAGTTACTGCGTAATTTCCTTTCCTCAAATACAATTTTCATTTTCTTAATTACGGGCCATCTTCGTCTTTCTTCTTTCACTCCCACTTCCTCCGTTCCTCTACGGTGCGGTTCAGGTGTCCACCGAGATGACAGAGATTTACTGCGCCATTTCCTTTCCTCAAAAACCGTTGCGTTCAAACGGCAAGGCATCGCGCCGAACGGGTGGTGGCGTTCCGTGGACTCCCTGGCAGCGCTACAACACGCTGTCGCGTTCCACTCCTAAAGGCGAAGCTTAAGCGTCATTAATTAGCAGTTAATTAGTACTCAGGCATTAATCAGTAATTAACCATTAATTAGTGATTTGTAACCACTTAGCAATTAGTACTCAATTACATGTGACGCCACCAGTGCCACAGAAGCACTGAAAGTGGTGCGGAAAACGCTTTCGCCTCTACGCACTTTAGACAGTCAAAGTGCCCCCTGAATTTTTTCATTGGTTCCCAGTAACGAGGGTGGCCAAACCCGCCCTCGAAGCGACGTCTGGCCACATATGCTTGTGCTGGGCGCACTCCGCCGGAAACACTTAGATTAGAACCAAGGGTTGTTTTCTTTTTTTTTTATTCCTATAGTGTGCAGTGAGGGGGAATGGGATACAGGATACAGAAAGTTAACAGGAGTGAAGTCCAGTTTTGCGGATGGTGCCGGCGAAGCGATTGCCCATTGTCCGCTTTCTATCTTCACATTCGCGGTTCCACCGCCGTTTTCTAATAGAGGCCGTCGCTGGGCAAGTCCACAACAGCTGCCGCACATCACAAATATCCGGTGCAGCGCCGCAGTGAGGGCACCTGTCCGCTGTTGTCAGATCTTTTCCACGCCACCGATGATAGACAGATGGGGTAAGAGCCGCCCTGCCCGAATCCGGCGCACTGATACCTCCTCCTGCCGAGTAAGACTACGGGGGAGAGGGTGCGAACGCGAAGGAATTAGAGCGCGTGTTCGCTGGCGCAGAGCTTCCGAATCGGAGACATGGGACAGGAACGGATCTGGGGGAAGAGGGGAAGGTCGCGGGTCGTCTGATGTGTCAGTGATGTGTCAATGACAGTCATAGCATCTGCTTGAATTCTATGTGGATCGTGAGCATGGCTGCGATATCAGTGTATGCGCACAGGACATGGGTACTTTGCGCAGAGTAGGTCAGTTGATTGTGTAATATGGAATGTGCGTTGACCGACCTTTTAAAACAAAATCTCAACGTGTCTTCTCCTCCATGGTCACGTGACGGAAACCATTCACGTAGGCGGATAGCATCTTTTCATGTTCCCTTTTGTGTTCTTGATACACCTGGAACACACAGTTATTTAGTCGGAATGTTTGAAAAAGCTTTACGCGCGTTTGAGTTACTAGCTGGAACCCTTGTTGAACACGATTTAGTCAAGGCAATTACAGAAGACGCTATATTGTTAGATATAACAGGAGTTCTTATTTTTTTTACCTTTTGGCGTACTACTGACATAGCCTGTGATGTTTTTTGTTTTTGTTTTTTTGCGGCTATAGGGGAAAGCGTGTACCCGTCAGAAAACCGGTGGGTGCCCGGCGTCACTGGCGATCGAACTTCCCACCTCGCGCATGCGAAGCGGGTGCTTATATCTTTGGCGGTCGTTTGGTGACACCCGTTTGGGAACATTTTTTCCTACTTCTAAAAATGCGAACGTTCTTCCAGAACCCGTCCTCACCCCGCAGCGTTGGGCAGCAGTGGTGTCGTACTGCATACATTGATGATTATAACAAAATCTAGAATAAACTCCGCACAATGCGAGTGCATTTGGAACGCAGTAGAAAAACAAGGCACACCAAGAGGATAAACGATTTTCTACTCATACAGAATGATTGGTTTGGTTTATTGGGGTTTAACGTCCCAAAGCGACTAAGGCTATGAGAGACGCCGTAGTGAAGGGCTCCGGAAATTTCCACCACCTGGGGTTCTTTTAACGTGCACTGACATCGCACAGCACACGGGCGCCTCTGTAATTTCGCCTTCATCGAAATTCGGCCGCCGCAGCCGGGATCGAACCCGCGTCTTTCGGGTCAGCAGCCGAGCGCCGTAACCACTGAGCCACCGCTGCGGGGCTCATACAGAATGAAGTCCACAAATAACTTATGCGTGTTAAAAATACAAGGAAAACGGGAAAAGTACAATGCAAAAACGAAGGCATGCCAAGAATTAATATGAGTTTCAGTACATAAAAATGAATCTACAAAGAACTTATTTGCGCTCAAACGGTAAGATTGGCAAAGGTTTCCTTCGAGGACCCCACAGATGTCAAGCTACTCAAGTCATAACAGCGCAAACACGGACTGGACGTAGACAGACAAGCGCCGACTAGCAGCCCAAGTTTTTGGTTCTTCTTTCACGCCGTAATGTACGTACCGTTCCTTCAATAAATTTGGTTGATAGTCGGCGCTTGTCTGTCTACGTCCAGTCTGTGATTGCGCTGTTCACTCACGATGAATACTTACCAAGTAGCCCAAATTCCAGCTCTACTTACCCTACTGAAACGTTCCAGTTCAATGAGCCTGCATCTTACATTTCAAACTGCGATGAGAGAAGGCGCTGTCCGCTGCGTTGATTTGCTTGGGTACTGTTCTTGTACTGGTTACCGAGAAGCGTGATCTGGCGCTCACTTCTTTGTTTGCAGTAATTAGACTGTGGAATGTTAGCAATAGCAGCAGTTCTACGTAAGTACATGGTCTGTTCTGAAAGTAGTAGGACTCATTTTTTTAAACAAAATTTATTCAAGAGAATAGTACAAACGATTACAATTTTTCAAGGTAGCACCCTTCCGCACCTACACGCTGCTGCTAATGAGTTTTACAGTTTTCGTACGCCTCCAGGAACGCCTGGACCGGAATGCTGTTTAGCTCCCTCGTCACGGCCTGTTGAACCACCTCTACCGATCCGTGATGCTTCCCCTCGAGGGTCGATTTTATTCTCGGGAATAAAAAAAAGTCTGGCAGGGCCAAGTCGAGGCTGTAGGGGTGCTGAGACACCGTTGCCGCCTTGTGCTGGACAAAAAATCTGGGTCCTCATTCAGATGACGAAGAAGATCCTACCGTTTGGCCTTTTCCTCCTCTGGCAACACTCCCGGCACCAACTGCGCGCACGCTTTCCTCATGGATAAGTTTTCTGTCACGATCCCAAAAACTTGGGTTTGAGGAATGGTAAAGTCATCAGCAATCATTCAGATACTCATTCTACGATCACTGTTAAGTAAATGTTTCCCTCGCTACACATTTTCGTTGGTCTTGCTGGTCGAAGGGCGTCTGAAGCGGTCGTCTTCCTCCACTCTTTCTTTACCTTCTCGGAAAAGCTTGTGCCTATCGAAAACACCTGATCTACCCATGGAAGCGTCACCGTAGGCCTCCTTAATCATGTTGTGAGTCTCTTTGCCCGTTTTACCAAGATTTACTCAAAATTTGATCGCGTATCGCTGATCCAGTAAACGCTCGACGATTCTGCGTGACGAGACGTTTCGACAGGGGTTCACAGTACAAGCGACCTCCTCTCTTTAACGGCCGAGACCCGACTGCCGATTTTCCCCAGCATTCCCAATATCCCCCTTCAACGATCCTGCACGCGCAGTCCACCTCTCGTCCGCCCGTTGGCCCAGGAAAAAGCCAGTCCTACTACTTTCAGAACAGACCATGTATTCCTGCTCTAATAAGGAGGCATAACTGCTTTATATCCTGGGAGCATTTGTTTTGGGGCTAGCTGGCACTTGATTAAGGACGGGTTAGTTCATAGCTCGACGAGCAGCACAGCCGAGACCTTGCTACAGAAAGTGAAAAGGCAGAAATAGAATAAAAAATTAAAAAATAATCAGGCGAGACCGGCGTTTTGTAGATATGTAATAAAACAGTAATTACTCATCAGCATCACACCCAAAAGCAGCCATACGGCTACAATCTAGCCATACGGCTAGATTTCACGTAATTTGAAAAATGTTGGAAAAAGACTCGGAGTGGATGTTGTTTTTTCTGCCCCCAGTAAGTTATCAAGCTTGTGCATGCGTGTCAACAATCCAGGTAAAACTATCCCCGTTTGCCCGAAGAATCATGAGTGCAAATTCGTGAAGTGTCAAAAAATGTCGTGTATTCTATTCCTCTCACTTGTAATAGGTTTTATATTGGTCAGACAGGACAGTGCTTAAATGATAGGCTTAGGCAGCACCGCAACAATGTTGATAATAAAGAGTCCCGTAACCTCAGCGTGCACTGCCGTGAGTGCGAGTGCACCCCACAGTTTGAATCTTGCAGAGTTGTGGATAGGAACAGAGATAAGCTGTGCCATGAAATAATCGAGGCTCCGAACATCAAGACGTATGGTGACACATGTGTAAGCGCTCCATCAGTGTCTTTATCTCAAAAAGAACTTCGCTTCCTGAATCGCACATCTTAGCTTGTGTTGGCGTGCAGAATCCCAGTGCATGAATGAGCTCTTTGCTTTGTTTTCTTTTTGGTGCCTGAATGTATTTATACGTGCAGCGTGCCAAATAAATGTCAGTTGTTAGTTCAGCGCTGTGTCGTCCGTTTCTTTCTCTGCTCTCTTCTTTGGCTTTTGGCCTTGCGCTGCTTCAAATCAAACAATAATCTACACTATTCTGAAGTCAAGACGCGAAGATGCGTCTCCTTCCGCCCTAGAATTGAGAAACGTGGACGCGAAGGCAGCGTATTGCTGACGTTGACCTTCGTCCACTGCCGGCATTCTGGAACGTCGTCCCCTTCCATCGACTCAGAAGGGAAGCACAGCAGCTATAGGACGTCACTCAGAAGAGAGACTGATTTCTCAGTCGGCAGAAACATGGAAATACCTTGGCTTTCGGCCTGTTTCCCTGGACGGGAATTGTCCCTTCTACAAGTCGACATATCTGGTTGCCTGTTAATTGCGTTCAAATTTTTTTTCAGTCTGATTTGCCGGCCCATCAAGCTTGTTTCTTTTTTATGTAGCGTCACGTGCTGCGCAAGCGTTGGGATAACCAAGCTGGTCTTGGCTACGGGGTGGCAACCTGCGTGAGTGACGACGTGTCTAGCTTGTCTTCGGTAGCGAAAGGGTTAAAGAAGCATCGACCAGCAGTGGAACAAAATATCACAAAACCTGAGCGGCCCAACAGAACAGCGGTGGGGGCGTTTGTGTGAGACACGTTCAACACGGCAAAATCAACCCAGGTCGCGGTGTTACCGAGTACGAAGGCTCTCGCCGGCTGGCTGCCGCGTCGTTTTTTTTTTTCTGCAAAAAAGAGAGAGAGAGAGAGAGAGCTCTGCGCTTACGGTGCTCCCTGTCATTCGAAGGGCGCAGGCGAACCAGGCCCGAGTTCGAAAGATGCAAAAATGCGGCGCAACCGCCGCGAGGACCATTAAAGAACACCAACTGGACACAACTTCCCTAGCTTCTTCCGGGAATGCGTCCCGCAAGACGTATCTCCCTGATATAGGACCGAGCGAATGCCGCGGAATGAAGCGCAGAAAGCAAGAGCGGCCACTGGAATCTGCCCGGAGCTTCGCCCCGTGGCGCGCATTCCTTGAGGAAACATTGCACAATCCTTCACGCCTTCCGCCGGGACGCGTTACGCAGGGAGGCCCTGCGGCGGCAGCGAAAATAAGAGCACTGTGCACGTGAGCTCTGGAGGGCAGTTTGGGTGCGGCGAGGCGGTACAAACAAAGGTCATTAACCTTGTGTAAAGCGTTGCAGGCCATAGGTTTTTTTTTTTTTTTTTTCCCCACGCAGCGTCTGCTCACTAGAGCCGAGCATTCTTGGGGGCTTTTTGTTAGGCAATGCATATCGCGTGGGCATGTGCTGGAAGATGGCTCGCGAAGGGTAAAACGCAGCGGCAAGTTTCGCCTGCATGTTTCAAGCAAAAGAAGGAAGAAAGGAAGCACGCACTTGGAATTCACGGCGTCAACAGAGCTGCTCTTTGCATAAGTCATTTGAAGCGTGTTGGGCGCATCACACAGGGGCCTTGTCTTGACGCTGACGCGAACAAGGTTTTACAGAGAGAAAGCCTCACGATGGCGTGCCAGCCTCGCGTAACAGCAGCACGAATAATGCGTACGGATTTTGCTTTGCCCACTGAAATCTCTGCTAACGTCTTTCTAAACTGGCTCGCAAGTAGGCTCTTCGAGGAAAAGGATCCTAGGCCCGTGAAGGACTCGTGGAGCGCTTAGCAGTCAGTTGTTCGCTGCATGTCTTAAGACCTATGTCGCCTGTTCACCTTTGTTTATGACAGGTTGCATAGTTACTGTTTAGCATCGACGCAAATATAGTAGTATCAGGAATGTACTCGTGTACCTTTTGCAAGCCGCTGATGCAACCCCAAGGAGGCGACACATGAAAACCATGGTTTATGACAAAAGAAAATGAAGCGGTCCACCTCTTTTCGACGTTCTGCTAGGTATGATTTTTAAAAGCGCTTGATACCACAAGGGTTTTGTTTTTAAGATTGGGCGAACACCTGTGCTAAGTATTACGTGCGTGTACCTGTTGGCACATGGCAGTATTTTTAAGAGCACGTTGCGTAGGATTAATGGCGCCTATTCATCCGAAACAGACTCATCCCATGCTGAACTCTGAACGACCAGTGCTGAAAGAGGACGTGTTAAGAACGCTGGTCATCTGGCCAAAGGATATGAATCTGCAAATTAGTCTTTATCACAAGACTACTCCTGATGCATGCGCTTTACGTTCTTTTATAGCGCTAGTGATGCGCCGTTAAGTCTTGACAGCATCGACTAGCGTCCCACTGTGAACTCCGTCCTCTACCCAGGGGCGAACGCTAGGTGCCCCTGAAATGTTTGCCAACCGTGGTTCATCCAGCGAGTTCCCACCATTTCACTCCAGCAAGGTCTGCCGCATCCGCGAGAAGAGGCCATCATTGCGGTGATGTAACGCCAGCCCCCAAGCGGTATGGGTCAGGTGCAAAAATGAGGTTCACTAAGTAGCCGCGACGACCACTTTTCGATGGGGTCGAGAGAAGAACAAATACATGTGCTGAGATTTCGGTGCACAGGAGAGACGCCCAGGCATGCGATTGTTTTTAGAGCTCTACGCTGCTACGTTGATCACAGCCTGTGGTTTATGCTTGGAAAGTTTGACTTGGTGTATTTCGGGACTGCGTACTCTTGTGCTCAAGGGAATCTAAGCCTCTGGGGTGACAACAGTTGATGACAGAAGGTGCGGACGATTGGAGATTCCAATGAGTCCATCTCCCACAGAGTTTGAAATAAGAGAGTAATCGTTAATTAGCATCCGGCCAAACACAGCTATACGGCTACGAAAGAAAGCTACTCACCTTTCGCAGAAGCTAGCTGCAGAAAAATAGGTCGGGGATCGATCCCGGGGCGACCACCTGTCAGTGGCAGTCGCTATGCCAGCTAAACTAAAACCTGGACGACTAGCAGATGGCAGGTCGATGCAAAGTATGAACAGTGTTTATCTAATGCTGGACCACGTTTCTATCTCAGGAACAGGGCCGATTTTTCTTGATGTGAAATAAATTCACAGTTATCGACCCGTCACAGAGATTCTCTCGGCGTGTGCCTGTCGGTCGGTGCACATGGCTCTACGTCAGCATTGGGCCTGTGACCAGCAGGTTCGCTTTAGGGCGAGTCCCGAATTACCTTTTTTTTTTCAAACTTCAACAGCGCTAACTTTTCAGACGAATACACAGATCGACATGACAGTTATTGAGACGCATTTTCGCTTAACATATAAGAAAGACGGCAGTGAGCGCTTGCGCATCGACGACTGACCACAGAAGGAAAGGTCAAGAAAAAAGAAGAGGGGGGGGGGGGGGGGGGGGGGCAGTAGCCCTATGTAGACCAAGGCAGTAGCCCTATGTAAATCCTTGGAGCTCCAGAGCCTCTCAAGAGCCATTGTGGACTGTCGAGTGAACACCTTGTCCGTGTTCTTCGCAGTGAAAACTCACAAACCCGATGCACCCTTCAAAACCATAAAGCTTTGTTGGGGGCTAGTTTGTTGTGCAACTAAGACTGGTGTCTCGTGTTGTTCCTTTGAGTGTGTTGTTCCCTCGTCTAGAACCTAGCGCTCCCCAGTCTCAGTACCCTTCAGGACGATTGTTAGCGTGGAAGGGACCTGGCAGCAACATATTAGTAGGTTCGTGCTTTAAATATTCTGGTTCTTTCAGATCCCCTTGCCACCAAGAATTCATTGGATGTAGCCAGTTTGTTGAAAGGAGAGCAGATTGGATATGCATTTCTATAGATGTTGAAGGTCTATTTTACTCTATACCATATACGACCTGTTTATTGCCGTCAGACAGCGCACTGAAACAAACGGTACTATCGCCCTCCGAAATACGGCCAGCTTAACTTTATGTCACTTTTAGAATTTTATATCAACGCTACTTTTATCCATTTTGACAACCGGCGCTACCTACAGCGCCAGGGCATTTGCATCGGGTCATGTGTCGCTCCAGTTTTGTGTAACATTTTTCCTGCATCATTCGACAACTCTTTGGCTTCACTAATTGACGGAGGCAATGTCCTGAAGATTTTTAGTTATGTAGACAATTTTTAGTAATTTTAAAGAAAAGTGACCAAGGCCGGTATGTGAAAATTGCGATGAATATTTTAGAACAGTTTGGACAACATGGAAAAGGGCTCTCTTTTACGTACAAGTTACCTGTGCTGAACCGCCTCCAGTTTCTAGACCTGAACATCATGCTCGGAGAAAAGTGTGTATGCTGGTGCTACCGCTTGACAGCCAAGAAAGATTTTTTACCTTTTGATTAGGCCCAATCAACAACTGTTAAGAGGGCTATTGCGACCCTTTCTCTAGAATCCGCACTGGTCAAGTCATGCCCTCACATGATGCGAGAGAGCTTTCGGGGCGAGGTAGCCAGACTGCGAAAAGCAGGGTTCCCTGGCCACGCGTTGACAGCTGTCACCGAGGCACACCTACAGAAATTCAAGGGAAGGCAAAAGAAGACACCCAGAACAGAAAGACCCGGGAACGCCAAACCAGCGGTTATGCCATACATCCAGAAGGCGTCCCATAACCTAAAAAGGGTGGGCAACAAGTACGGCGTTCCGATGGTGTTCTCTGCGCCTTCTAAACTGGCCAAGATGTGCCCTAAAGTCAGCAGTACTAGTAGAGTGTACTAGAGTAGTGGCCCTGCAACATCCGGCTGTGGAAAAAATTGTCGATGGTTACGTTACTGTTTAATGCGAAATTTGAGCGCAGCTCATCAGCTGTTTCAGCTTTTCAATAGATTGAGGCGAAGAATTCGAGCAAGACATGTATGTACAATTACAGAAAACTTGTTATTTTTCACACATATTCCTTCTTCAAGAAACACTCCACTAACAGTTCTTGATTGTCATGAAGGAAGCTTTGTGGACGGAGAAATCGATGGATATATGCTCGACTTGCTGCATCAGTGTCTGGTTCTCAAAGACGAGGTCTGCGCAAGTATTTCGCGAGGTTATCACAGCTGTGGGAGCCGTTACGAGCGAGAGGAATGGGATGTTCTACCGCATAAGTGGTAAGAAATTCCCGCTTGTATTTACATCTACATTAAAGTCCCACCCACCCTGCCACCCTGGCAGGTGGCAGCGTTTCTGGCAGAACGTTGTCAATGCGAAAGCATACAGCGCACATCTGTCACTACCGCCACGTAGCCTTCCCTCTGGTTCAGGTGTCCATCGAGATGTGTGACACAGATACTGCGCATTTCCTTTCCTCAAAAAAATACCGAAGACACTTTGGAAATTCTAAAGTGCGCTTGGCGACAGCCTTGTTGTCAACCCACTGCCGCTTCCCCGAACCGCTTGGCGCGGTATCACTGGGCTGCTTCGGAGTCATGTGTCTCACTCACGCGACTGCAACGAGACGTCTGGCGAAGGAGCGGCGGTGTAGCTGCCACCGCCGACGTGCGCGCGGTCGTTCTACCGCTACTGTGTGACGTCACGGTTGCTATGCACGGCTGCGCCCCCCACTGGCGCGCCGGTTGCTAAGGATGGGAGGAGGTTGCGCTTTTACTTTCTCCTTTCCAAGCTCCCGCTCCATTGCTTTCGCAGCTTAAAGGGTGTCCACTGCTGGTTACAACGGGCGACGGCGACGGTGTCGACGACGCTGCGAAACGCAGAAACGGGCGCCAAAGAGCTGAGTTCTAAAAACACTCTAAGCCCTTTGTCCGGTGTGCCACGGGCGTGGTCTATGAGAACCCCCTTTCTTGTGGCAAAGTGTACGTTGGCCAGACTGGGCGTTGTGTTAACGAACATGCCAGGGAGCATGAACGAACCTTGGGGAACGCATCAGACTCATGCATGAATCTACCCGCCCATTGCCGTTCTTGAAAGGATCTAAACGATCACATGTGTGAGCCACGGCTTGACAAGATCAAAATTCTGACCAGAAGCAAAGATAGATTAGCTCAGTAAATATCCGAAGCCTTTTTTATCAAGGCGAGAGACGACGTGTGTGTCACACCACCTCTGTCTCCCTGCATACCGGCGAATTCACATTGCTTAAAAATAGAGGACGAAATGCAGTCTGCTCGAGTTAATCTACTATGCTTTATTTGCTTTCATGTTTGAAAAGGGAAGAACAAAGAAAAAAGAGCGACCTCACATTACTCTTCCCCCCGCACCCTCCCTTCTTCTTGATCTTTCCTTCTGTGGTCTGTCGTAGATGCGCATGCGCTCACGGTCGTCTTTTCTTGTATGTTCTACGAAAAACGTGTTCAGTAAACATAGTTGGAGTCAGCGCCCGTCCTGTCATGTCTATCTGTGTATTCGTCTGAAAATATAGCGCTGTTTAAAGTTGAAAAGATAATGCATCACCAACTAGCCCCGCAACGTGTTTTACTGCCGAATTGCCGAGCGTTTTTTTGTGTGTGTTTTCCATGTCAGTGCCTGTTGGCTCGCAGGTCGGTACTGCGGGACGGGGCGCATCCCGGAAATGCTGCTGAGCACGGGCTACCGGATGCTCATCGTCTACCGCACATCGAGCAACCAGAACGGACACGTTGGTTTCCGGGCTTACTACGAAGGTAAGCATTGTGGCGAAGCCACTGTCGGAAGCAAAAAGGTGCCAGAAGATAATGCACCAGGGTACAAACGTCTGCGGTAAGCAAACGGCGAGCGGAATGCAATTAACAAATCTGCCGTAAACTTTGCCCATGTGCGCACTACAGTGAGGCATTAGCGCGTGTTCTGGCGTATGTGCATTTTTCTTCCGTCTCAGGGGGGTCTAGCAGTGTGTGAGACGGTAAGGAATTAGCTTACTTTTTCCTAATGTTTGCCTTTGATCAGATCACATGGCCAGACTCCCAACTACTGCTTCAAAGGTTTATGACACGAAAAGCAATTACGCACAGGGACGCCGGAACAGGGGGGGGGGGGGGGGGGGGGCTCCCCAAGTATTCGCATGAGGGGGCTCAGCCCCTACCCCACCTGAATTCTTGCCTTGTTTGCATTTTTTTGCTGTAACCTTAGTTACGACCTCCGCATTCCCATGACGTCCCAGTAGGAAACCACGCGTTGAAGACACTCCCAAGTCTCTGGAACAGGCATGAATTAAAGTGCTAGCCCTCATTTTGGTGTTCATAGAACGGGAGTTTTAACAATAAAAACACTCTGGCGCAGGTACCACGCCGAGCGCCACTTGCTTGCTAGTTTCATTCTGCGCTGAAATGCAGAAGTAGAATTACCGAGCCAAGCATATCTCATGGCCTTCAAACCCTTTATTTTCAATCCAAGTTTCCGGCACCAACTCCGTCCTTTCTTCAGGAGTGACTGAGATTCGCAGCATGCGGAGTCCCAATCACCGTCGTCTTTGTGAGTCGGATGTGTCATCGCTCAGCGTGGCGCACGAAAAGGGCCTCTGTCGTCGCGAAGTGGCTGGTGGGCTGTACGGCTGTTCACTGTTCAGGCTAGGGGTGCGGAGGGGTGACGGGAGGAAGTTGGGTCCACCGGAGAGAAAGAACAAAACTTGCAGGAGGCGGCAGAATGCATCGTGGATTTCGCAAGAAACAGTGGCATGAAATGCTCACTGGAGAAGTCGGAATTTATCCGAATACACTCAAGAAGATTTAAGCCTGAAAAGATAACGCTAATATTGAACGGACAACCAATAAGGGAAACGGACAAACTCAGGGTCCTAGGAATGTGGCTCCAAAACTACGGGAAAAGAGACCACTCGATTAAAAGATTAACCAAAACAACGAACCAAATATGCGGAATGATCCGCAGGATAACGAATAAAAGAAACGAGCTAAAGGAGGCCGACGCAATCAGGGTAGTCACTGCCTTGGTGATCCCACGATTGACGCACAGCTTGCTGTACCACAAACTAAACCGAGAGGAAATTCATCAAATTGACGCCCAAATTAGGAAATCATATAAGAACGCGCTAGGACTTCCCCCAGAGCGTCCACGCAAAAGCTCGTAGAACTAGGAGTATTCAACACCTATAACGAACACAGCGAAGCGGCCACACTCTTTCAGAAAGTCAGGCTAGCACAATCCAAGGTGGGAAGGCACCTACTAACGAAACTTGGCCACCGAGACGCAATAAGAGAGACCGAGAGTTCGACTGACATACCACAAAAGATTAGGGAAACGTTCGTGGTCAGCCCTATACCAAAAAACATGAGCACCCTGCACAACACAGGGAGAAGAGAGGCTAGGGCAAGAGCTCTAGGCCGAAGTCTGGCAAAGAAATCAAACGTCCTCTACGTAGATGCTTCCACGTGCAGAGGCAGAAAAGCGGCGGTCTGTAGCCGTCGTTAACAAGCGGGGAAAAGAAATATCCAGCATGTAAATTAGGACTGGGGATGTAGACACGGCGGAGGAGGTGGCAATAGCTTTAGCCATCACGGAAGCAAACAGAAGCAGCAAGAGCTACACAATAGTAACAGACTCACAGGCTGCATGCAGACGCTTCCTAAGCAAGCAGGCCGGTACCCTCCTCAGGGAGGCGACAAAACTCAAAAACAAGCACTGATCAATTCGCGCTACAAGGAACATACACACGGAAACACAAACGGACGAAGCGCATAAAAGCGCATTGTTAAAAACAAGCACAATGCGGTATGGGCACCTGGGCACGGAGGAGGGGAGGGAAGCCTTAAAGTCGACGGGCTAGTTCGAGGTTACACAAACCGAGCGAGCGACGACAAGGGGGAAACGAACACTACTCCGACAGCTACGGAGAGCTCACCATGTTTTGGAAGTTAGGACGCCGTAAATACCGCTTCCCCACAAGACACTCACAAGACATCAGGAAACTACATGGAGACGGCTACAAACAAACTCATACCTAAGTCGCTGCATATACAGTAAGATTTGGCCTACGCAATACACTCCAGAATGCGCGTGGTGCGGAGAGATAGCCACCCTCTACCACTCCACATGGGGCTCTCGGGCGAGCGCAATAGAGCTCAAAATTACAAACCCGTCAGTTGAGCAGTGGGAGGAGCTTCTGTCCAGCTCCGACCCGCAAGATCAGCTTGCGCTGGTTGAACGGGCCGAGGAGGCAGCAAGAACCAATGGAATCCTGTACCTAGGAACACCACCTGCTGCTGAAGACCGCAACCCCTAAACCCCGTCCCATTTTGCGGAATAAAGTTTTATACTACTACTACTACTGGCGCGACAGTGCGGGTCAGTCTAATTTGTTCAGCAGAAACTTCTAAGAAAGTTTATTATGTGCAGAGTTCCTGTATGAGGTAGCCCAATCCTATAGTTCTGGTAGTATGGAACCAGCTTTTGTTAAGGTTGGTTTTAACAATTGGAAAAAAGCTATCGAGAAGTTCGAGTCACATGAAATGAGCAAATTTCACTTGGCCTCCGTGAGCCGAAATTTGTCATGCCAGGCAGGCATTCCTGTTTTGCGTCTCCTTTCGCAGCAATACAACAAACAGCGGGAGGAGGCTACGGCAGCACTTCGTGTCATAGCTAGCTCTGTGCGCTACCTCTGCCGCTCAGGTCAAGCTCTTCGGGGACGAAGTAAATGTGATGGTAATTTGCTCGATTTGCTCGACGAGAGATCGGATGATGTCCCGGTCCGTAAGACTTGGATGACTAAGAGCGGTGACATGCAGAATGAGCTTATAGAGATTATGGCCCATAGTGTGCAAGGAGAAATTGTAGAGGACGTGAAGTCTAGTCAATTTTTTGGTATCATTGCTGATGGAACAACCGATGTAAATGGTGACCAGCAGTTCACCTTTTGCGTGCGGTGGGTGCAGAGTGATAATCTCGAAGTTTGGGAAGAGCATCTCAGCCTGTATAATGCGCTTGACAGTAGATCTGAGACCTTGTACTCGGCCATCAAGGACATGATTTTGCGCCTCGGCCTAGACTTTCACTGTGTACGTGGCCACTGCTTTGATGGGGCGGTGAATATGTCCGGTCGTTTTCCAGGTGTGCAAAAAAAGACTTAGTGACTCTGAGCCACGGTCATTGTATGTCCATTGCAGTAATCACTGTTTAGATCTGGTACTGCAAGATGTTAGCAGAGTTGCGACATAATTGGAGACGCTCTTAGCACTGATAAGGACGTTTCCAACGCAGTCCTCGACTCGAAGAAGCAAAACGTGCTTATGCTAACATAGTACTTCCTACAGTACGCGAGTCAAAAGTGGAGAGTGGATCAAGGCCAAATAACTTACTGCCGCTTTGCCCGACGCGATAGACTGTTAGAGTCAAGTCGATGCAAAGATTCGTTGACAATCACGCCAGAGTCCAAGAGACACTCAAGGAGCTCTTGCAGACACCAGGTTCAGTGACGGAAAGCAACAAAGCTATTTTTCGAGGTTACGATCGGCTTTGGCAGAAATTTGAAACCTTGTTAGGTATCCACATTTCCGTAGCCTTCTTTGGGCCTTCTGAAGAACTAGCAAGGTCTCTCTAGAGCTCAACATATTGCGCCGCAGGTGCAAAAAAGGCAGCAGAGGCTCTCTGCGAGGCGATCTCCCAGTTTCGCTCTGAAACTGCGTTTGAGCTGTGGCAGCACACGAGCACAGCAGCAGCGCGCCTAGGCTTGAAGGAACCTCGTATGCCAAGGCCGACAAAACCTCCTGCGAGGCATGAGACAAGGACAAGGAGTATTTCGCTGCTGCCGACCGAATCATAAGTGAAACAAAACAGCGTTTTGAGCAGCCGGGCATGGAACAGCTTGTAAAACTAGAAGACGTCTTAACCAGCGCCGGAGGAGCTATAGCCGGTATACAACAGATGAACTAGAGGCAGCTTTGGGAGTGCATGCCGTTGATTTTGACTTGTGCAGACTCTCGGCGCAATTTATGCTATTACCAGCTCTTCTACACGGTGCTGATTCTACCACAACTCTGGGCATTTTGGAGAGCCTGCAAAGGCAACCGAAAAAAATGCGCGAGTTGATGGATCAGGACGTGAGGTATGTTCAGCTTCTGTTTTCTACAGCAGCGTCTGTCGCTTCTGGGGAACGCTCTTTTAGTGCTGTGCGCAGAATAAAAATGTATTTGCGCAACCGAACGACTCAAAAGAGGTTACCGCCTCTTATGATTTTGCATTTACAAAAAGAAAGAACGGCGCTCCTAAGTATAGACGACGTCATCAGGGAGTTTGTGAGCAGAACAGCGGAGCGAGCAGCAACCTTTGGTCCCGCCAGGGGGTACGGATCCGCTATCCGCCGCCTCATCCTGATCTAAATCAACTAGAGGCAGTGTATTGGCGAAGATTTCAGACAGGAACATTCCCAAACCTGCATATCCTTAGCAAGATTTACCCGACGCAATATCGGGACACTTGCCCGTGGTGTGGCAGCAAACCATCGTTGTACCACATCACGTGGGAATGCAGTAAAAACGACAGCTTTCGCAAAGACCCGAGTGCAGAACAGTGGGAGAGCCGGCTCTCCAGCGGCGATCTGGGTTGCCAACAAGGTCTGATCCAGCACGCCCAACGAGCAGCGAAGCTCAGCGGAGCCCTGGAATAGGGGCACCGACCCTGTGAGAAGAAGGACCTCTTCTTTCTCGTCTGCTACTAGCACCTTTCTAGAGCAATAAAAGTCTTTCCTACCTACCTTTGGTCCCGCCAAAGCACCTAGAGAGAGCAGCACTGTCCGAAATGTCTGCTGCTTGCGTGAATTATTGGTAACTGTATACATGTACTGTAGCGCGTTTGCTTGTATTGTGCTTTTTAAACTGTTGTTTTATGTCATGGTTTTGTTCATGCATGAATGCCTAATAAGTAAATTTGTCAAATGTCAATAAATATGTGCGCACTGAAAATTCATTTTGTAGTTTTTTCTTGTTAATGCTTGTATAATATGCACCACCTAACGATCAAAGAAACATTCTGTTTTTTTTCAAGCAGTTAATTATTCTCTCTCGAGCCAAACTTGGATTGTAATATCTGAAAAGCCTAAGTACATAAACAAAAAACAAGTAAAAAGAAACTTGTTCGACCCCCCCCCCCCCCCCTGAATCCGGCGTCCCTGATTACGCATAATAGACCCATTTAGCATACCGTGTTGCCGGAGTGCCGGTAGCCCGCCCACCGCCGGTGAGCGCGCGCTGATTGGTCCCCATGCTGCAGGCGAACGCGCAGCTGCCGGTTACTTGGCGCCATCTGTCGCCGTCAAGGCGATTTGAGCATGCGTGTTGGCTGCTCGCGGGCTCCCGGTACCCTGGTACCGGTAACACGGTACATGGCATGCTAAAGGTGTCGATACCGAAAGAACTGCTCTGTCTTTTGCAATTTCTCTGGAACGAAGCATTTTGAACGCTGTTTTTTTATTTAGCACAGAGTACCAGAATACAATTATACGTTCAGCAACCGAAAAAATTGTTTAAGGACCCCGACTAATATAAACTAATATATTCTGTACGGAGGAGCGCAAAAATATGGCACTGCTATTTCAATAAACCACTTTAAAGCAGTAGGCACTGAACACTACTGAAAATATAATAAGCCCACGTTGTTCCTTGGCCTTTAACGTAAACCACACCACTAAAGACTCTAAACTGCACTGAATTGAGTAGAAAAAGCTTTAATTGTTTTTAAAACGCATGCAGGGTAGGTAAAAAGTGAAAGTTATTATCGACTAAACCTTACATGAGTTGCCCTAAACTGCAGTGTTTGGTAGCCGTAATTAGTATCCATAATGGGAAGCCGGAGGCAATGTTGTGTAATTCACCTTGGCAAGTCAGTGGCCAAGACATAAAGGTTGATCAATTTTAGTGCATCATTAACGACTTCACAAATCAAATAGAACATAATGAATAATTCATGTGGGTGTCTGTACTGAGCATTTGTGCAACTGTTCGAAGAGCTCATTTATTAAAAGCGAATTAGAGGGCCACATGCGATGAAGTCCTGCATCCGTAACTTGATATACAGTGATGGATATGTGAATGAACGAATTGATGACAAAGATTGACAAGCTGATCTACTGAGAACACATTTCGGCGTTTAGAAGCTATACGCGTCGGCCGTATGAGACTTTTTGAATAACTGAGCAGACGTGTAAATCAGCCTTCAGATAATTATCAATCGCAATACCCACGAATGCCTTGCTAGTAGCATTCTGAATAGGCTTGTTATTCCAAATTATAACCGAAGAAACGTTTTCAGAGTGGATTAGCATAAAACCGGCTTTGCTAGAATTAAGGTTAATTGGGTTTGCCGTGCAGCAATTATATATACATATATATATTTCACAATTTTATATTTACTAACCAAGGCAATGTCATCGCGATCTCCTAATCCTAGAGTCGTGTTATCAGCACGAAATAGTTTGGGCCAATGTTAACACTAAAGACAAATCATTGCTACCAAGCAAAGAAATCGAAGGTCCCAACACGGAGCCATCAGGAACGCCAACATTAATTACCTTACCACTAGCCTGTGAATATCCAAATTCAACAACTTGATGGCGGCCCATGAAAGAACTTCCAGTGCTACGGGTGTGCCATTTACGGCATAAGCAATTGGTATTTTGTTTAACAACGCTGCAGTTTAACTAATTAAACGCTTTAGCGAAGTCGATGAATATGTTCTCTGCTAAACAACCAGAGTTTATGATTTCTCTATATCCGCAAAGGCTGAGCAGCAGATATTGTAGAATATCCTGTTCTTTTTTTTCAGCTAAATTGTTAGGGGGACAAAATACAGTGCATTTCCTAATAGTTGTTAACCTTTACTCTGAATTATTTTTCTCTGACTTTGTTAAAAAATGGTAAAGTTTATATAAAACTGAAATTATTATTTCTATTATTTATCTTTTAATATTTTTACTCGACTAACGGAACAACTCTTGCAGCTTCCATTTTTGTTGGAAGAGCGGCAAAGGAGAAAATTTATTTATTTATTATTTGTACATACATGTAGTACATACATGTAGTATACATGTACATACATATAGTATGTACAAGCAGGACAGGGTAAATACATAAAATAATTCCTGTGATCATGGCATCAGCGAACACAAAGAAATCGGCAGGTACTACAATAATAGAATCTTTGCAGTCGAGCCCACACATATTCAGCCCGGATATTTGGAATTACTGGATATATCGAACACAGATTATCCACTTGAAGATCCTTTGGAAAGTCGCGGCCCTGCGAGGGGCGCTTCTCTTAGCGGCACTCCTCGATTACTTTTCGCGCGCCGAGACGGGTCAGCTGGGCACGCACCGATAGCGCTGTGGCTTGAAGGTGGCCCTTCCTCTCTCGCTGTCATGCGGTGAAGCCAAACAAACGAAGGCGTTGCAACCCAATTTTGACATAACGTTAAATGTGCCGTCTGGAAGTCAACCCGGCACCGGCGTCGTTGGGACTGGAAAATCCTGATTAGTTGAGAAGTTAGTGACGTGAAAAGCAGTTTCGCTGAAAATAAAAGGGTGGTCAAGCGGAATCGAACCGGAGCGTTCCTTCAGCGGGATAGTGGGGGTCTTGTGCGAGCACCTCACTTCGCACAGTAGGCGAATTACATTACGTAAACACTTAGTTAATTAGGTTCACCTGTATTAATAGCGTCACCTATTGATATGGGCGGTGATGCGTAACAGAGCAGTACGTGATGGCAAAAAGCGTGTCGGTGTCTGCGAAAAGGTGCGCCAGGGGACCCCGAAGCTATCGTACAGGGACCCCTTACGGCTATCTCATCATATTCTCAAGGTGAAGTTAAGGGTCATGTGGTTGTTTTTTTTTTCTTCTGCTTTCTTATCACTTTTACACTATCAATCTCCAAATAATCAGCCCCACAAATTTGGGGGAAAAACATCCGCCATGCTCCTTGCTTTCGGGGGCTGTTGGCTTCCGTCATATACATGACACAACGAGCACCTCTTTTCCCTTCGATTGCATGCTGAATAGTTTAACGAGGGCCTCGAATCTGGCAGCCTTGATGCCGTAGCTTCCTTCCTTCACCGTTCGACCACGTTCCTACGCGGTAATACAGGACGTGCAACGTCCGCCGCTATGGCGCTGGTGAACCCTCTCGAGGTTCGCTTACGCTACACATAAATACCCCCGAAGGCAGCAGACTGGACAGCCGTCACCGTAGCTCAGTTGGTAGAGCACCGGACTGGAAATTTGGAGCTCGTGGGTTCGGATCGCATCGGCGGCATGTGGTTGTTTTTCCTTCTGATTTCTTGTCAATTACCTTTAAGTGATTGAATGTTTACATCATTAACCTCCAATTAATAAACAGCACAATTTGGGGAAAAAAACATCCCCTATGCTCCTTGGTTGCGGTGGCTGTTGGCTTCTGTCGTGTAAGCGTCCCCTAGATTTTTTTACAGTGCACGGATCACAGAATTAGACAACTTATGAAAGGCAGTACTACTCATCACTTGTACTGACGAGTAGTAGTGCCTAGTTTCAAAGCACCGCCCCCGGCGGCTTCAGTGTGGAGCGCTTGAAGCCTACAGTCGGATACAGGTCACGTGGCTTTTCCCCGTCAAGGGACCAAGGGTGTGGGCCGATTCCTGCTATCGCTGACACGCGGGGAGGGTCAGCCACTCCGCGTATTGAATCGGCCGACGGCAATGGCTGGGTCCCTGGACGGGGAAAAGCCACGTGACCTGCATGAGCGCGCCGGCGGGATCGCTTGAGGAAGCGCATCATTAGTGTGTGCAGTGTACTCTGGTTCAGGATAAGCATCTATCGAATTATCGATATAGCGCACTGTTGCGCGATCCCCTTCTAGTACGATATATAACGGTTCGAGTGCAAAATAATGCTGAATAATTCTACAAATGCAACACGTTTGAAAAATGCGATCACATTGCGGCAAACAGGAAGAGGAAAAAGCGAACAGTACATTAATCAAAGAGGGTGAAAAAACTGGGAGTCGCTTGGTAGAGCTTTTCATTCGGAAACTGTCCTTGGAAAAACTGAAAGCTTAATGTCTTGGTTCGCGCAAAAAATGGCAGCGGATTTAGCTTTGTTAGGCCAAATGCCAAACAAGTACGCAATATAGCTCCGCCGTCGTGCTTCGTCACCACGTTGGCCTAGGCGAAGCACGGTTAAACGTGTCCAAATATGCCCTTACACTGTCTCCAGAGCAGTGCGACTGAAGTGTGACGCGGCGCCTCGTTCACTCTGGCGGCAGCTGTGTGAAGCGCGCGCTCTGATTGCCTACGCCGGCGAGACGCAGCTCCTTGTCGGCTGCTGTGAAGCGCGCGCTGTAATAGGTAGAGCCATGCGAGGCGAGAGTGTGGCCACTCTCCTCCTCCACAAGGCGAGTCTGCTCCTGTCCAACAACGCGAGACCGGCTCGGCATTTTAGCACTACTCCCTACCCCTTCATAAAATATTAAACACCAATCTCCAAGGTTCGCCAAAATTGGTGACAGTGTCAGCGCTCTAAAAAGCTGTGCAAATGCATTCGTTGGCATTGCAGTTTCCACTTCCGAATTGGGAGAAGTGCAATGACTGGAGCGGTCTTCCTCTCCTTTTTCCACCGGTGGTTCCAAGTCTGCAAGCTGCACCATGACGGTTTCTTATAGCGGTTTAAAAGAAAGCGAGCCGGCGACGTTGCGTTTCTTGGAGTTCTGCAGTGCAGGCATATTCGAGGCTGGGCCCTATAATGGATTTATACGCCTTCGTTCTTAGCGCACCGTCCGAAGCGTCTTACCGGTGGGGGATGATATGTTTTTCCAGGAGGAATTCCTAAGCGAATCATCCGTAGAAGCCGCTTTGTACAATCTTCAGTCATTGTTGGCAGCATACCACTGGTTCATGGACGCCAGCTCGCTCAATTTACTACGTGGGCAGCTTTCCAGGTAATCGACGACGGCAACCGTGCAAAGATTCGTTTAGGCCCACAGCCGGTCAATCAAAATGTCATGACGTCGTTTCATATCTGCTCCCGCATTGGTCACCTTCCATGCAGGATTAAATGGAACACTTCTTACCCTTGTCTCGGGCTGGGCACGGGCCAAATATTGAAGTTTTCTCAGCCAGCTCAAACTCAGAGCTGTAAGCTTCGTCCAGTTTCTCTTACTCAAGGACCTGCTCGCGTGGTGTAAATGTCTTCGGTGTACGTGTGTGGCTGTGTTCAAATCCACTGCCTGCATTGAGAATAAATCGACGGGTATACCTTTCCATTTCCTCGACAGCTTAATACTGTACACGGAACAAGGCGACAAAGCAAGACGCAAATGTCGACCCGAACTTGAGGTTTGTTGCTTGATAGAGTGCACTGGGCACGCTGTTCACGCTCAGCGGCGTCCCTGCGGCGCTGGGTCAAGAAATTCCACGTCACACTTGGTGTAACGCGTGTATGCCTGGAATGAAAATAATTCAAAAGAGGACCTCAATGTAATGGCGAGCGCATGTTTGAAAAGACGTAAGTTTAAAACGAACTGATATTACGTAAACAAAAATTTCCATAAATTTTAGTCATGATACGAACCCACGTACCTTGGATCACCAGCTAGGCAATCTACTGACTAGGTCACGTAGGCTTTTTTTCTTCATCACTAGGTCACATAGGCACGTTGACTTGGCTGAGGTACAAGGGGAGTGTTGGCTTAACATGAAGCTTAGTAATGTGCTAATAAGTGGAGTGAACTAGAGACTCGCTAATTAGTTAGATACTAATTAGAGTAACATTATGCGCTTTAAACTTGAGCGCGCAAGAAGACAAGAATCTGGAAACTGTGCTGTGATAACTGTGGTGAACGTAAACAAAGAACAGCGATTCTGTGTAAAGAGTAGCCGCTGAAGGAAGAAGCTTTCGCGCCATACCCTTCAAGCCGGAGAGTAATCATCCTAATCTTTCAGAACAGCATAGTGCACTTAATGGCCACCGGACATGCGATTTTGTTGCGCCCACTCTGACAGAGCTGAAGCGCATAGAGCTTATGCGTATAGCTTTCAGAGGCTTGCCGACAGGCTGCTTTGTGCGCATGTCTCATGGTGGCCGGAGGAGGGAGAAGACACTGTTTGAGGCCCAGTGAAGAAGAGCGCCTGCTCCGCCCGCTGACCATCTGCCGAGCAAGATTGAAGCCAAGCACTCCAGGAAGGAGGCTAAGGGAAATGAGGAGTATATTAAAGGCAGTGTAACATCTCTGGACAATGAGCTGTGTCACGCCATCCCAAGTTGTCAGAGGGGTGAGAAAAGTGTTTGAACTTTTCGAAGGACGCGTACTTGTTTCGTGTTCAGTGACGGGTGTGGTTGGGGTAAAATTGTGCTATTTTCCCGGGTGTGCTGGTAGTGTTCAGCTATTTGCTCTTTGTACGTTGCGGCGTCTTCCACTGAAGTTGGATTTGGTCAGGGGGTCGAAAGCGCCCGGATGTTGATTTCGCGAGTCATCTCATGAGCCAACTCATTTCCCTCCATCCCAGCATGACCAGGCACCCGACGCTGGTGGCCGGAGCGCGTATGTCCTGAAGTATTTGGCCGTCAATGATCGAAAAACGTCGTCTGTTCACAAAATTTGCACGAAACGCGCCTTGCATCTTGACCAAGTTGAATACTAAATTCACATTTTATTCGTGCAGGCAGTGAGTTCAGTAAAAAGAGCGTAATTTTTATATTCCCCCCCCCCCCCTCCCACTTTCCGACTATTATTTCTCGTATAGCTGAACGCCGGATTAGGTGTAAAATTAAGTATTGAAATCATCCTTAAAAGGGAAAAAGCGATCATCGAACGGGCCGTGAGAGGCTTCGGTGAGATGAGCTCTCGCCTGTCTCGAACGCAAAGATGGACGACTTGGTGCAGTCAATTCTGCGCAGCCTTATTTCGTGGCCAGATGGACGACCTTTTTTTTTCACAGTTCTTGCTGATTTGGTCATGTTGAGGTCCTTCCTAGCTGTCGAGAATATTTCGAAAACAAATAGATACTTGTTCAAATCAGTGTGACAAAATAGCCGCCAAGTCTGAACTTCCGGGAAACCGATTACTCGTTTATTCAAATTCATGGTATGTAAAGAAGAAAAAAATTGGAGGACACTTAAGCTTCGTCTTTAAGAGTGGAACGCGACAGTGTGTTACAGCCTGCCAGGGAGTCCACGGAACGCCATCTGCCGTTTGGCGCGACGCCTTGCCCGTTGGACAAATCGAAAGTTGTTTTTTTTTTTCGAGGAAAGGAAATGACGCAGTAACAGCCTCATTTATCTTGGTGAACACCTGAACCGCACATGACACGATTTTTTTGACGCAGCCCTAAGCCGCGAGCCTAAGTACGTTTATGCTGCACGAAACGCTGAACCGTATGACACTGTTCTGAACATTCTGCAGCAATTTTTACGCAGCCCCCGATTACTTCCGACACGCGGTGCCGACGGCTTTCGACAGTACGAGCTGTATGCGCTGTTGCGTAAGAAACAGCTATAAAGCTGTTGAGCACTCTAGCCAAGCCGGCTCGTCCCACATGCAGGTCGCTTACTTGCCTTGTGAGCCACCTTGTGACGCAACTCATTGCATTATATGGGAATTAAGTGGCAAGGAGAAGTTTGTCCGCAGCGCTGGCCCTTAAATGGGCCTGCATTCGCCAGTGTATTAAAATGCACCTTTGTTGAAGCTGACGAGGCCTGTAGAAGCTTACGTCGCCGAAGGGGACCAACTGCTCGTCTGAGACATTAGTCGAATAATCCTTATCGCTATGAAGAATTGGAACACGCAAGAGACCCGAGGAACAGGGCTAGCATCCCGAGGTTCGGATGTCTGACGCGTTAGGTTAAAGCAGCGGGATTCGCCAGCTCCCTGTGACGAAGATAACGAGTGTTGATGCAGAATCATATTCTCACCAACTCGTACTCATTTCTGTGCATTCGTTCGCAGCTTTGTTTGCAAGGAAGCCCTCTGTTTTCTTTTGTTTGCGACTTAAGCAGAGCGTTCAAGGATGTCTCATTACACAGTTATAATAATTACGACAGTGCGCAGGTCTCTCACGCTGCCGTAGTTGCGCAGCCGTTCTCTTGCATCATGCACCAACTCGCCAAACGATCTCTTATCATCATCATCATCAGCCTGACTACGCCCGCTGCAGGGCAAAGGCCTCTCCCATGTCTCTCCAATTAACCCTGTCCTTCGGCAGTTGCGGCCACCGTATTCCCGCAAATTTCTTAATCTCATCCGCCCACCTAACTTTCTGCCGCCCCCTGCTACGCTTTCCTTCTCTTGGAATCCACTCCGTTACCCTTAAGGACCAGCGGTTATCTTGCCTTCGCATTACATGCCCTGCCCAAGCCCACTTCTTCCTCTTGATTTCAACTAGGATATCATTAACGCGCGTTTGTTCTCTCACCCACTACGCCCTCTTCCGATCTCTTAACGTTACACCTATCATTTTTCTTCCCATAGCTCGCTTCGTTGTTCTTAACTTAAGCTGAGCCCTCTTTGTTAGCCTCCACGTTTCTGCCCCATAGGTGAGTACCAGTAAGACACAGCTGTTGTATACTTTTCTCTCGAGGGAGTTAAAACAATTGGTTGTTTTTTGTGTGTGTGTGATGTCATCCCGAGTTCCGATTGGATTTGTGCAATCACTATCACAGGCAACTCCGCAGGCTTCTGTGTCCACTCTTTCACCGCGTTCATTTGCCATCGACTCAAGCTTTGTCCCACATGGTTACTCCCTAAACTAACACCCTCCAGTCTTTCTACCGCTCGCTGCTCTGCGTTTGGTAGCCTATGGACAGACGCATATTAAGGACGACACTACGGACGTATTGTGGTCGACCGGCTGAGAACTGAGGTTAACTACCTTTGTGTGCGGGCTTCCGGTAGCTGGAGAAGGCGAGAGCGCATCCGCATCCCTACCGGTACATGCCGGTACATGCAAGAAAGTCTTCGAGTGGTCTTTCTCAAGTTCCACAGTGAACTGTATAAGCACATCTTGGATGTCCAGGAAGAGTCTTTTCTTCGGAATAGAGAAACACTCGTCCACGTAACCGACTGAAGGTAGTCCGCACCTTTTCTAGATCGGCAACTGATATAGACTCTCCCATCGTGCGTCTGCTGAAGGAAACTGCCACTGTAAGAAAAATGCACGCTGCTTAGATGACACGAGAGGAGCTCGCTGAGTTCGGGAAGACAGGGCCTTCTTCGCGTGCGGTTGCTGCCAAGTGCACTGGGACGCTAGAGAAAAGTGACCTGACGTCGTTTCACTCAGCCCTTTAGTTACCACACAAACGCGGAGTAATTTTCGGCGTGCGTCGAGGTCTTACCGCCTAGAGGGCTACCGACCAGCAAGCTCCGGAACCAGCTCATAAACGTGTAAGACAGGCTGACAAGTTTACAGAAAGATAGTTGAGATAGTTTCCCAGGAGTCGTTTGCAAGATACCCTATACTGATTGCGATACCTTGACGAAAGAGGGAAGCTTTCAAAATGGCCCAAGGAGCAAAAATGTCACATTAAAAGTAATAATCATGTGGCTATTGCGGAGCACAATCAAAATCATACAGTATTGACCGGTCAAAGGTAAAAAAAAAAATATGTTATCCCGCCGGCTGCTGGAATCCAGTCGACGCCAGCTGCGGTGAACCGGACAGCGAGAAATATGCCATCCGTTTCACATGGGCATTATGTCAGGAGTGCCGACGGCGTGTTGTCCTGCTCAGTGAACAAGGAGCCCGTGCGCGGTTCCGAAACGTCGATTGCTTCCAGACTTGGTCAGTGACCGTAATTCACTTCATCTACTTCTCCGTGGGTATTATGTTAAAATGAAATGCGAAAAGAAGGGAAATAGGCCAACGAGCCTGGACGGCATGTTGTTCGGAGGTATGTACTAAAAATAGAGGGACATGCTTCGAAATGCTCTGACGCTCGTCTCACGGAGAAATCCATTGCTGCGCCAAAGAATAAACTTCTTGTTCCCCACAAACCTCAGCGCTGTAGCGTGGATAATTTTGAGCCGACTCTCGTATAAGAACGTCTTCATTCATTTCAACGCGACGGAGATAAGGAGCTCGTGTTGTCGCAGAAAACCCCACGTCTTTGACCGTGAGCGAAAAATCCCCAGAGAGCAACCTAGGTCACGTGACCTTTTGACGTCATCACAGCCTGCCCACCGGGTTGCGAGCAGACTGCGCACCGCGGCAGTTACGCTAACGATTGGTAGGTTGCGCATCAAGAGTAACCTGGGTGGCACAAGCCCCTCCCTTACAAAAAAAGTTTTAGACAGTCTATATAGTGTCTATAGACTTTTCTCTATAAAGTCTACAGACTGTCTATAGACAAAAGTCTATAGGCGATACAAATGCCATAGACAGTCTATAGACAATCTATGGATTTATGGCCGTACACTTTTAGTGCACTTTTGTCTACAGACGGTTTATAGACTATGAATAGACAAAAAGCAGTATCTAGAGGAAGCCAATAGAGTCAGTAAGAAGTCTATAGACTGTCTATAGAACATTTTTATAAGGGCCACTCGTGGCAGCGCCTGCCACCGCAGGGCAGTTTCGCATCGCTTGACCGCTGCGCCAGGAGGGATACGACGACTCCGAGGGATATACGATCGTTGAGTAGGGAATGGCCGCATATATGGCCATTAACCCATTACGCTATCGCGTCGTGCCATTAAGGCGGAACCTAAGTGTCCCCTACAATTTTTTGTTATCATTTTATGCGAAAAATATTAGTGGTTTGGTTCTCTGGAGATACTTTGCAAAACGTATGGTAGAATAATTTCTCAAAGAGCAATAGACCATTTTTACGCTTCTCGTCGTCAAAATGAAGATCCCTTCCTGTTTCGCCGGGAAAAGCGGCTACGTATTCTTAATGCGAAATTGTTTTTCCCTACGACATTCACGTTTTTCTAAAAAAATGATGGAGGAAAGCACGTTTCCTTGTTTACAGTGAACTCTGAACAGCAAAAAGTAAGCTAAAAAATGCAACTCCAAGAACTTTTCTAGACTTAACGGAATGTGCGCGATCTACTAATGTGTCAGGTACGCTTGCCTTTGTATGTTACGCCAAAATTTGAATTCTAAAATATCAATGTTTTCTTTTTCATTTTTGGCTCTATTTTGAGCGCAGCTTCTAAATAATTAGCCACTGCTGTCAAAACCGCTCCTGAGATAATGAGGTTAACAATTCTTCTAAATGCTGCAAAAGCAACTTTGACGCAGCCGTCTTCTAAATAAAATCGACAAAGGCAGAAAAATGCCGTTCTGTGCACTGCGTATTTTGCTCACTCCACGGGTACCAACGCAGGAACCATTGAAAAGAAAACAAATTTCTCTTTCCAGTGAGTGCAACCTTGTTTTTCGCCACGGAGATCGCGCAGGCATTGCGAATAACGTCCGCCGCCATCGTGGGAGCCCCGCCGAGCGAAACTAACTCAAGAGGACAGTATTCACACACACAAGAAACTCGAGAAAAGAAGGATGGCACAAAGGAAGGGCACAAACATTGCGTCCTCTGCTCGCTGCAAGCTTTCGAGATGGTACTCCCGTATTTCATGACACAGCATCAGAATCTATACCCACACTTCTGGAAAAGCACATTCTGCGACGGTAAATATGAACGCAATTTTTTCGCATATCGTAATATTCCGGTATAACAATGAATATATCCGCAGATCTCCCCTCGAGAGGCTTGTATGTTTTTTTTCCTATTAACGTTTCGCTATCGTCAAAAACGTACCCCATTCGCTTTCTATGACAGCTTTAACTACTTATGCCAGCGTGGACAAACGTAAAAAGATTTTACTACGCATCGGAAGATTGGGCCATTTCCTTCAACATTTCCATAACAGTATCTTACTTCATTTCACACCTGCTTCACAGTTAAAACTGGTGCCCAAGAATCCTAGATTTGTTTTCACGGCATGTGCCACACGGGTTTCTGCACGGACTAAGATGGACATGTAGGAGTGCCGACTCTGACGCTCCGCAATGCATTCGCCAGGCGCGATTTTGCTACACGAACACCCAGCGTGCCTCCGACACTTACTCTCTCCCTCCGCTCCCCTCACCCTATCCTCCTTGCAGAAATAGCTAGAGCCCATAGCTTTACCCATAGCCACCTGTCGACACAGATGAAATGCTTTGGCGGAAAAGAGGATGCCGCCTTTGCGTGTCGTCTGCTAGCCAAGAAACGCATAAATTGAATCGATTGGCCGTGCGATAGCTTCTTTTGAGACAACACTTTTCCTTGGATAAGTCAACCAATGTACCGTCAGCAACAAATGAAACGCAGCCAAGGCAAGGTCTATATGTTTGAAAAACCAGCGCGAACGAAGAACGGGAGGGAAGTAAGGGAACACGCACAAGCGCTGTCTCACAACTGAATTTATTCATAGGAAGTGCACAGATTAAATAGCTAAGAACACATAAGAACCCACATGCAAAAAAATGACGACAAACGTGTTTGAAAAATCAAGTCAGAGAAATGAACACTCAAAACAAAGGAAGCAAAAGTTTGAAAAGTGCGATTAGGTCACTGCTGAATCCATGTAAGTAATCTCATTCTTAATCGATGAAATTGATGTGTGACTTACGCAGTCGTCTCTACCTTTTATGATTCATATTTAAATTCAGTTTTGAGACAGCGCTTGTTCCTGTTCCCTTGATTCCGTCCCGTTCTTCTTTCGCGCTGGTATTCCAAACATACATCCCCTCCAACTTGCCCAGTTCAGCATCCTTATGCAAGGTTTAATCCAAAACAGCAAAACTTAGTGGTGAGAAGCTCAGCACAAGCGCAACTTAATTTCACTCTCAGCGCGCGGTCACTGTCCTTTTCACGTAATAACAAATAACCTTTTTATTTCTCCAGCACAGTTGAGAGAGGGCCCAGTGGTCGTGGGTTTGCCTCCCTTTCTAAGCGATAGCCTTTAGGGTTCGTTCTGCAGAAAATCGGCGTCGGCGTTGTCGTGAGCGAAAAATCAGGATTGGTCTAAAGGTAGTTACGCCACACAACAGCAGCAGATTTGGAAAGTGATTAAAGGGTTGGGTTAGAGACCCCGCGGGCACGTTCGTACGGCAGGGCTTTCAGATGATATGGAAACTTCCCGGGAGAAAGGAGCCGCTAACGGAACCCATTAACGTGTGCACACCCTTAAAGGCGGAGTGTCCCCGCAGTATTCTTTCCCCTTTTTTTCACTGTTTTTTTTTTCTCAAGTATGTACCGACTGGCCCATATTTTGGCTCTCCTGCTAGAGGAACAAGGTCCGCCGACAAGCGTTTCTATGGCGAAAATATACAAGTCATAAAAAGGAAGCAAAGCGTTAGCTCCGTTCCAGGTAGAGTTTAGTAGGAGGAAAAATTTACTTAGGTTTCAAATGACATTTCATACCGCTGCTTAACCTTATGGTGCTGGTGCGGTATTCTGCTGCGAATATTCTCTAGATTCATCCCTCCCGACGCACCGTGGTGGTTCAGTGCCTTCAGCTCTGTCGGGTGCAGAGTTCGCGCGTTCGATCCTGACCTCGACGGCCGCATTTCATGCGGGCGAAATGCCAAACGGCCGTGTACCGCTGTCCACCTAGCCGAAATTAATCCGAAGCCTTCTGACTACCAATCGATGTCGTTTGCCGATTGCGTGTATCTCCACTAGCAAATAAGAGGAAATGTGGACGGTTTTTACCGCATGTTGGGCCGCATTTGTATCAATACGCTTTCGGGTGACTGGGAGGAACCAGTACCCATTTTTGCCGACGATTTGCATTTTCACAGGTTACTGAGGCAGTTGCACACAACAGTTGTACTTATTCTAATAAAACACCTGTGCCAACATTAAGAAGGAAATCTCAAAAACGATTTGGGCTCGCAGTTTCATCTTTAGTTTTGAGGATATTGATTTTAAATATTCGACGAAAGAGGAAATAAATGCCCTCTGGTTGAGCCGTTGCGCAGATCTCGTTTTTGAACTAGGCTAATGTTACCTAACTGCCTACGAATTTCACAAGTCTTGCTTGTCAACCTTGCCTTCGTTTTTTCTCGCTGCCAGGGTGGCGAAATGACCGAAAATTGACAGTAGTTGAAACAGTCGGCTGCGCTCTTGGCCGTTGTTTTTCATTCGGTGACAAAGGTGAGTCTTCTGAATTGGGCCTCCTCCCAGGGCCACAGTAAAATGCGAATCCTTGTGTTTCGGGATACTCAACGTACGACGCTTTGGGAAAGAACCGTGATGCAAGGAGGCGAGCTAGGTCTCTCAAATGAGCATTAGTAATCTGATGTGTGTATTCAGCCCCGATTCCCTATTTCACACCTAAAGTTGCGGTGAGATTGAAAGATTGGCATTCTTAATCTTGTGTGTCGTTTTGGCTGCACCACGAACGGCAGCCAAAACGACGTCGGAGCCTTACTCTGCACGTCACGGTTCATTTAGCATTTCATCAAGCACGTATGACATGTGTCGTATTTCTAGATGGCATAAGCAACAGCTCAAGAAAAGTCGGAGTAGTAAAAACGCTATTATCATTCTTTTTACCACACCGTTGCAGAGGCAGGCAACACAGTGTTTTGCCAATACTCTTCTTTCCCTGTTGTAACTTCCAAAACCGTGCTAGCTTAAAGAGGAGCGAAACAGAAGAGGAGTGATCGCTGTTGACACTTCTTTACTGTGTGCTCGGCATTCTGAGCTGGTGACGGCTGAGTGATATTTTCGGCTTTAAGTTGCCATGAAAAAGTTTAAGTGGATCCTCATATATTCGCCTTAATCACGGTGCTGTCGCGTAGAAATGGGTGCCCCGACCCATTCAACTCTCACATCAACATCCTTGGTATTACTCATTCGGAAAGTTTCACCCATTCGCACTGCAGCCGTGTCACAACAAGCAAATCAACATCTTCTACCTCCTAACTACCTTCAGAAAGTGCTGCGCTAGTGTTCTTAACACTTGTCTGCCGATTCTCTGGTTCGGGCGCCTTACTAGTTCTTGTGCAATACGTCATCTCTCACTTGATGGGGACGCTGAGGACAAACTGAAGCTGTCGATCCTGCATCGATAGACTGCCGCCATCTAACGAGCAAGACGCAACTTTCATTGAAAGCGGGACTTTTTAGAGCTATAAACAAAGCTAAGGTGCCGCCACTAGCGGCCATTTCGTGAGCAGAATGCGGACACAGTTTTTTTTTTTGGCGCGGAAGGCTAGGCTAGAGCGCCATCTACTTTTTCACGTCGTGAAATCGAATCGAGCGGCTGGAACAAGGAGGCGTCTTTGGGCGAACCCAGAGAGAACCAGAGAATCAGTTTTTACTTACAACGAAAATTGCGTGGAATCTCTACTTTACTGATCCCAGTGCTGAGATTGTACCGGACGCCGTCTGGTCTCGTTTCTTCTGTCCACCGGTCGCGGTTAAATGGCGTCAATGATGTCGGTGAACAGGTAAGCCGGTTCACTGAAACAGTTCCAATGCTGTTCAGTGCACTACACTCCTACCCGTCGCAGGTTTTCTGTGGAACTAAAAACAGAGATAAAATTTAAGTGCCCTTGCAAACACCTCCACAAGCGGGATCACTTCGTTGGGAGAAGAACGCCTCAAACTGTTTTCCTGACTTCTGGCGATGCGTTCCGGTCAACCTGAAGTGCTTATCCATCACGGCTCCGAATTTCTAGACGTTGCCGATATTTTGCTTGTTGTCACTTTTCGTTTGCATTCAAATCCTCACGTTTCGATTACATTTACCTTTGCGCTGGTGTAAGTGTTTCGGTTCTTTCTGAGAGATTTAAATAACGGCGTCTAAAGCGATTATGCTCATATCGCCTTAATAGAATTCTTGCAGCCGTAATGAGAGGTTTGAGATATTTTCGTTCCTATTTTAATGTCAGTATGTGATAATTGAAAAACTCTACCTATCGTTAGAGGTGAAAAACCGCTCGTATTTTCTCTGCCTTGAAATCGGTCACCAAATCGGAAGACCGCAAGTACTGTCTCATATCTCTCCTACCAAGGATTTTTGTTAGCTGTACTCAGGGAAGTCGAGCGTTTGACGGAAACCCAACTGTTCGTGGATGCACATGTGCGCCTTCATCATCATAACTCCATACTCAAGTACGCTCCTCCCATCTCAAAAAAAGTTATTATACCTTTTGAGCAAGGCTTCATATGGGGTCATCCTACTAAAACTAAATTTCGCGTCGCAGGCTTTCACAGCGGTCAGGTTGACTTGAGCAAAACTTTCGTCATTCTCACTGGCACACACAGCATTCGTCCACGACACAACACGTATCTACGAGTGTTGTGGCCCCTTTCTGTGGTCCTTGCTCCGTGTTGGGCGTGTTGTAGAAATGTGATCGTTACTGTGCGACAGTGAGCTCGGAGGAAACAGTGCGGACACGGAGACACGTTCTTTAACGAACAAGCGAGGAAAACCGCGCACAGAAACACGAAGAGCAGTGCGCAGACGTCTTTCTTCAGTCGTCATGCCCGCGGACCTGGTAGTGCCGTCCAAAACCGATCACGGGTCAGCGCTGCCTCTACCGCAAGCGCTCGTAGAAAACACACGCAAACTTCAAGGGGGCCACACAGGCGACGATCAGTCTTGTACACGAGTAGTCAAGCAGCGGTTCGAACAAAAAAATACAATCCACTACAAGTTCCCCTTCTGTTCTTAGAAATGGTGCTTCCTGTGGGGCCAAAAACTCATTTCTCTGCTATGTTGATGACATAAAATTATTCATGATAGTACACAGCATTCGAGGTTTTCTGTGTCGATGACCTTATCGTACTTTCCGACCAAGCGCCCTGGCATAAACGTTTTGGCATATCTGTGCGTTTGGTATGAACATGTTGCGCTGTGCGCACACTTGGATCCGGAAGAAAGGCAACCTCCAATCTGTATATTTGTAAATTCTAGTATAGCCGCCTGTGGTCTGGGACGGCAGGTGCGAACTCTGGCGAAGTCTAAAGTGCTCTGGAAAAGTTTTTACGTGTATTCCGACATCATTAACTCACTGCATTCGCCTGCTATTAATTGCCACCGTTCTCTGGTTGGCGTAATATTTCTATGAAAACTCTTCCTTGATAATATTCAGGGCATAAGTTCTTTTTTGCGTATACAGAGTTCGGTGCCGCACGGAAAACCGCATAGATATGTAGTCTAGTTCAGGTGCCTGCTTTTCTCTCTGTACAGGATGCAAAGCTTTTCCAGTGCCACGGTCCTCATCTGGACATTTCCCAAAACTCTTCGTCACACCCACAGGATACTATCTGAGTCAGTTCAGATCGTAAGTGAGAAGTGGAATGAACGCCAATCGAATTCTTGTAAAAAAATACGACGTTTCGAAACCAACTCGGTGTCCTCATTAAAGTGTGACTGCGACCGCCGGGTCACTGAACTTAAACCGTGGGTATAGGGCGGGTTCCTAGGGAACGAGTGATGTTCTGCTGGAACAGCATGAACGAAGCAGCAGTGGGTTTGGCTCCAGCTCAGTAGTTCGGTCGAAGTCAATCCGGTAATTGCATGACTCGCGCTGCCCGCGGCCACCACGTTTCGACCACAGTCATTTTTCTGCCTTCAGCTTTGGGCTGCTCCACTCAAAAGCCACAATGGCAGCGTTTCGATGGAGGCGAAACGCGAAAGGCGCCCGTGTGCTGTGCGATGTCAGTGCACGTTAAAAGATCCCCAGGTGGTCGAAATTATTCCGGAGACCTCCACCACAGCACCTCTTCCTTCCTTTTTTCCCTTTATCCATTCCCTTGCGGCGCGGTTCAGGAGTCCGACGAGACAGGTACTGCGCTATTTCCTTAAAAAAAAAAACAATTTTCAAGGTTTTATTCGCTTATTCATTCGTTTCCCCACTGTACCAGGCAGACCTCCGTCAAACATGGCCGTCTTACTTTCGCACACCAGAATATTGTTTTTGTTTCCTTATGCAACGTGCCTTACCTTTAGTCGAATGTTTCGGCGAAACTGCGAAAGTCATATTGTATATTTGTCGCATGTTTCCGGTGAAACATGTGCTGTTTGTTACCAATTCTTCGTGCATGTTCTCCGTGGTGCACCTATCAAACTCGCATTTAGGTACTTTCATTCTCTGCGAGACTCCTTTCTCCTGCTCTCTTCAACCTCAGCAGCACCAGAGTGGTGCGAAAGCTTGAGTTCAAGTCGACGCGTAAAGATGCCTCATGGGATTCATCATCATCATCAGCCTGACTACACCCACTGCAGGGCAAAGGCCTCTCCCATGGCTCTCCAATTAACCCTGTCCTTCGCCAGTTGCAGCCACTGTATCCCCGCAAACTTCTTAATCTCATCCGCCCACCTAACTTTGTGCCGTACCCTGCTACGCCTCCCTTCTCTTGGAATCCACTCCGTTACCTTTAAGGACCAGCGGTTATCTTTCCTTCGCATTACATGCCCTGCCCAAGCCCACTTCTTCCTCTTGATTTCAACTAGGATGTCATTAACCCGCGTTTGTTCCCTCACCCACTCCGCCCTCTTCCGATCTCTTAACGTTACACCTATCATTTTCCTTTCCATAGCTCGCTGCGTTGTTCTTAACTTAAGCTGAACCCTCTTTGTTAGCCTCCACGTTTCTGCCCCATAGGTGAGTACCGGTAGGATACAGCTGTTGTATACTTTTCTATTCAGGGATAATGGTAAGCTACCATTCATGATCTGAGAGAACCTGCCATATGCAGGTTCTCTCAGATCATGGGATTCGCTCGCATACAACTCAAGAGCGAAGCGGCGCTCCCCTTCAAAGTAGGCCCTCCATCGACCGATGACGCCTAGGTTAATCCGATTTCGCGGTGCTTAATCCTGTTTAATCTGCCACCCCATGATGGGATGAACACCGACGTCACGCGAATTGGCCGGATGGCCTCCTTTGAAGGGCATCTTGGGTTGTAGCCGAAGATCCTCGAAGTTGCATGGAAAGCAGAGTGCAAAGGCTGCAATAACTACGATTGACCTATACTGTCTGTATCTTTCACTGGTCGCTTCCCTCCGAAACTATGAACAGCAAAAGTGTGCACGCTCTAAAAGAAAGTGGATAAAAACAATCTAGCCATCTCTATTCTACTGCTTTTTTTTTTTCAACTCTTTGAGAGTGCCCTTCATGCGCGCTTTGTAAATCATTCTGATAAACCGGCATTAATAACAGTATTGCGATATGGCCTCCGTAGAAAGCGCTCCATAGAACTGGCTCTTCTCGACGAAACAGAATGTGTACTGAAACATATCAAGGATAGGAACTTCGTTATGAGGATTTTTGTCGAGTTTACAAAGGCGTTCGACTCTCTTAACTGTGACTTGCTTTCAGAAAAATTACGCTTGTATGGTATCCGTGTCAGAGCTCTTAATATTCTACAATGATATCTCAGCCACCGTCGTCAGTATGAAGTAATAAATAATTTGACATCCTCTATTAAACCCGTTTCATAAGGTGTTCCCCAGGGCCAATAATATTAGGCCCAAATTTTTTTACATATATATTCATGATATAATTCATATTTATCCATCCGTCAAATCCAATATTTTTGCGCACTACACAAGCTTATCTGAGTGTGGCGGTAATATTGACAAGTTAATTAACCGTGCAAATGGGATTTTGAGAAAAATTCGGGATTACTGCTCCTGTACCGGACTACTTATCAACTCAAAGAATACCAAAGCAGTTATTTTCCGCGCAAAGGGCCGACAGCGTGCACAGTGTTCCGTTCTCCATTTAAATGGCAAACGCACTAAAGTAGTTAATAAATTAAAATCTTCAGGCGTAATACTAATGAGCATATGCTTGGAATGCACGAATTTATCTGGTACTATCCATATGAACGCGCACAGTTGGCGTGTTGTATCAAGACAGGGACGTTCTTCCTGACCGCACAAGGCTCCTAATTTATCATTCACTCTTTTTATCACCTAACATCATACAGTTTTCTAATATGGGGTGCCACTACTTCTGCAAATATTGAGAAGCTAGCGAGAATTCACAATGAAATTGTTAAAGTAATCTCAAATGCTGCGATAGATCACCCTGCAGCTCCTTCACCACAAAAGATTGGTTTTATTGAGATCAGTAATTTTTACACATTTCCACTGTGCAAGGCACTAAGAAGTGAATGAAATCATAACAGCCGTTTAATTACAAGATTAGCCGCTTTCCGCCTCAATTCACACAAACATTCGATACGCCATCCCGAGTATTGGAAGCCGAAAGTCATCGAAACCTAGGAGCATAGGGGATGTTTTTCATTACATTTGCGGTTTCGGCCGCGGCGGTCGAATTTCGATGGAGGCGAAATTCTAGAGGCCCGTGTATACTGTGCGATGTCAGTGCACGCTAAAGAACCCCAGGTGATCGAAATTTCCGGAGCGCTCCACTACGGCGTCTCTCATAGCCTGAGTCGCTTTGGGACGTTAAACCCCATAAACCAAACCAAACCAAACCAAGATTTGCGGTTTTCATCAATAGGCGAATAATAAAACCACCATAAAAAAAACAACTACATGCCACCGGTGGGATCCGAACCCACGAGCTCGAAATTTCGTGTCCGGTGCTCTACCAACTGAGTTACAGCGCCAGCTGTCCTATATTCTGCTTTCGGGGGTACTTATGTGTTGTGTAAGTGAACTTTGAGAGTGTTCCTCAGCGCCACCCCCAGCCATAGCGGCGGACGTGATTCGTCCTGTATTACCGCAGGTGACGTCATCGAACGGTGAGGGCGGAAGCTGTGCGAGAACCCTTTTATGATACCTATGGCATCAAGACTGCGAGATTCGAGGCCCTGGATAAACTATTCAGTAGACAAGGGGAGGACGGAAGCCAGCAGTCATCGAAAACGAGGAGTGTAGGGGATGCCTTTTTTTAGGTTGTTGGTTTTCGTCAATGGGAGAGTAGCGACCGCGCGGCCAGCAGTGCCGAATTCCCGGAGACAATGAAGTGTCGCCGGCACGTGCTAGAGAACGCCCTGGGATCTTGGCCCCGGCCGGACGCTGCCGTCGCCGTAATCTCCTCTCCGGCAGCCCTCTAATAAATGAGGCCCCCGTAGCCTTCAAGGCGACCTTGCCCCGCTCGTCCCCTGTGATTGGCTTACACGCGATACACCCTCTCTAGCCTAGTTAGTTACATCAACTAACAAGCGAGGGCGCCGGCGTCGCAGCGCCATGCGTGGTGACCTCGACTGGACGGACTGACGAATGCGAGAGCGACGTGGTTCCGTCAAATAGACAAGTTCTCTCCTTAATATTTTGAAAGTAAGGTGCGTTTAGATTTAGGCTTGTTAGGTGAAGTGCATGCTAGAGAGCAGAATTTTGGTCAGCGGCGGCCGAATCTATGTATTCTGGCCGGCAGCTATAAATTGTCAGCGTTGCTTTGTGAGTCAACTGTTTTAGAAAGCTAGTTGTTCCTCTTATAGGTGGTCGGCATTTGCGGTAGGGAGAATTTTATTTCAGCACGTGTTTGAAAGTGTTCTTTTTTGAGCCTGTAGATGTTCTAGCATTGTATGGTAGCAGTAATCGAGTGCTGCTAAGATGGTCAAACAACTGAAAGTTAAATGCAAGGAGTGTGAGGCGTCGGTGAATTCGAAGGAAACGCGGTTCGAATTAGTGGAGGAGGCCGAAGGCGCGGATTTTATGTGCAAATGTTGCGTATGAATTGCACGCCTGGACCAAAAAAACCTTACGTATGGAAGCTCTAGAATGAGAGCTACAGGTAGAGAGGGCAGAGAAGCGCAGACTTTAAGAACATCTTGGTAAAATGGAAGCAAAAATGGATGACACCGCCATCGAAGGCCATATTGGCGGACATTGCAGCGCCAGCCACCTGGATGGGGCCTGCACTGGCATGGACAGCGATAAGAAAGTAAGTCAGATAGGTTCAGACAGGAACAGCTACGCACAGGTGGCAGCTAGGAAGTCTAGAGGCGATGGAGGGAACGGGACCAAGCTAAACCCAAGGAATGAGGTCACAGTCACTGATAAGAGGCAGCAAAATCCCGAAGTTAAGAGGGAGGGGGAGAGTACCCTAGTGATTATCGCTGGTGACTCAAACATGACTAGGTGTAAAAGAGCTATAATGGAGCCTGTATAAAGTGGTAGGCGGGTAGCAGTCGTGATAGCCTCAGGGAATGACAATGGACGCGGTACAGAGAGAGAGAAAAAGTGAACTTTCTGAGAATGTTGCAAGATGTAATTGGGTACTGGTAGCGGCGGGGCTAAATGATGTCCTAAATGATGACGACGCCCAAGTAGTGGAAAGACTAGCTGAGGATGTTGACGATATAAGGGCGATAGCACAGCAAGTGCAGATCGGGGTGTGCACTGTGCCGGAGGTGCAAGGACGGAACGGAGAGGTTGCCAAGGACGTTGTGACTCTTAAACGAGGGGTAAGGAAGGTAAGCCTAAAGAAAGGCTTTGAAGTGGCAGACATAAAGAGGGAAGTGCATAGAACAGGCTTTGGCAAAAAAAATTGCACGAGATGGCATCCATTTTAGTGCAAGGGTAGGAGAAGAGGTCGGCTGGCGCCTGGAAGGCCGCGCAGAAGCTTTTTTAGGGGGTCCATGGCGGCTCAAGGTAGAAGCGAAGTAGAAAATGTAACAATGGCGGCTGAGCCCATCAAAATGTCCACTAGGAGGTCCAGTAATAAAACTACTAAAAGACATTCACCACCAGGATGAGTTACATAAACATGCAAGTGGGTAGAAAGAGAGCGAAATGGTTAGATATACAACAGCAGCTAACGGACGAAGAAGTAGGTGTGTACGCGCTATGCGAGACACATCTCAGGGATCGTAAAGATCCGCCGTTATTCGATGTCTATGACTGGGAAGAGTGCAACAGTACAACAACGGAGAAGAATGGAGGAGGGGTAGGTGTGCTGATACATCAAGGAAGAAATTTGCAAAGAATAAAATCAACTTCCAAAGAATATGTCTGGATACCAGGTACAATTGCCGGTAAAACGACATGGCTAGGTGTAGTTTATTTAGGGACAGGAGACAAATGCAGGCAAGAACACAAGGATCTATTTAAGTGTCTCAATGTCGATATGAAGCAGCTTGGAGACAGTGCCGATATTATTCTGCTGGGTGACATGAATGGCCACATCGACGATCTAGATGGATACACAGATTGTAACGGGAAGTTCATGTTATACCCCTGTCACACAGCCAGTTTCAACGACCATGGAGTCGAGAGCCTTGGAGATTTTCGATCACCATCGAACTCGAGGGAGTTGTGGTGTTGCTACACGGCAAATCTCAATGGCCATTGAAATGGTTCTCGCGTCTTACGCCAAGCTCGTGTGGGGCCACAATCACTACGTTCGGTTTCGCGCAAATAACAATAATTTTTATAAAACGTAACTAAATGTTCAAACACACTTTTTTTGCAGTCAGAAGGCGCGTTCACACTTGTCGAAAAATTTGGCGAGCGAAACGGATCGCTCGCCGCAAAAACTAGGACCCGTTCTCACCGCCGCGCCGCTGCTACTTCTCGCTTTTGCACACCACGTCGTCGCTCTCAGCGTACGCAGATATAGTGAGAAAAGAGCATAAATTTACGCTCTATACGTACCACAAGCCTATGTATGCTTACATACTGTTAACGCAGGCGCATTCCCACTTTTAGTTGAGCGTATGCTAGCACAGACGCAAAAATAAACTCCGCCTGTAGTGGCGCCATCTGGTTTTCAGGACGGGAACCATTACTGTCAACAAATCGACTCTTCTCTTAAGCCTAGCAGTGGCAGAATGGTCGCTCTAAATAAAAAATAAAGCAAATTTATCACTTACACGCTCCCTTATCGGCAAGGTGAGACGAAGCGAAAGACCGGTGCCCCAGTTATGAAAAAGGCAGCAACAACGAGAATTCAGTCCGAAGCGCTTTGAAGGGCGCCGCCATGTTTGTCGCCGCGCGGCGGAAATCGGTCTGGAGCGATCCGCCTCGCCGCGCCGCTTTCCGCCTCGGTCGGCGTCGAAAGCGGCCGATTCCGCTTCGCTTGCCGGATTTTTGGGCAAGTGTGAACGCGTCTATAGGAGGTTTTTAGTTATTATTAAAGGCCAGTTGCGTTGTCTTGAAAAACGACCTGCTGTCGCAGTTTTGTAAGGAAACACTAGCAACGCTAACGTTTTCGGCTTCTCTGATGGATAGCTAAAAATAATGCGCTTTAAACCAGACCGATACAATTTTTAAATTATTGTGCAGACTATTAGTTTACTAATTGGACAAACAGCGCAATCAAAGACGAGACACAAGAGAAGGACAAAACACCAGCGCTGGTGTTTTGTCCTTCTCTTGTGTCTCGTCTTTGATTGCGCTGTTTTTCCAATTCGTAAAACATGTACCAACCAGCCCGTATTTGCCCTCTACTGGTATTAGTTTACTACTTTGAGTTTTCGGCTTAGTTTACTTAGTTTACTGCGTCAGTTTGAGAGAATAATGTTTGTTCATGCTTATGTATCGTGCACGAAAGTGCGCTTTGGCGCCGTTCGAAGCAATGCTAGCAACATTGGGCAACGCTCGAAGGCCCTCCAAATCTCGATAGAGTTCCGCGTCGCTCCGTTGACTTGATAGACTATTGAATCGATGGTCATTCAAATTGACCGTGTAGCAGCGCTCGATCGCCTTTGAGTCGGTAGACTATCGGTTCGAGGGCCTTCGAAACGCCCGTGTGGCAGGGGTATTAGACTTCTGTGAGAGGCACAACCTAGTTATTGTCAATAGAGCAACTACATGTAAGGGACAAATCACGTTGTAATTCCGTACTCGGCAGACAACCTTTGACTACTGCCTAATTTAGTAGGGGATCTAAAGCAAGCTCGCAATAATGTAAATAGACAAAGAGGGGAAGTACAGCCTGGGAAGTGATCATAAACGTATTAGTCCACTGTTAGGAGCCCTGGTCAAAAGAGAAATGCAGAGAAGTCAAAAAGAGAGCGCAAAATTAAATGACGAACAAATAGCGCTAATAGCAGCCGACATAGAGGATGCAATCGAGAAACGCCCCATGGCAAAGTGGGATTATAATCAGTTGGAACTGCTCATCGCTACAAAAATGAAACAAGTGAAAGGAGTTAACCGCTGGAGAGGAAAGAGGAAGCCACGAAGCTGGTGGAATATGGAAATTAAGGAGGCCATCGAACAACGACGGGTGGCTTCAAGGGAACACAGAGAAGCAGAGAGAGGAAACAGCCCGAACATGGGAATCTCATGAAAAGAAAAACAGCAAGTTCAGGTCCAGGCTAAAATGAAGCAGTCCTCGGATAAATGGCTCGCTGAAGTCCGCGATAGAAATAAAGGGGGCCCAAGAAAATTCTGGAACCATATAAGCTGGTTGGGTAAAACGAATCAAAGAACGCAGGAAGACATTTAAGGTGCTGAGGGGAAAAGTTTAGAGAGAGACGGCGCTGTGAACTACATTACGTCAGTTATAGCTGAGTCAGTTAGGAACGCCCATAGGGTAATCTCCCCAAGTGAGGGAGCAACACAGGACAGCACAGTAGAGGATAGCTTAGACCTGACTAGTCTTAACTGCAAAAAAAAACAGAAGCAAGTATTTCTAAATCCGCATCCGCAGGGATAGACGAAATTTCAATCAAGTTCCCGGGTTTAATGTATGCGGACAATATTTTACTATTAGCAGAGAGCCTGAAAGATTTGCAATTTGATTGGTTGTTGTGGGGACAAAGGAGACACTCTAGATTTCAGGTTTAGCGAAAAGTCAGGTGTGATGATTTTCAATGATACAACTGATCAGATCCTTACAGTACAAGGCCGTGAAATACCCAGAGTGGCCGAATACAAAAATATCGGGATATGACTAAACGAATGCAGATATACACGAAAAAGCACGAACAGTCTCTAAGGGCAGAAGGGCGAAGAGATTATGGGACAATGAAACATAGAGCATTATGAGGATACAGCAATTATGAAACACTGAATGGTATTTGGAAAGGAATAATGGTACCGGGGCTTTCATAAATGCGGTTCTGTACTTAAGCGCAGAAGTTCAGTCGAGATTAGAAGTAAATGAGAGCAGTTGGAAGATTAGCACTAGGTGCCCACGGCAAAACCACAAACGAGGCAGTACAAGGGGATATGGGCTGGGCATTGCTCAGAGCACGGGAAGCTCAGAGTAAAACAGTTTATGAAGAAGGAATTAGGAAATTGGACGATAACAGGTGGGCAGCTAAGGTATTTAAATACTGGTACAGAAAGAGCGTTGGCTCACAGTGGCGGAAAAGAAGTAGGAAACTTGCCAGTAAGTATGCCGGACGCGAGGACGGAGAAAGAAAGAGAATTAAACTACAGGTTATGAATGCGGGAGGTGAAAATTGGATTAATTCAATGGAAACAAGCATTGTACAGAACTATATCGATACTGGAAAAGGCAGATCAGGAAGTAATTCTTCTATGATAACTCAAGAGGCAGTGCCCTAGTCTTTGAAGCTAGGCAAGGGTGTCTTAGAAGGCGCGACTACAAAAAAAAAATTTCAAGAAGAAGATGACACATTTGCAGTGTGTGGTAGACATAAGGTTAGAAGAGTAGGAAAACGTATTGAAAGAAAATGGCGAATTTTAATAACAATTTACAGCGCAGTTAAACAAAAATAAAGCAGAAAAACTTGCCGACGATTCCGTTACTTCCTAATCCGAAATTTGAGCGCAGCTGAACAGTTGTTTCAGCTTTTCGATAGATTGAGGCAAGTAATTCGAGCAAGACATGTATGTACCATTACAGACAACTTGTTATTTTTCAAACGTTTTCCTTCTTCAAGAAACACTCCACTAACATTTCTTGATTGTCATGAAGGCAGTTTTGTGGACGGGGAAATAGATGACAATATGCTCGACTTGCTGCACCAATTCCCGGTTCTCAAAGACGAGATCTGCGCAAGTATTTCGCGAGGTTGTCACAGCCCTGGGAGGCGTTACGAGCGAGAGGAACGGGATGTTCTCCCGCATAAGCCGTAGGAAATTCCTGTTTGTCTTTATATCTACATTAAAGTCCCCGCCCACCCTGCCACCCTGTTGGTGGTGGTTAATGGTCGATGGAGAGAGTTTGCTCACCGTTGTCAGTGCTAACGCATACGGCTAGCCCACATTTCTCTCTCATCACCCCACGTACCTATAAGCGCGATTCAGGCGTCCTCGGACCCAAGGAGCCAGTTATGCGCACATCCTTTTCTTAAAATGGCACAACTTTGTCAATGCCAACGCGTGCAGCGCACATCTGTCACTACCGCCACGTAGCTTAAAGCACGATTGAGGTCTGCACTGTTGCAAGAGGTCAGTTATGCGCCTTTCCTTTGCTTTCCAAGCTCCCGCTCCATTGGCCTCGCAGCTTAAAGCGCGACTAAGGTGTCCACTGCTGGTTACAACGGACAACGGCGACGGCGGCGCCGCGAAACACAGAAACGGGCGCCAAAGAGCTGCGCTCTGAAATTCGAGCATGGTGGCAACTGCCGCCACCCGTTTCAAACGGTACGCTCCTATCTTCCATCCTTCCATCCACAAGCGCCACGGTCTCTCTGTCCGGCGCGACGTTCCGCTCCTGGCCAGGGGGGGGGAGAACGTTCTCCCCGCCTGTATCTCGTCGCGTTCGGCCTCAGAGTTCCTCTGTTGCCCTAGCGTGGGCTCGTAACCGTGCTGGTGAGTCGGACGACCTCGATTCGTTAGCGTATTTTGTTGCTAGCTGGCGTGTTTGTTGTTGTCGCAGTAAATGCTTGTTTGCGTCAGCCAGAGTTTCATTCCTTTGTTTTCTCAGAGCAAGGCTCGCCGCGGTCGGCGTATGCGATCACGAGGTGGGTTCCGGCGGTTTTGAATTTTGTCAGCTGCGTTAAACGGGGAAAACTATTTTATCCCATCCCCCTATTACAACTCCAGAAACTCCACAGGAGCACTATAAAAGCAGAAGGAAAAACAACCACATGCCGCCGGTGGGATCCTTACGTCCCCAATGTTCTTTGGTTTCGGTGTATGTCACAACGAGCACCTCTTTTCTCTTCGATTGCATGCTCAATGGGGCCTCGAATCTGGCAGCCTTGATGTCATATAGGTGACATAAGAGGCGTATCGCACAGCTTCCACCCTCACCGTTCGACCACGTTGCTGCGTGGCACGCGCGGTAATACAGGACGTACTACGTCCGCCACTCTGGGCGAGGGTGGCGCTGGTGAACCCCTTCAAGATTCTGTTGCACTACACATATCCTCGAAAGCAGATGATTTTACAGCCGTAGCTGAGTTGATAGAGCACCGGACGTGAAATTCGGAAGTCGTGGGTTCGGATCCCACCAGCAGCATGTGGTAGTTTTTCTTCTCCTTTTATAATCTCCTATTGAAGAATGCCTAAATCTAAGAAAAAAAGACATCCCCTAAGCTGCTTGGTTTCGGTGAGCCTTGGCTTCTGTCATGCATGTCATAACGAACTCCTCTTTTCATTCCCCTGTCTGCTGAATAGAATATTGGAAAGTTAGCTTAAGCCGAACCAACTACGACGACTGCATGTTGCGTTATTTGCTTCCAAAAACACTAAACTCGGCCTCCTGAAAAACTTTTTGGGCGAGCTAGGACCGCAGGGTGCGGCAGCGCCGACATAAATTCGGAGTCTAGCTTTTTTTTGCCCAAAGGGGGTTGCGAGTTTGGGGGTCTACTTTTAATCGGCAATATACGGTAACTTTCACCGAATTGTTACTGCTGTAAGAGCTAGAGAGTTTCGTAATTCTTTTTTTGCAAGAGTAAAAAGGCTGACGCAGATATTGTAAGTGCTCATCGCTATTTTGTCTTCTTTAATATTTTGCCTGAGTGTACTTTTATAAATCAATGTATTTTGTGTCTGTGACTAACAAGTGTCTCGTATTTTTCTGTGAATTCATTTGTGCTCACCCAGGAAAGCGTGTACAAATCTAAAGCTGTTTTTTTTTTCATTTAATATTTTTCATTGTGCACGCCTCTCTTGTCCTTGCACTTGACGGTGAATGGGAACTCGTCAAGCTGCTTAAAACAGCAGCTTTTTCTCTCATCCCCACATGTTCGTGGTGAGCACGAAGCAAAGATTTGATTAGAGTGCACTAATGTGCTGTGCGCAGCTGTGTGCGGCGGCGACGTGGTGATGGAGGATGGCGTACTGCAGAGCCCCAACTACCCCGACGACTACCGGCCAAACAAGGAGTGCGTCTGGAAGATCACCGTGCCCGACGACTACCAGGTGGCGCTCAAGTTCCAATCGTTCGAGGTGAGCCGGACGCCGCGTGGCTCCTGTTGTAAGGTCGAGGCATGCTTTTTGGGAACCGTTGACTTTTTCACCACTAGTTGTTTCTTTTTTTACTATTACGATTGAATCGCAAAACATCTATTTTCAAATTACTGATTCCACTCTTTTGTGCAAGATTCACCAGACTAATTTTGGTTTGGTTTGATTTATGGCGTTTAACGTCCCAAAGCGACTCAGGCTATGAGAGACGCCGTAGTGGAGGGCTCCGGAAATTTCGACCATCCCTGGGGTTCTTTAACATGCACTGACATCGCACAGTGCACGGGTCTCTAGAATTTCTCCTCCAAAGAAATTCAACCGCCGAGGCCGGGATCGGACCGGCGTCTTTCGGGTCAGCAGCCGAGCGCCGTAACCACTGAGCCACCGCGGCGGTTCAGACTAATTTACTCCGAACAACTTCTAATAGGCATCACGAAAGTAATCTGCATTGATCCCTCATGATGCAGTGAAGAACATTTTTTGTCATATTTGTAGTGATTCCCTTAAGTGAAAGGAGATTTGGATTCCGTTCCTTTAAGACGAAATTGTATCCAACGCTTACCTTATAAGCGGCTTCACTGTTACGCCAGCCTGTTTCCTTTCTTTTTCAAACAAATATTGCCCTGAAGTTTTGTTTCATCGTTCAGTACTTTTGCATTTCACATTGTGGGAACGTGACCCATTAGAAGACTGGTAGCTTAAGCCACCAAAGCCTACCGCCATTTCCTCTCCTCAGATAATAATAATTCTTTATTTCCACGCATGATGTAGGAGGCGGCTAAAAGTCGCTTCAGAAAGAGAGCGATTTGAATGAAGCCGGCAGCCTCCTCTACACGGCAAGCAACGATACAAAAGAAAGTAGGCATGACTACAATTCACTTCAAATGAAATATGTGCACAACATAAGGGAAAAAATACACGCAAATCGAAATGAAAAAGGCTATTTAATTATTTAAGAAAGGATGAGCAACAAAAGTTTACGTAAGGCTCGTACATGAAGAGTATAGTGTCACGTAGGGGTTACTGCAGTCCAGTGAACAGGAAAACAGCGAGAATGGCTCCTAACCGAACCTATGTCGGCTGACTTGCGCCCGCAAAGAACTGAATCACTCGGGCGGCGGCGTATACCAACAGGCGTGCTCGGCGGTCGTCGAACAGAATGCCCACTGGTCTCGGCCGTGCTCTTTTTAAAGCTGCTAGCGAACTTTCGAGATAAAGCTTGGAAAGTTCCTAGAACACTCTGGAACAACGTAGAATCGGCTCCGCCTGGATGCGATCAATCGAGATAAATCTAGGCGCGTCTTGCATCTCAAACAAAGCGATAAACCGGCGTGCCGACAGCTTTGAAGAATGAACAAACAAACACTACAAACATTCACGGCAATATAAATCAAGACCAGATTTATGAAGCGAATTTAAAAGTTCTGGCAGAGTGCATGATAATATCTGTATAGAATGAATGGCTCGTGGTGTGACCACCTTCCACTGTTCCATGCATCTTACGAAGTACTCAGAGATGCAGCAATCGTGCTTACTGAGCGGTGCATGCCGTGAAATGCTGTGTTCTAACCAGAGGAGTTCCGGTGAGGACCGCTTTGGCTGAACTGCGAACTTGGGCCCTAGAGAGAGGACACGAGTAACAAAGGGTGGCAGCTCCAGCTGTTCCAGGGCATGAATTTGCTGAGTGCGGCTTCAGCTTGACGCCATTCTGTAGATCAAATGTGTGGTCCAGATGGTTGTACGAGCAGCAATGCGGGGGAATTGCTGGAGGCGACGAGTAGCTTCCGAAGCGTCACAATGGTCAAACACCTGATCCGCCATGAGTTGTCGGTAGAGTCTGAGCCTGGCTATTGCACTCATCTTTCAAAGTCTTGCACACTCTTATACAAGCTGAAGGAAGGAAGCCACCAAAAAGTTTATTTTGGCGGAAGCCTTTAATGTCTCATCGTTGTTAGCAGAAGTTGTCGACAGAAATATTACGCTTTTCAATTGGTCGAAGAAATGGTCGGGACGTCACAGTGCGCGAATTTCAAACGGGACCAATTGTATTTTGGCTACTAACCATGCAACCAATTAAAGGGATCGTATAGTGATGCTCCAAGTATGTGGGAATGAGTTTAGTTCATTGCTTAAATACCCAATTAGCCTAATTAACCTTTGCTAGTCAGACCAGATAAATAAATAAAGCCGAGTTGGAAATTGGTCGAGTTGGGGAATCGAACCCCTCCCTGTCTCCGGAGTGCGAGACGAGCATGCCACCCACCCCGCCATGCCATCTCGATGGTTTGGAATGAACAAAGGCGCGTCTAGTGAATACGGTGTCTTCGTTCACTCCCATCTTACTTCCTTCCCGTTACGGCGAGGTTCAGCTGTATAACCGAGATATGCGAGACAGATGCATTTCCTTTCCTCAAAAACCAATTTACCGACGAGCAAAGCATAGAACCGAACGGGCGATGGCGTTCTGTGGACTCCCTGGCAGCGTTGCAAGACGCTGTCGCATTTCACTCTTAGAGGCGAAGCTTAACGTCTAAAAACACATCAGTGGCACAAGCAGCAAAACCGCGCTAAAGGCTTTCGCCTCACCGCACTTTAGGTCAACAAAGTGCCCCCCTGAATTTTTGACGACTTCCGGCAAGATCCTCCTCCTCCTCCGGCAAGATCCGATTACAGGACCTGGCACGGCATGTGACCCCAGCAATGACAATCGAAGCAGAAAAGATAGCCAGGTTAGGAAGTGATTGTGTAAGCACCCCTTCTGTCATTCTTTCTAAAAAAATTGGCAGAGGCTCAGCTTGGTTAAGCCCGGAAATTACGAAAGTAACTTCATCCGTTTCTTCAGCCCGCATCCGCCGTGTCTACAGCCGCTCTGCGCCGACGGCACGAGCTGGAGCTCTGTTTATACAACTGGTATGACGTCTCTCCGACCGCAGCGCTCCTAGCGGGAGAAGCGAGAGGCTCACCGCCCGCCGTGTCTACCGCCGCTCTCCGCCGACGGCACGAGTTGGGGCCCTTCTCTTTCACAGATGGTATGACGTCACTCCGACTGCAGCGCCCCTAGCGGAGAAGCGAGTGGCTCACCGCCCACCGTGTCTACCGCCGCTCGCCGCCGACGGCACGAGTTGGGGCCCTGGTTTTCTCAGCTAGTGTGACGTCACACCTGAGGTCAAGGAAAAGGTCAAACGTGTCCACCGCCGCGCTACGCTGAAGGCTCAAACTGCGAGCAGTATTGCTTTCGCAATAAAAAGAAATTGCTTACGTACGTTCGCGCTTATTTTCGCATATCTTGTGATTTCACGGCAATGCTGCGTGCATAAATGGTCGTGCATCATTTATTGAAGCGAAAAGCTTCACTAGTCTAGTCAACACCGGATCTGGCGTATGCTCCGTGATCAGAATTAGCCACAGCTGCGCGTGCGCAGAACCGAATGACGTCACAGAAGAGGCGCAGGTGGTCGGAGCGGCTGCTGCCGCAACCGCCGCCGCGACTCCGCCGCCTGACCTTTCGGCGCAGCCGCGCGCTACTGCGCATGTGCGCCGCCTCCTCACCGCCGCTACTACTGCGCGCTCGCCTCCTCGCCAACGTTTGACCTTTCGTTGCAGCCGCGTGTTTACCACAGTTACAACGCATGCGGAAGGAGGGCTATATAACGCGCTTGCCCACACCGTTATCGTGGTGCTCCCAGTGCACTGTGCGCGAACTGCGATAGCCATGACGTCAAACAAAGCATAACTGCAGCTTTTCGCTTGTATATCCAGGCTTAACCAGAGCTAAGCCACTGCCAATTTTTATTCATTTATTTATTTATTATTCCTCAAAGGTCCACAAGGACATTACATGAGGGGTGGGCTGACAAAATTGCATTATTTTGGATATAGATGATCTTCGATGGCGGATTTGAAATGAACTGTATTGATGATGGTCGCCACCTCGGATGGAAGGTAATTCCAGTCGTTGGCTGTTCTAAGGAAGAAAGACTGCTGATGTGTTATAGTGCGAGATTTTTCGGGGTAGACGGCGTTAGGGGGGGGGGGGGGAGTTACGATATCCGATGAGCGGATGTGATACGGGAGGCATCGTGGTTAAAGGTGTGATAAAAGCTGTGATACACGGATAAACGGGCGATTTTACGACGGCAGGCCGGCGTGGGAAGATCGAAGATCAAGCTGGGATTTTAGTGCCGAAACGCTAGTGTGATAAGAGTAGTCGGAAAAAAATGAATCTGACAGCACGGTTCTGGACAGATTCGAGCATAGTGATAAGGTTAGCATTGAAAGGATCATACTCCGCACATGCAAACTCAAGTTTTGGACGTATAAAAGTTAAGTAAGCAAGAGGTTTTATGGAACGGGGAGCTAAAGATAAGTTACGCCGTAAGTACCTGAGAACATGATTTGGTGGATTAGTAACATGATGAATGTGATGGGACCAGGTTAAATCTTTATTAAGTGGATGCCAAAGTACTTTTAGGAGTCAACTGATACGATAGAAATAGTGTTAATTGTGTAAGCATTATCCTGGTGGTTGCCGCGGTGATGGAAAGAAAGAAGGGACGTTTTAGTACTGTTTAGTGACATGAGCTAAGTGCGGCACAAATCTTTGATACGAACAAGATCTTGAAGGACGGTAATGTCAGTCTGATCATTAACTGGGCGGTAAATAACACAATCATCAGCAAATAGTCGAACATTAGACCTGATGTTAGAGGGTAAATTATTTATGTAGATTAGAAATATAAGTGGTCTTAAAACGGCACCGTGGGGAACGCCAGGCAAGACAGAAGAGAGGGATGACGAGTGTGGATTAGCGTGGACGAAATGATAGCGGTCAGTTAGGAAAGCTCGAATCCAATCCAAAACCAAGGGATGCAGGTTTAGGCGTGAGAGCTTATGTGTTAGGCGCCTATGGGGGACTTTATCAAAAGCTTTTTCAAAATGTAGGAATATGGAATCCGTGGGAATGTTACGATCGTGTCATGCATGTATATCATGAAGAAAGAGAAGAAGTTGGGTGTCACAGGAGCGACCTTTACGGATGCCGTGTTGGTTAGGGTGAAAGAAGTTATTCGATGATAAAAACTGGGCAGTATGAGAATATATTATGTGTTCCATGATTGTACAACACACACTGGTTAATGAAATTGGCCTATAGTTAAGTGGTGAAGATCGGTTGCCTTTCTTGAAAACTGGAATGACCTTCTCGATACGCAGGTCACGTGGCAATGAGCACGAAGAAAGCGACTGCTGAAAAATTAAAGATAAGATGATACTACTGTGGTCTTTGGTGTTTTTTAGAAGTTTAGCTTTTATGCCGTCAACACCTGCGGATGAAGAATTCTTTAGTGTGTTCTATGATTTTAGCAATACCGCAAGGCGGATGGAGGCGGATACTCCATAGGCGGATGGAGAAAGTATGGTGCTTCGTGGGGTTATCAAGGGGTTCCTGTGTGAATACGGAGCAAAGTGTGTGGTTTAGGATATTTGGAACGTCTGATTCGGGAATGGAAGCTCCAGAATTATCAGTCAATGAAATTACATTAGATTACATTGCACTGAAATTGCATTACATTCTATTAAAGCTGCTGCAAGTTAGCGCTGTGTGTGTCTACCGTTCGCCGGTCCCTTTCCTTGTTACGCTACTGCTCAGAAGTATGAAACAACAAGCCCAAATGTCAACTTTTCTCTTTATGAGTCCGAAACGCTCTTTGAGAGGATACTGAGGTATCGAGAGCACGTGCTTTGACTAAATTAACGCGGCAATATCCAGGGTCCTCTTCAATCTGTTTTTCGTAAGCTACGATTGCAATTGGTTTCTTGCGCATGCTAGGCTGTTCCCAAACGAGTGCTCTTTTCAGAATCAGCCACGCTATATGCAGTGGATAAAAACAATGGATCGCTGCTTCTTCGGGCTCCGATCTATAACAGCCGATGATGGGCAGGGGTTGGTCGGAACTAAACAGAACAGTGTAGCAGACGAAACTCACTCCAGCAGCACCAATTGTGGGCGTGCCCTTGCGATCGCACGCTTTCTCCTCTCCTTTTTCCGGCGCTGCAGCTCCGGGCAGTCGGTGCTGGCGCGTTCGTGTTAAAAAATTGTGAAGTGTGTACCACTGAGGACATAGAATTGCAAAACAAAGATCGGCTGGTAGCGCCATCAGGCCGCTCTTCTCAAGGTCTGGACAAGGCTGACGGGGGGCGTAGATGGGGGAGGGGCTGGAGAGGGATAGAACGTCGACTCCCATGGCGAGATGCGTCGGCCGGTGCGTGCCGTGATGCACATGTGGTGAACGCTTGGATTCCGCATCGGGAGGCAGGCTCGGGGGCATGGATGCGACACTTCCCTGATTGCGGTTTGAAGCTATTCTGTAGATGCCTCAAGTGTAAAAGCCGTATGAACTCCGTTGTACGACGAAGCAATGGGCTGGAATTCCGGAAAGCGCCAACGAGCGTCCGTTGCACCGCAGGAGACTAAATCCGTTCGCTTACATACGCAAGTGAACGAAACTGCTGAATTAATAGGCACTGCGAACTTCACAGGCCACGTGCTTAACTTGGTTGCGAGATAAAGCCTCTAGGAGTTCCTTTCAGGCAGCATGTGCCGCAAGGACTGTACGGATGAGGTTCGGTGGTCCATGCCAACCGAACGGTTACCATAAACCACACGCGCGTGATAACTCGCCTGCTAACGCAAGAGCAAAATCAGTCGATTAGGGTGCTCCCGAAAGGTTGGGCCCGTATGATCGAGATATCCCTCCTGGCTACGGTGGGCTCAGAGAGATAGTGGAAAAGGGAAAATACATATTGCAGGGAAGAAATTAGTGCAGCCTTGGAGAGGGGCAAAAAAGGATGAATTCGTCACCCATAGAGCGATATTTCCTTCCATCAGTCATTTAACACGAATATAATGATGATAATACTTTACTTGACCAAGGTGGCCCGTTAGCAGCGCTTTCGTGGCGCCCTATGCAGCATTATTCGTTTCGGAACAATCACAAGTTCCTTTGCATAACAATACTCTGAGGTGGCAGTCTGGACATGTTGGTCATGGTTTGCGCTGTACATTTGCATCATGACTCTGAGCAGTTCCACCACTGAGTCGCGATGAATTAACGAAGCGAGGAAGGCTTGGTGGAAGCAGAGATAGTCCAATGGCACCCAGCGGACGTGCGTCGCAATCTCGGAAGCGCGAGCTCAAAAATGCCTGCGCAGGTGGAAAACCACGACAGCTGCGTGTACGACTACCTGGAGGTTCGGGATGGCCACGACGCGAGCAGCCCCCTACTTGGCAAGTTCTGCGGCTACCGGACGCCCGAGGACCTGCGCTCCACCACCAACCGCATGCTCGTCAAGTTCGTCTCCGACGGGTCGGTCAACAAGGCTGGCTTTTCGGCCACCTTCATGAAAGGTGAGGATATCGCATGTTCCTCACATCCTCCACACGCGCCTTCGCAAAGAAAGCTCACCAAGCGACCTAGTTTTAGGCGCCGTCTGCCGGAGCTAGATGCCACTGACATGTCGCAAATGGATGGGATTGGAGCAAACGGCGAATTAACTTAAGCTGCGGTAACCGCTGCCATCTCGTGCGGACATTGCGCAGCTGGAAATATTGTACGTACTTAAAAGAAAAAATAATTCGCTTATAAGCGAAGGTTTTAAAAGTTGGCCTTCATTTATTGGATGTGAATGTTGCTCTTCAAATGCATTATCAAGAAAAAAAATTAGCGGATGGTTTAGCATGGCTAAGCGCGAAATATCGTGCAGTAGCACTTGACTTACCTTGTTTAGCGTTGTTTTGCATTGTTTGGCGTTATTGGCATATATAGGATGTGTCACATGACTTGTCACGTGTGAATGTAAGGCGATTGTCGATTACGGTGAGGGTGAAGTCAAGGTCATGTAAGAACACGTCAGAACATGCCACTGTCAAGGCCGCGTCAAGGTCATGTCATTGCCAAAGGCCAGGTTATGTGAAGATCAAAGGTCAAGTTATGATATGTCATGACATTGTATAGTTGCGGCATGACGTTAGTCAATGATATGACATGGTATGACTTGGTTGCAATTCATCGTGCATCCGAAGCTTCAGGGACGCGTCTACCTATGCCCGAAGTCTGTAAAGTTCGGCTAGCAGCGCTACTTAGCTACAAGTCGTACTCAGCCAAAAAGGCGTTGCGTCACTCTCATCAGCGACAGCACGCGCACCTGCTGTGCGAGGGAGACATTTCTTTCTTTTCTCCGATCGGTGCTTACCGCTGAAGACAGCTACAATGTCGGGACAATATAAAACTAACAAAATTAGTAAGAGACAAAGACCAAAACCGAAATTGTTGCGCAGCTCATTCGCAATACAGTATTAAGATAACAGTGACGAAGAAAACGCACTGCAAATCAGCAACGCGCAAACCTGGCCCGACAGAATGCAAATATGACGTAACATTGATATGATGTGCGATGATGTGAGGTACAGACCAATAAATTGTAGCCGCTGGGACCGAGTTTTTCTTGCATCATTAGTATGAATTGTCTGAAATATTTGCAGAAATGGAAATCATCACGCATTGTCCACTCATCTGTCGGCCTTTTCATTTTAGACACCACATTTTAATGTTTCGTGTGTAAGGTAAGGCTCCCCTTTTTTCCTGGAGAGGCCGCTGCGGTTGCTCACTGGTTATGACATGATGAGATTCACTGGCCACTGACCATGGTCAAACACAAATGACGTCTCGGGAGCGCTACGGCTCCCTTGTTCACAATGAGCAACCGGCTGGACGTCCCGGGCTTTTTGTAGCGGTTAGTATCGTTCTTAGACATTTCGCGTAAATAGGGTGCAATGCGCCATCATTCTTATTTATTGTGTTAGTGACTCGAGATTTCGGCGGGCTGGTACGTTCTTTTCCGAATTGTCACTGGGACGAAGCAGATACAGTGACAACGGAAAAGAATGTATCAGCCCGCCGAAATCTCGAGTCATCCAGACTACGCCTAACACAATGAATAAGACTGATGGCACATTGCACCCTATCAACGCGAAATGTCTAAAAACGATACTAACCGCTACAAAAAGCCCCGGATGTCTAGCCGGTTGCTCATTGTGAACAAGGAAGCGGTAGCGCTCTCGAAACGCCATTTGTGTTTGCCCATGGTCAGTGGCCAGTGAATCTCTTCAAGCCATGATTCGTGACCAGACGGTAGGCCATCGAACCCTCGACTGCAGTGGTTACGGTGTTCGGCTGCTGACCCGAAAGATGCGGGTTCGATCCCGGCCGTGGCGGTCGAATTTGGATGGAGGTGAAGTGCTAGTGGCCCATGTGCTGTGCGATGTCAGTGCGCGTTAAAGAACTCCATGTGGTGGAAATTATCTTGAGCACTACACTGCGGCGTCTCTCATAGCCTGAGCCGCTTTGGGGCGATAAACGCCATTAAACCTAAACCTTTTCTCGGAGCACACATCGCTAAGTTGTCGGAATTTTAGTCAAAGCCTAATCCCACGACGATATGACTATACTATGACAATACTATCTATGACAATACTATGACTATGACAATATATCTATGACTATGACAATACTATCTTTACGCGATTCGCGATCTACATTCATTGCTCCTCTGCCAATGGGGCGTGCAACGAACGACAATCCCCGCTGAGCATTTGCGACGTGGTCCGAGCACCGTCTACTGCGTATAAGATTCCTTCCCAAGGAGATGAAGTGCCTCTCTTCCGGGAGCGAAAGGGGCTAGAGTGAACCAGAAGCCAAGCTAAACTACAGCAAAGAAGCTCCCACTGCGAAATGAAGAGAGGAGCTGTGAACTTTTTGCAACTTGCGTGCTGAAAGTGTATCATTCAACGATCAGCGGCGCGCTGCCGCTCTTACTCTAATACGGGCCGCGCGGACTGCGTCATCAGCTCCATTGTGTAGGTTTCCTGAACTTGGGTAAAAGTCAAAGCATTTTATTGAGGCAGCAAACAGTTGCGCGGACAAAGGAAAATCAATGCCTGACTCAGTGTCGTCCGCCCTTCCACACACCTCACTCAACAGCACTGATACGTCGCTAATAGAAAAAGAGCACTTCAAGAATGACAAATGACATAAAAGTAGCACGTCATGACAAAAAACAATACTAATGCATATCGTGAAAAACACACAGCTATATACAAAAAAAATCACATTGGTGCAGTGAAATACAACAATCCACACAGGAATAAAACGCATTCATAAGTGAAACAGATATTTTATTCCGAATCAGTACCCTCAAAAAGAGAAAAACGATCAAAATTGTGTGCCGAGAAGGTATGTATTTAGATTTTCTTTAATGCCTGAACGGAGATACTTCCAGTAAAGGTGCTTATAGTCGTATCGCGTTTATTCAAGAAGTCAGGAATCTGATATGTTAATTTTTGTTTTCCGTAGTTTGCACGAATCTTTCCGTTGTAGTAAGGAGTGTGCCGGAGGTTATGCAGGTGTTGTTCGTGAACGTATTTCTCCAAAAACAATGACGCATACTGATTCATTTGAAAGTATATAACTATTGTAAATTTTTTACTCAGGGTATATGTGATAGTCAAGACTAGGTAATACGCGTTATGGGGCTAGTTGGTTCATTCTCAGAATTCTTTTTAGCGCGCATAAAGACGACACACTAAGACAAGGGAGACAGGACTTTGCGCTCCGTCCTGTCTGCCTTGCCTTATTGTGTCGTCTTTGTGTGCGCAAAAAGAATTCAAGACTCGGCGCTTTTCAAATAATGAGGCAGAGTGAGATAAACGTGGAACATTTTCTATCTGGTACAATTTTTTTTTTGTAAAACGTGCAGGCTTCTAAATTTGTTTTGCTGTCTTACCACATACGAGAAGACCGTAGTGCTGACGGTAGTGTATTAGAACTTAATATAGTTTATTTTTAGCTAAGATAATAGCAGATCCTTCAGTTTTAAAGTGATTCCAACCGTTCTTGCGATATCTGTATTAAGCATTTTAGCTCCCGTTGTCGGCAGTGTGGTGACGTCACGCCGAGACCGAAAGCCAACATCCAGGCACTGAATTCCACACATCCGGGAGCTGAAACGAGAGCATCAGGGCACCGTACCAGATTTAACGAGACTCATACGTGATCTGTTAGGGGCTTTGAGAGAGGGCCGCTTAGAGCGAGAGGGGAGATCCAGGCCGAGAAGGCTTTGGGCGCAAAAACTGATTCCGCGCCGTCCCCAAGGATGGCGCCGCAGTCCCATACTCACGCATGTAAAAGACCGGCCGCTGCGCCTTCAGCTCATGACGTTTCCCCCTCTGGCAGGCAGATGTATACACGCTCGCGGAGTATTCGAACGCGCTGCATATACATTCTTGTCAGGCCTGTGTCTCGTCGTGTCCGCTTCTGCATCGTCCTGCATTTCAATGCCGCCACCGTCACAGCTGCTTAAGCCGAGAAATGGAGCCTGATGAAAGGAGAGGTAGGAAGCGTCTTGCGGAAAGCGATCGCTTTGCGAGTGGTACGCCACAGCGAAGACTGCTCACCCCTTCCGACAACGCCATGATTATGCGGCCCTCTCGTCCAATCAGGGCTGCAGGAACACAAAAAATAGCCCCTCGACTATTTGAGCAGTGCAGGACTATAAATCAAACAATAAGCACAGCAATTGAAAACATAGTTTTGACTGGTAGATTTAGATGGTATAGAGTGCTTCAATCACTAGTGAAATTAACAGAAAAAGCCCGTACGAACACAGCTGTGCGGAGGCTTGCTGCGAGGTAGTGATGCGTCGCCATTTTCTAACATGGCGCCGGCCGTGTCGGTTGTGTCGCCAGTGTGCCCTGCACCGACAGTGCGCTGTTTTTCCAAGCAGGCCGTCGCAGTTGGCTTCTTGAAGTGCTTAGCGTCGAGAGCGGGGGCAGGTCAAATACGAATGCGCTCATCAAGAGGACGGCAAAACTCACTCAGGTGAGCGAGCGAACGCTTTACCAGTGGACAACGCAGACGTTGAAGGCAGGCAGAATGTTGTCCCCGATGAAGCCGACAACGTTACAGTGATGGACAACGCGCCATATCATTATGTGAATCAGGATAAAGTGCGGCGGATGACGAGCCTCAAAAAAGGACATCAAGGAGAGGGCTGAGTAGGGCTGGTTGGTTCATGTTGAATGGTACGGCAAAACAGCGCTGACGGACGGGACGGAAGAAGATGAGACATGTGTTTGTCTCATCTTCTTCCGTCCCGTCCGTCAGCGCTGTTTTGCCGTACCATTCAAAAAAGGACATACAGACTTGGCTGCACGGGAAATGTGTCGCGTCGAGTAGCGACATGGTGAAGGCCGAGCACATGAAGCTCGTTAACAACGTGAACACAGGTGGGGACCGATACCGTGTGGCCGTCTCGTTTTGCGCTTGCCACCCTACCACTGCCAACTGAACCCGATAGAGCTTGTTTGGAACGATTTCAAGGGCTTCGCGCCAGTCAAAACAAGACGTTTAAGCTCTAAGACGTGGAGCCTCTGGTTTGGCAAGGCATCATGCAAGTGACTGCTGAGAAATGGAAGAATTACGTGCAGCATGTCATTACTGAGGAAGATGGGATGAGGAAACTGGACCATGTCATCGACGATGTTGTTGACCAAGGACCGCCTATTGTTGTCAACCTGGAGGACGACACAACCAGCAGAGCTGAATGGAGTTATGATGAGGACGATGAGATGAGCCCCATTAACGTGCTAATGTACGCGCGAAAGTCGGAGTACCGTCGCAGCATCTCTCATGAGATATGGCAGACGCCGTAGCGGACGGCTCCGGATTAATTTTGACCGTTTGTGCGTTGACTTTCACGCAGTGCATGGGGTTGCTTTGCATTTCGCCAACATCTACATTCGGCTGCCCCAGCCTGCATTCGACCCAGCTTAATAGTGTAGTGACCATGCTGGAATAAATAAATTCATATACACATGACAAAAACATTGAAAGTGACTGTGACGTGACAACAGAGGAACTGATACAAACAGGTGGCGATAAAACAAAGAAAAAGTGGGGTCAGTGCGTCTCGAACGGGCGACTGCCTGTACAAAAACAGATGAAAGAATAAAAAGACATCAAGCGCCACCTGCTAGAGGTAGAAAGAAGCTAACTACTAGTACCGTGGCCGCCGCGATCTGCTCCTGCGGCACGCGCGCTTCGATCGCGGAGGCCACGCTAGTACGCATTCCTTCATATGGATTGAGCCTCCTGGACATCAGGTGGATCGAGCCACAGGCGCATAGGAACACACTAATGTAGTGCGCGCCATCCTGATTGGACGAGAGAGCTCTACCTTTCCTAGTGCTGCAAACATCTTGTGAGACGGAGTATAAGCCCGCACTATTACAGGCGACCGCTTCGACGCAACAAAAAGAGTGCGGTGTGGTGTGGTGTGGTGTGGTGTGGTGTGGTGTGGTGTGGTGTGGTGTGGTGTGGTGTGGTGTGGTGTGGTGTGGTGTGGTGTGGTGTGGTGTGGTGTGGTGTGGTGTGGTGTGGTGTGGTGTGGTGTGGTGTGGTGTGGTGTGCTGTGCTGTGCTGTGGTGTGGTGTGGTGTGGTGTGGTGAACACTAGACCCATTTCAAGATTTCGACTTGTACCATCTACAACCAATGTGCTATGCCCGTAAACATTTCATGCTTACTCTACTCTCGGTTATGGGAGAGGCAGAGGTTTCTCTCATTTTTGCACTCCTTCCTGCCCTGTACGTATATTACCATTAGAGGTGTCTGGTCACTCTGTTAAGTCTTGTCTGTGTTACGATTTCACTCTAACTTTTTCTTCGTTATTACAACATTTTAGGCAGCGTGCATTATCATTTAAGCTTTGTACATGCATGGTCGACCAAAAAGAAAACAAAGTGGGCAGTCAGGTGATGGATGGCTAGGGAAAGCAAAATCAAGAGGACAAATACAGCCCTTGATTGACCTCTCTTCAGGACAGATGCACGCTGCTTTCCACAGCACCTTGGGGCGCTTCAGTTCCCGTATACACCTCACTGCCGAAGATCACACACCGACAAAATTATGAAGGTTACCGCTTGGTTTTATCGCTTGCTTTCTTTAAATGGCGATGCGATAGTTGCGCTGATGGAATGCAGAAAGAAATATATAGGCGGCTCGGACGGTAGCCTGCTGAAAAGGTAGGGCAACCCACAAGGGCGACTGGCCAGACAGCGAAGAATTCAAAGCGTAATATTAAGAATGGGTTTTAAAGGAAAAATATAAAGAAAAACAGTAATCTACAAATTAACCAATCTACAGTAATCTACAACTGACGAACTGAACACGAATTCATGCCCAAAAAAGACGACGCGATCTACCCAGAGGACTATGAGTCACAAGGCACACACTGGGGCATAGACGCGGAGCTATACCACATGGTTCTGGCCTGCCAAGACAACACGGAAGTAGATAGGATAGACGAACCGACTGTTGAGCAGTGGGAGGAATTGCTGTCCAGCTTAGTCTAGAAAAATCATCAGGAGCTGACCGAAAGGGCAAGAGCAGCTCCAAGGTCCGATGGCCTCCCGGAGGCTATGGGGGTTTTAATTGGGGAGATAAATACGTTCTCCCCGTTTAACCGCGGCTGACCCAGTTAAAAGCCGCCGGGACGCCACGCCGTGGTCGCGTACGCAACCGCGCGCACGCCGACCACGGCGGGCCTTGTTCTGAGGGAACAAAGGAACGACACACTGGCTTACACAAGCCGGCATTTATTGCTACAGCAACAATAACGCCAGCTAGCAACAAAATACGCTGACGTCCGACTCACCAGCAGGGTTACGAGCGAGCGTTCGCCCACGCTAGGGCAAGAGGGAAACTCCGAGACCGGACAGGATGAGCTGGCGGGAGCAAGTTCCCTCCACGAGGCGACCGCCGGGGAAGAGCGAAGCGCCGCGCGACACGTTCGAACGCGGCCAAATCCCCAGCCGAAGAGGGCCACCTCCCCCTTGTAGCGGCCTCGTCCAGCGGGGGCCCGAACCAAGGACTCCACCTATATAAAGGGCCATTTTTGGTCTGCAAACTCTCCTTTTGTTTATTAAAAAGTTTTCACCACCCCCTCGCGCGCGCGCGCACCAATCACGGCATCCGTGGCGCTCATGTCACTTCGAAGCTAGAGTTACTGTATATGCTACCAAAGGTAGCAGAGTTGCGCGTCTGTTTACAAAACGCCGCTCGCGACTCCATTGGTAGAGCGCCATCACGTGGTGTCTAAGCAACCGTGTACTGCGGAGAAGACGACGCTCGATGGGCAAAATCGTCCACTTTCGGTTCTGAGCCGGTTTTGCGGTGTCGAGTGCTCCACCTCTGTTCCCCCATTCGAACGCCCTGTAGCTTTTCTTCTCCCTCTGAGAGCCTCCTCGGTACGGTGCATGTTTTGCCCATCGGACCAGAAACGCTGATGACGTAGGCCGGGTATTCCCGAAGTTCGATCCACTATCCAACCGCTGTTTACGTTCGCTGCTGTGGGGTGTCTAGCGTGCGTAGCTCACGCCTTTTTCTGTTTTTTTTATGCGAAGCATACTAAAATAGCCCAACCCAGCTCCTCGAGCGCGGCGGTGTCGTTACCATTGACCTTTCGTGACCTCCATGTCATACCACGTGATGCGTGACGTCACAGCAGATGAAAAACAGGGGCCAAACTCGCGCCGTCGCGCGAGGCGTCGTGACCAAGGATGACCACGTGGTGCGTGACGTCACGGCAGATGAGAAACGGGGGCCCAGCTCGCGCCGTCGCGCGAGGCGTCGCGACCAATGTGTTTCCTGCTTCTGCCGCTAGGTGCGCTGTAGTGAACACGTGATGCTGGAGCGGCGGTATACAAGGGGGTGCGCCTGCCTCTGCTAGGCGTACACGGGATAGAGATGCCTCCTGGAGACAGGGCTGCTCGTTGGAATGAGAAGCAAAAGTTGCGGAGTGCTACAGAGACTGATGAAGAGCGTGAAGAACGTCTAGCCAAGCGGCGTGCTCGATATGCAACTCGGCGACAATATGCTTCGCATCTGACTAGGCTTAACCTAAGCTAAGCCTCAGCCATTTTTTTTTTTTTGCTAAAAGCTGCATTGAGGTTTCTTTTCCGAAAACAGGCTGTACTTGCGGATCTGCGCTTTTTCGTGTACACTGTTGAAACGCTAAAATAGAGTTCTGCGTTGCGTATTTATCCCTGTGCATAAAACCTGAATGGCAAACAATTTTTGATCGAGAAAAACATGTTTAGGCATCTGATTGTTTACTTCAGATGGTAACGTTCATCTAGTTTCGAGTAAACTGTATTTTGGATTTTTATACTGTCCTTTTTATAGCTTCAGCTCATACCTTTTTGCAGGGTTTCGTATTTAGTAAAGGAGACTATAAATAGGCTTTTTAACGCAGGTCCGGTGAATAAATGTTGCCACAAAGATGAATGAATGCTGCATTTTTCACGGCATATTTAGAATACTGAGTCTGCCCTCAGGTTTTCAGGTAGGAATCGCTTGCTGGCGCAGCTCACGACGCGCGCTAGAAAGAGCACCGTTTTTCTTGGCTATATTGTTTGACGGGTTACGCAGTCAGCTTTTTAGATGCTTTTTGTTTGCGATCAACCGAAAAAGGGGTTTTAAAACCTCGGAAAAGCGCCCACGGTCGATCGGTGATGCGCTAGGCATGTCGCCTGCAGAAACGTTGTGCGGCTTCGCCGCATAACTTCGGTTGCTTGACAGGCAAGATGGCGGACCTACGCGCCACTCTGCTACCTTTGGTAGCATATACAGTAACTCTATTCGAAGCCGGCGTCCTCCCCTGTTAGTTAAAGAAACCAACACGACTAAAGAGGGTGCATTACGGGGAAGCAACACGGCTAAGAAGGGTGCATTGTGGGGAAGCCAACCATAGGGGACGAGGTCTGCACAAGGCCGACCGCCAATTTTAGGTATAAAGAAAAACGTTTACATCATCATCATCTACAAATTCAAAACAGGAGATGCAAAAGAAACACGAGTGTGCAGGAAGAAAACGACGCTCTTGACACTCGGCGCGAGAACACATAATCACACGCGAAAAAGAAGAGAAATAACGGCAAACTATTGGTAAGTAAAATGGGTCTGGTTCTGTTTCAGACGGATTCAGGCGAATTTAGCAAGCAAAACTTTAATACAATTAAAGCAGCGACTGCTGCAGCATTTTTCTGGGACTGCCAGCAGCGCGTTCACTTAATGACTCCGTCATCTACACACGAACAGGACCCCACAATTTGAGATTAAGCCAAACTTCTTTGCTTTCACTAACACCAACATTCGCGCGCGCTTTGCGCCTTGGGCCCACCCTTGGCACTTGCCGCGATCACCGCGAGACCCCGAGAAGCAAGACTGAATTCTATTTACGCCGCGTCTAAATTCTCGCTCCTCTCGATTTCACAGCCCGCGCGTTCATCCAGAGACAAAGGCGAGTTCGTCCCTCGACTCACATACGTTCCGGAACTTGGATTCTGACCTGCTGCCCATCGCGGTAAAAAAAGCGGTAACGGGAGACTGACCGCCAGACCTCGCCGTACAGAGCAGCCCTCGGATGCGACTACTTCAGTCATGAGCGATGCTGTCCCGACCCCAGTGGCCCTTCTGCGAACCTCCGATGACGGGTTCTTCGCCGTGTTCAAGGAGGACCTCAGCGCCTGCAGCAAGTACTTCGACGCGCTCTTCAACGGGCCGCTGTCCCAGGCGAGTCGCGGTGACTTCCTCATCCCCGGGGTAAGCAAGGAGGCGCTGAAGGCCGTCGTGAATTACGCGACCGTCGGCGACGCGGCGATCACGGCCGACAATGTCGAAGACCTCACCGTCGCCGCGGACCAGTTGCTCGTTGATGGCCTGCTCAGTGAGTGCTGTGCGTTCATCTCGCGAAACGTGGACGTGGAGAACTGCGTCATGGTCCTCGAGATGGCGCTCTTCTTTCACCTGGAACCATTGCACAAGCAGGTGCTCCGTTTCATGCTGGACAATTTCGAGCGGGTGTACGCGGACAAAGGCGACTTCCGCAGGCTGAGCCTGCAGAACCTCGAGAGCTTGTTGTCGTCGGACGAGCTCAAGGTACAGAGGGAAGAGGTCGTCTGGGAAGCCACAGTGTTCTGGATCAAGGCGAGTCTTAAAGAGCGCAGATTGTGCTTAAATAGGCTGCTGCCGCACATCCGGCTCTGTCTTATGAAGGGGAGCTACTTGAGAAAGGTCGTCATGCGGAACTCGCTCGTCTCCAACAACCCTCACTGCAAGACGATCGTCAAGCGCTGTCACAGGATTCAGCAGTCTGAACACGAGGCGCGCATTTTAAATCCGAGCCGCAGCTTATTCGAGCAACGAGTGCCAGCTGATATCATGTTCGTCTACGGCGGAATTCACAGCGGATATAAGAGCAACACCTGGGAAGTATACGACCACAAGACCAACCAATGGAACACTGTGCAAACGGACTTCAGGCAGGATATAGTCTTCGGCCTGCAGTGCGTCTCTGTGGGACACAGAATCTACGTCATGGGTGCCGACATCGCCAAGCTGAGCCCGTTCTGCTACTGTTTCGACGCAGTCTCCGTAAAGTGGTCGCCCATAACGCCCATGAAGCATCTGCGGGCGTTCTTTGGCATAGCCGTTCTCGATCACTGGGTTTACTGTATCGGTGGCTCGCCCAACGGGACCGTCACGCTGGACACGGCCGAAGAATACGACACGGTCACGGACTCGTGGCGAACTGTAGGTCGCATCAACCACCCTCGGCTCGGCGCCAGCGCCACCTCTTGTGCGGGACGTGTCTACATAGTGGGCGGTGTGTCCACCGAAAACGTACTTCGGTCCGCAGAAGAATATGATCCCGTGACCGACAGTTGGACTGTTGTAGCTCCTATGAAGACCGAACGGCTCTTCCACAGCCTGGTGACGTACAGAGACAAGATCTACGTGGTGGGTGGCCTATCGTGCAAGGCGAACATCTGCGAGGTCTACGACCCAAAGAGTGGCAAGTGGTCCAAGGGCTCCACGACCAAGACCTTTGCGGACAAGGTCGTGGCGGTGGTCCTGGACGACAAGATCTACGCCATCGGCGAGGCAAACCAGAAGGACTACAAGCGCTGCCTCGAGTACTTCTCGGGCGACGACCGGAAGTGGCACGCGGTTTCGGGTTACGCGCCTCCGCGGTGGTTTTACTCGGCCTGTGTGCTCAGGAACTTGCCTAATGCCAAGGACTACATCAACAGGCCTAATCACATGGGCTCAGAATTCGCTTCCGCTGTATTCTGAAAGCTCGCAGTTGCAAGAAATTCAATGATAAGTTAAAACGTTCTACACAGAGTTTACTTTTTTTTAACGCAATGATGCATTTAACGCCTACATTTGCGCTTCTCGGCGTCAGTCAAAGGCATGGTATTTTATTGCATGCGCCGCTCCGCCCATGTGGCACGTATTTTTGCGCACAGCTCTTCCATTATCGGAGACAACGAGCGCGGCGAGAATTGTCTTGTCCGACCTTGCAGTAACCGTTTGAAACTTTTAATGCAGCCAGCTATTACGCAGTATGAATTACGCAGATGCTGCCGTAAATGTGTGGTGTATGCAACAGAATAGTTTTCAGAGTAGCTGCAGCTTAATGTTACGAGCATTACTCGGAAGCTCTTCAGCTTTACTGCGAAATAAATATCAATAAACTGCCTTTCCTCTACTTCTAAATCATTCATAGAACTGGCTAACAAAGCGATGTAAATGCTGCAGCGTTATTGATTCCATGTCAGATACAATAACATATTTAAACACTGATATTGCCGCTGGATATTGCTGCTAGACATTTCAACTTTCTTTTTTGCTTATGGGGCCGCACGTTTCAGGACAATCCGAAGAAAGGAAAAAACCAGCTCTGTAAAGATAGTTTAGCTCAAGCAAAATGTATACAGCTATAGAAATATGGATTTAATAAAGCCGCACCGAGTGATCAGAAGTGTCAGGTAAACAAAGGGGATTCACGACATTTGAACATTTGAAGAGGATGGCGCAGAAGAGGGCTTCAAACGACAGTCGACCACTGCTGGTGCAGCAGTTCTTACCTCTCATCGTTCCAGTGTTCGTGAAGTTCTCGAAATATTTTCAAAATGAGTCAACTGAGCAGAAATTGAGCACTGCCAGCGCTGTGCCAGCAATCACCCGTTAAGACGCTTCAACCGACGGGTGATTAGGGCGATTCCGCCTATTATACGCGCTTTCATTTTATTCAATATAGGCAGCTGGCACCGCTGCTTTTGTTAAAGATTGGTTCATCAGTACAATGTGTGTTTTAGCTCAGTTTTGTTTGTGCGTACAAGATAAAAGCCTGAATCATCCGAAGCAGCTTACGATGATGAAGGAAAACCTGTCTGTTTATTTTACACTGTACTATTTACACTGTACCACCACGTTTGTTGCTGAATTCGATGCTTCCATAGCGCTACAATTCTAAAAAGAAATTGGGGGCGGTCAACTTCATTTCTGCCTATCAACACTACTTGACTGCATTAAAGCTGCTCGAAACAACCTAAAAGCTGAAAGTTGCGTACACGTACACTGAGTTTAAGCTAATTTTTTTTCTTGTAGGCGTGCAGCACAATTTCATCCGCAAGAGAGGTTCGTAATAGACTTAAATTGCGTTGCTCGCCTCGCTCCCTGTTTATCAATTTAAAATCAGCTGAAATCGAACTGCTTCTGTGTGAAATACTTGTACGCGCCAAAACATGATCAGGAAATGCAGCTATCTCGAAAACTGATTACTGTGGGCTTCGCTATCTTGCGCCAGAGAAAGTATCTGTAAATTTATTTTGAAAGGAAACGTAGAAATGTCTTTTACGCTGTGTTGAGGAGTTTCCGAGCAGATGTACAAATGCTGATGATCTCATAGTAGATCAGCAAAAGTGAGACTCCGAGACCTGGCTCGTGTCTTAGTAAAAGTGCTCTAAACAAAAAAGTACCTATATATATATTGAATGTTCAGTCCACGTTCACAATGCAGTTCAGCTGCAGAATTATTCCTTCTCTAGCTTCTTGCATTTTTGTTGTTCAGCGTTAGTATTAGTGGTGAAGATGACGCAATTATGAGCGAGAAGGGCTCTATCTTTTGCGACATGAGGAGGCGAGTTTAGATTTTCGTGGAAAAGTACACGAAGGAACTTATGCGATGTGACTCGTTCGATTTGTTCATTATCAAAGTGAAGGAAATTTATGTAATACATTTCTTTTTGTCGAAACACATTATATCTTGTTTTATTCGTGTTTAGAGCTAACTTGTTTACGCCAAGTCACACCCATAGGTTATCTAACCAGTCATTCATTGCCTCTCGATATCCCCCATATTTGTTCCTCAAAAGAATGCGTTCGTGTTATCAGCAAATAGTATAATTTCTGTAGTTAGCGGGATGTTTACAGTATTATTAATGTAGAACAGAAATAATATTGAGCATAGTATATACCCTTCTGGTATCCCATAAGCAGTAATACCGATGTCGTATTGCTCTTGGTCTACCGCTGTGTAGTGGGATCTGTTTGTTAGGTAATTTCTAATTAAGTCTAGAGTAACACCTCTAATGCCGTGGTTAGCTAACTTTTGCATTATGATTTCATGTTTCATAGATTCGAAGGCTTTTTTTTTAAGTCGAGAAACAAGCCCATTGGGTATAATTTATGCTCAAAGTTATCGATTATTTTTTGTTTAATATTTAACAGGGCCATTTCTGTTGTCTTGCATTTTTGAAACCCGTTCTTCTCTTTCAGTATGACGTCGTTTTGCTCACAGTAGCTTAGCAAACGAGCATTGACAACCTTTTGTATTATTTTCGAAAATATTTAGCAAGATAGAAATTGGTCTATAGTTATTCAGGCTGCTTTTATCACCTCCTCTATGAATCACTGAACTCTTGAAATTTTGAGTTTATCAGGAAGAACACCCGTGCTTATAATGGGATTGCATATGTGTGATAGTGGGCAGTTGATTATGTGCGCAACTGACTTTATGGTCTGCGCTTTCAAATGATCCACTCCGCAAGCATTATTTATTTATTTATTTATTTATTTATTTATTTATTTATTTATTTATTTATTTATTTATTTATTTATTTATTTATTTATTTTACAATGCTGCCAGCCGCATTTTAGCGGTCGAAGTAGAAATGGGCAGGGCTGCTTTAGCAAACACACAGGCGGGCACGTGGTATACATTGGGTTATGACATAAAAATAAACAGAATAAACGATACAACAAGGTATGTACATCAGACGCGAGGCCTGTGCATAGTTTACAAAACTGCTGTGCAATTTCCAGTGAAGATAAGGGACCGCCGCCGATGATTCACACGAGAAGGGAACATTACATACTGATATGTTTTGCCGAGCTAGTTGTGTGTTACAACAGGCATCGGGTCCAGGAACAGCGCCACTGTGCCGATGAGGGAAGGAACGTGGGCCGGAGACGGGGAGTAGAAGGGAGACAAGGGAAAACTGTATTCACATATTTACAAGATACGTGACAAACATATTTACAACATTATTTACAAACAGAGTAAAAGCTGAGAAGAGTCTCAGGGAATCGCTGGGGGAATCGCTGCTCGAAGAACGTGTCGAGCGCTTTTGATAGCCTCTCCAGTTGACTTCCCGCCCTTTTCGTCCAGTCACTGGGACTCCGTCTTGGGCACCGCCTTTGGATCCATTTCGTCGAAAACGGTCACTCATTAAAGGGGCCCACAAACACAATCTTAGTTGACTGTTTTGCCTGTTGATCGCGTACAGTGAGTTACAATGGTGCTATTAGCGTCAGTAATACCGCGTATATTCCGTTTTTTAATATTTTAATGTCCTCCCAAAACCAAATTCATGGCACTGATGGTGTCGCCACACAGTGAAGGCTTTTAGCAGCGGATATGACATCACCTGGCGCGAGCTTGATGATTGGACAAACAGTGAATACAGTGCAAATTGTGTGAACAAATAGATACACATTTTGTCACCTATCTGCATTTTATATTAGATCAACAAAAACAACTTGGTTGTCTTAGATAAAAGCCCTGCAAAGCAAGTAAAATAAAAATACATCACCAGGGGCTCTGGTATCGAAACGACGCTGCCAGGCTCAGCAAGAACGAGTTAGAGAGAGCAGGCAACCATGGAGTGAAAACTTCCGCGACGTGCTCTGGCAGGCTGTTTGATTGGTTGCGCCAGGTGCCGTCATTGGGACAGCGAGATAGGAGCGGGAAGCCCGCCAAAATCGAGTTGAGGGCAGCGTTTTGTTTGCTTGTATTTTGAAGTTTCTTCATTGAATAACTCCCGTTCATGTCCATCTATTCCTGTAATTCTTTTTAAGTCAGCATCTGTGTGACATAAAGAATTCACCTGAAGTATAGCCGGTATCCCCCCAAGCAGTGCTTCGCAGCCCCTTTAACGGAGCTACCCTCTCCAGCGTCTTCCTCGGCTGAGTCACTCCCGAAGGTGTCCTTTCCTCAGATCACCTCCTCACCCACAGTTGGACGCGCAGTTGATGACCCTTCAGGAAGCCGGCCAGGGGTCCCAAGTCTTGGTCGAAGGGGCGGCCGAAGGCGAATACGGGCAGAGCGCCACCCGCGCCGTCCACAAAGGCAGTAGCGCGGAAGATTGACAGCCCCCTCGTCACGGTGCGTGGCGGCAGGCGTCGTGTTGTCTCCCTGGCGGTGGTACGCACGTGGTCGCAGAGTTGAACGCCGTGGCGTTGGGTAGTTGGGTGCGTCCTGAGCAAGCCGAGAAAACGGGGCGGCAGTGACGCCGCACTTGAAGAAAGGAGTCGTCTAGACTCAAAGTCTCCGTCCGTCGTGTCGGGCGCCACTGTTCTTTGCAAGCGTCGCATGGGAGCGCGTACTCGGAGAACGCACTGCCGTAGCACAACCCCGCACTGCCTTTGGAAATGGCCCAAGTGAAGACGACCATGACAGGAATGGGGGGGGGGGGGGTTAGAATCGCAACAATACACTACTATCAAAAGCAGGGAAGCAAAAAATGTTTCAACTGATTCGGATTCGGTAACGTCGGGATCCATTCGAGGATGGATCTCGGCAAAGAAGAACGGCGATATAAGTTTGCTTTACATTCAGGCATTAAAAGTGTTTTGGTATGTTTTCCTCGTGTATGCCTTGTAGTTCATTAAAGTCTAGTCTGTGCTGCTCGAGCTGTGGCAAGACTGCCCACCGAGATGTGCGGCACTGTGGGTAACCCGGAGAGCTGATCACGTTGCACTCCCAGCCGACGTCGGCATACTCGAGTTGTATGAGGGCTGCGTAAGCAACTACTTTTGTCTCTGACGTGCAATATTTTAATTTATGTCTTGCGTCCAGAGTCTTCGAGTTGCGCCTGAGACTACCTTCTTAATGTGAGCACTCCAGCTTAGATTTTGTTCGAGCAAAAGTCCTAAATATTTATATTGGCTAAGAGACGTAATTTCTTTATTGCTAACCTTGTACCTGAAGGCAAGTAGATTTTTTAACTTGTCTTGTAGCAAATCGATTTCTGCGTCTGTAGCAGGAGTCATATAAATTGAACCCGCAATAGCCATTTATAATTTGCAGTCCGCAGAAGAACTGTCCGAGTTGTTTATATTAAATGCTCCTGCATTTAGGAAGTGGTCATTAAATTTGTCAGCTAGCGACCTCCCAACATGGGTCATTTCATCATTACTCAATTCTTGCAATTCTATCTTCTGATTTCGGGACGTGAGGTGGTTTGAAGCTTGCCATATTTTTCTTGTGTTGTTGGTGACACCTGCAAGGTTCTTTTCGTAATAATTATAACGCGCCTTTTTTAATGTCATGTCCTGGCTTGTTTCGGAGTTTCTTATATTGATTTAGATAGTCAAGAATTCTAGTTTTGATAAATAATGCAAAGAGTCTGTCACGTTCCTTGATTCTCTTGAAAAGTGCGCTGCTACTCCATGGCTTTCCACATTTCTTACTTCTCCTCAATTCTTTTCCTGGAAATGACTCTCTATAAATGCTTTCAATTTTCTCCGTGATTAATCGTATGCCGTAACTGGATCTTCAGAGAAATAACCGGTGTCCCAGTTTGTTTCTGCTGTTCGTCTTTGGAATAACCTAATTGTTTCTCATTAATGACTGTGCATTCAATCCGCTGGCGGGAGTTTCGCACTGTATGTTGTGTATGGTGAGTTAGAAAAATGAAGATAGGTGAATGGCCTCTCACGTCAGCTAACAAAACACCAGATTCTATTTCGGTAGAGATATAATTTGTGAAACAAATGTCTAACAAAGTTCCATATGTATTTGTTAGTCTTGTTGGCGCACGGATAACGTTTTCATGACCGTATGACAGAAACACATCAATCAGAGAACGTCTACATTAAAATCACCAACGACAACAACCGATGAGCTATATATTGTGTAAAGTATTCCAGCATTTCTTCACGAAATTCAAGAAACACAGATAAGGTTCCAGAAGGAGGTCGATGTACACCACTACACGTACTGAGCTTACGCACTTTATCACAGCACTCTCATGATAAGGACTAATGTGGCAGTAGTCTGAAATAACACTACAGGTTGAGTTTGCGTTCAGATAAATTGTCACAGCTCCACCCCGCACATCATTACGAAAAAATTGACGTAGTTTGAAGCCGCCGAATTCACTAACATCCGTTTCATTGAAAAACCAGGTTTCAGTGAAGGCCAACAAGTCAAACTGATGTTGAAGAGTGTCAAGAGTCGATTCCTTTTTTATTTCTGAGACTTTATGCGTTTGAATGTCGCTTATCGCAAAGTGTTTTGCAATCCCGGAAACAATCAAGGTCATGACAGCCACCTTTAGAAATGCAATTTGTCACGTGCGTAAGGTCACAAAGGAACTATCCCTTTTGTCATCTCGGAAAACTTATTGTATTTTTAAGCATGAAATGCTTCTAGCTCCCGTTGTCGGCATTGGGGGGACGTCAACGTCGAGACCGAAAGCCATCATCCGGGCACTGAAATCCACTCATCCGGGCACTGAATTCCACTCATCCGGGCTCTGAAACTAGAACATCCGGACACCGTACGAGACTTAACGAGATTCACCGAGACTCTCTAAGCCCTCCTACGGGACCGGCATACCGGTTGCTCTCCAAACGGGTCACAAAAAATAACTGCTGCCAGTGTCTTCTGAATGTTTATCAAGATATCAGTCGAGCTGTGCATTTGATAATGCACGGAATTATAATTTCCGATTTCTAATAACGCGTGGAAAGAGCACATACATGCCACAATACACTTCGTTGTCATACGTGATCTGTTAGGGGCTTTGAGAGAAGGCCGCTTAGAGAAAGGGGGGAGCTCCAGGGCGAGAAGGGCTTTCGGCGGAAAACTTTCGCTCCCTCCCCAAGGATGGCGCTGCGGTCCCACACTCAAGCATGTACAAGACCGGCCGCTTTGCCTTCAAGCCCTTTCCCCCTCTGGCAGGCAGATGTATACACGCTCGCGGAGTATTCGAACGCGCTGCATATACATTCTTGTCAGGCCTGCGTCTCGTCGTGTCCCCGTACGCTTCTGCATCGTCCTAGATTTCAATGCCGCCACCGTAACAGCTGCTTAAGCCGAGCAATGGAGCCTGTGTTAGGCCCGTAAACATTTCATGCTTACTCTACTCTCGGTTACGGGAGAGGCGCAATTTTTTTTTCTAGGTCGCCTGAAGAATCAATCTTGATGACCCGGCTACGAAAGGCGTGACGTGCAAGCAGCTTTCCGTTCTTAACCCAAGCAAACTCGTATTCCGTTTCTTTCGACTTCATTTTCCACAACAGGTCCTTATTGTGAGCTGTAAGGTTCTCGTTTAGATATATCTTGGTCTTTTTCTACCTCAATTCATTATTCTTGCTTAGCCACTTGTCCGTGGTCTTGGGAGATAAAAAGCGAACTATCACAAGGGCGATGCTGTCCGACGCCTCATTTTCGCTCCTTATCGGAATTTGGTGTACTGCCTCAATATCGGCCTCGGGAAGCCGAGGAATCTCATGTTCATCAGCCAGAGAGTTAATCTTTTCCAGAAGCTTTTCGTCGATATGCTATGCCAGCCCATGTATTTTCATACTTCGCTGTTTGCTGTACTGTTCAAGATTGTTCGTTTCTTGCCTCAGTTTCTTTATTTCTTGTTCATAAACATTCGCCTCAAGTTTTTCAATGCGTTTTTGTTTTCAAGCCGCTACGTCCACACTTCAAGCTTACATGCGTTTGAGGAATTCATCGCATTTATCAGACATTGTGTTTGCAGAGGTTTTTACAGCTAACGGTGGTCGTAATAGTATCAATGTGTCGTCTAGTGTCGACTTCATTTCCAGTGCCACGGCAAGCTTGCTCTGTATGTGAGAAATTTTTTTCCAGGTCTAGACCGCTTCTTTATTTTTTGTACACTGGTTACTGCGAGCTTGTGCCGTTTTGCAAGTAGTGCATTATTGCTATGATTACAGCTGCACACAATAAATAAATCCCGCCGCGGTGGCTCAGTGGTTACGGCGTTCGGCTTCTGGACCCAAAGACGCGGGTATCCCGGCCGCGGCGGCCGAATTTGGATGGAGGCGAAGTTCTACAGAGCAGTATACTGTCCGACGTCAGTGCACGTTAAAGAACCCCAGGTGGTCGAAATTTCCGGAGCCCTCCACTACGGCGTCTCTCATAGCCTCAGTCGCTTTGGGACGTTAAACCCCCATAAAGGAAACACAATAAATAAAAGCTGAAGCAAGCAGTGTCCAGCAACTTATCGCGGAAATGTAAATTATATTGTTAGAAGCAAAAACATTCCGCTGACATGTCTCCATGGCAACAAAACTACGCGTACTCGTTGAGCCGAAGTACCGTCAGAACCCTGAAGGAACATTAAAATCTAAGTCGTTTCATCGCTCGTATTTTGTGGTGGATACGTGATGAGAGAAAAGCTTCCTGCGCCATCATTCCTTGCGCACGTGCGAAGACGATGTAAAGGTGGCGAATGCCCGCTTCATTGGCCTTGGGTACGCACACTGTGCATCAAATTTAGCATTTGGGTTGATTGCAAAGCCAAACCTTTTTGGATTTTGTTCGTGCACATTGTAGAGCCGCTATTTCTTCGGGATTGCACCCTACGGGTAACACTGGCGCGGACTGTGGCGAGACGTAAATGTTCAAGATGCACTGTCATGCTTGTGAGACATGCAAGTATTGGGGAAAGATAACATCACGCGCACTACACGCCTGCGAAGGCGTAAGTAACCGAATTATCGCAACAAGCGCTTGTGGACAAGTTTTCCGGCTGCTTTAATTCAACCGGAACTTTTCACTGTTATTTTGTATGCACAAGCTGATCTAACCGTTGGCCCTACTAATCGACAAATGGAGGCGTAACTGTTCGCCACATGTTTCCAGAACGTGCGGACTTGTCAGCTAGTACTTGCCGTGTATACAATAAGAGCGTTGTCTACCATGTCGGCTATGTAATAATGGGAAGGCTTTGAAGTGCGCGCGTTCGATATCAGCAGGCAACAACCGTCCGTAACTTTCTTTTCTTGCACTGCGAGCAAGTCCGTCCATGTGTTCATTTAGTCTAATTAGACTAAATGAACGACTTTTACGAACAGCACACTTGGTTCAGCGACGGAGCTCACTCGGCATGCCACGCACTCTCAACATAAATGAGTGAAGAGGGGGTAAGCACTCCGCCAGAGGTCAGCTTACTTCCCTTGGGCGTATTCCAAGAGAGGTGGACGCCGAGCTAGGCACAAAGTCGTTCGCACGTAAAGGGCTAGCCAGCGCGCCGTTTTCAGGAGCGAGTCCTCGGCGAACAGCCCTATAGCTGATGGCGGGCATGAATCTGGCTCGTGCCCAGTAAATCGGACAGCGACCCCGCCTTTTTCACCTTGCCTCCCCTCTTGTTTCTCTAAAAGTTGGGCGACTTCACTGCACCGTGAGCTTGTTTAGCGAGAGCGCCGAAAAGAGGGTCCACATGTGACCTAAAGTGGCTGTGTGGGCTGTTGGTCAGTGGTCATGGTTAAAGAATGCAGCGCGAAAAGACAAGGAGAAACGAAAAAGTGGACAGGACTGGCGCTGACAGCGCCAGTCCTGTCCACTTCTTCGTTTCTCCTTGTTGAGCACATGTGACGTCCATGTGCCGCTGGTCTTTTTTTTATTTTTGGGCCTGGTGTTCTTTCATTTCTTTTTTTTTTTTTGCCTATGACATGACATCCGAAGAACCGCATGTAATTCGGTTTGGCGTACAGAGCGAGGAGAGGGCCTGAGTGCAGCGGCTAAGGAGAACTCGGTCTTGCTACTTTCTTTAGGAACAATGTCGTCCGCGCCTTCCCTTATACTTCACAAAGCGCGAAGGAAGACGACCTGATAGAAGCGCGGGTGAAAACGGCTTTTGTCTAGATAAGAAAAGAGGCTGTTGTTTGTTTGTTTTTTCACCGTTTCTCGCGCCTTGTCTCAGGGCGCTCTTATTTGCTTCTCAGGGGTAGTTATTGTGGTTTGTATCACCTTCCTTTGTGGCAAAGATTGCTTAGGCAGCGACAACCGGGGCTATGAATGTTCTGCTGCAGAAGAACGAAAGTGTGAGCGAGTTGGAGGTGATTCACGCTTGCGCAGGGGGAAAGGAGAAAGAGACAAAAAAAAAAACAAGGACAACATGTAGAGACGCATGCAACACAAGTGCTGTCTAGGCTGGCTTTAATTCTCAGGAAATGAAGCACAATATAGCCTTCAGAAAATAACAAAATACAAATAAAAGCTAACTATCCGCCCACGCAGAGCGAAGGCATTTCTTTTGCAAGACAGACAAGAGCAAAAAATTTAAAAAAATATCACTCATTCAAGACATAACCTCGCACTCTCTCCTCCCCCGAAGAAATCATATCCGCTTTTCCCTGTTTCCTTTTTTTTTTCGCTAAGTAAAATTGCGCGCTGACGCCCGTAGACGGCGACTAAGCATTGCACATTCGTGACGTAGGTTGGACGCCCAAGCCACAGGCGAGGCTGCTTTGGGCCACGACAGCAAAGATGATGAAGCTTCAGTAAGCCAGCCGGTAGCCGCTCAACTCTGGCCAGCGTCGTACACAGCGAGTCTTAGCTTTGCTGATAAAAAGATAATCCACGCGTTCTCTAGCGCCGGCTTTCTGCACGTCGTAACGATGCAGCTTACCTAGAGGTGTACAGCAGCACTGAGCCGCTTTAGAGAGCCTTCATTTTACGTGGACCAACAGCAGTGGCAGCATGTGACTCAGGAAAAGGCGCTACCTGTCGATATAACAAATCGCTCGTAAAAAATAAATGGTTCCCCATTCGCCCGAAACGTCTTCGATAGAACTGCCAGCAAGGAAACAAAATGCAGCTAGAAAGCGAACGTATTTGTGCAATGACAAAAAAAAAACGCGCACGTCACTTTTAGTCAATGACACCTCTTTCACTGCAGCGCCAAGTATTCCAGTTCTCAGTCATTACGCGTGGCTCGTGGTTATTCGTTACTACCAAATCAGAGCCAATCAAGGAAGGACGACAGCAATGTTTCGCTCCACGAGGCGGGTAACTAGCGCTACGTATACTTTAACACACTAGCTGAGAGGCCAGTTTGTTAAACATTAAGGTGTATACTTTCCAATGAATCTTGCTGCAAATGGTGTTTCCCTCCTCCAGCTGTTCTTGTTTTAGTTGCCGCTTCATTGAGAGGAATGGATGGGTTGCCGAAAAAGAAAATTTTCTTGTTTACGGGATCGTTCATTCTGTGGAATCCGAGTGACGGTGATGCTGCCGGTCTTGAGCGTATCGTCATACTAAATGATGTTTCCCGCAGAGATCCTCGTGCCAAATGAGCCAGCTGGCCAAACGAGTGTGGCATTCAGAGACATTACCGAATGCTGGTATCGCCGCATTCTGAATGATACCCATAAAGACACCACGAAAGCTTATTAGCGCCCTTAGATATGCTTTAAAAGCCTTCATTCGTAGCAGCTTTAGAAACAAAGTCTGGGTAGTACATTTTTGACGCAGTGTAGTTATGTTCTGCTTTGCGAGGGAACAGATTATGATACTTTACGCGACGCTAGTTGGTTACGCCTTAGTGTTTCTTTTTTAAAGTCTATCCGGCCGCTGACGCAGTCGCATTAAGTACATGAAGTAATATATCTCTTTGCGAAAACTAGTACGTTCGGTGTGTACGATGGGGTATTTATATTGTGTTTACACGTATTTTGTTTGCGTAAATCCACTAAAAATTTGTAGGAAATAGGTTGTTCAAGTTTCCTGCTCGGTACTGGAAATGTATTCTTAAAATTTGTCAAACATACTCACCTGAAAGCTTGCCTCGAGCACGTGTCTGTTACCTGAAAAATTGCATATTGGGTTTTAGCGTGTTGGCAATGAATTAAAAATACACTTGGTAAGTGTGAAAATAATTTTTCTAAAGCGCAGTTCAATTCAAACAAATGGGCAGTACTCGAAAATATATTTGCAGCGCACTTGAAGCTGCTGTACAGCCATCTAGCGCTCAAAATCGTGTTTCGAAGAACAGTCAAAACACTTTTTTTTCTGTCATCCTTTACTTTATCCTAACTCCTAGCGCGAAGAAAACCGCCACGTAAGGTATGTAAATGCGATAACATTGCACCGGCACCCACGGGCACGGACCTGCCAGCGAGAAGGGCCGGATGTGTTGGTCGACAGTTGGACTCCTGAGCTCACGAGAGTTGCGACATACGAATCGTTCCAGATCGCACGCAGAAGGCGCACTTGTGCGGCAGGCCCACCGTGCAAGGTCTACAAAGCGAGCTAAGTACCACACGTGTCGGAACACTTCCGGTCTACTGACGTCACTTTCGGCCGGCACTTGCGGCATCTGTCCCGGTCACGTGACCTCTTGATTTATGACGCCGCGTTTTCTTAAGGATGAGGCTACTAATACTTATGGCATTAAAAGGACATCGACGAAACCGTTGCGTTGGCTGCTCAGTGATTCGTTCCGCCGTCGAACAACGTAAATCAGTGTGCTGCGGTAAAGCCAACTTGTGGCCCTTTTTCAAGCCGAACAAAATATGATTAATGCGGCGAGTTGGTACATCACTGAAAAAAGAAACGGCAGCGAAACAAAAAAGGACAGGGACGAGACGACAAGGACGGCGCTCAACTTGTACTTTATTGTGAATGCGGATGTACACATTCTGTTAGAGCGGTATGGCCATCGCACACGCATGCGCAAATACGTCAGCTCTTTGTCGGGGAGATCGATAGCCGCGGACTTCCCGAAGATTAAATATGCGTTCCGATTCCACAATTTCTCGCGTGTTACGTTCTTTGCTTCTTCTACTAATAACGGCAGCCTCGAGATCAGGGGAACAGTCCTCGCAAGTCAGACAGTGGCTAGCCAGAAAGCCTTCAAAATCTTTTCCTTCAAGTGCATTTTTAACGTTCTTTGCACGCTAACCTACCGTTCATGCACCTCCCAGTTTGACCAACATGCATTGTACCACAACTTAAGGGAATTTGTTTGGTATACCTCTCCTGCGCATTCCGCTTTAAGACTTAAAACCGCACGGGCGTATTCCCCACAGAAAGACCAATGAGCACAGACGTGCACCCAAAAGACGAGAAAATATTTTGTCTACACGACCAGATGGAAAGAGAGTGACGCTGGTCGTCTCTCGATGAAGGAAAGAGAATATGAGCTCCGTCCAGGCACAAAATGCGTCGCCAGCACGTAAAAAGAAAGTATCTCATTGAAAGAGGGACGCGGCTGACGGTCCCAATGTAATGAGATATTCCCCTCACCGGTGGCGCACGCTTGACACGGCGTACTGGCGGAGACACCGACAAAATACCGGGTATTTGTTTTTATTATTATGTGCAAGCCAAGAAAGATGCGACTATAGATAGGTTTAGAAAAACGCTCCCCTATTGTGAAGCCCCTATGCTCTCTGTACAGGTGTGCTGTATGGCATGACGGGCATCATTTCAGTGGTAGTAGGCGATCTGGAGGCTAAGTAGTCTGCATGACTGTACGCCGTGTCAAGTGGCCGAGCGGCGGGCACCTGACGAGGAACGCTACGAGTCAGCTGCGCAGCAGTGGACATAGGCTGGTAATGATAAAAAGTTTACTCTCAAGAAAGATGAGGTGAAGCTTTCCTCAGTTCAACGTTCCAGTAGTTAGTTATCGTTGCTTGAGCGACTAGTAGTTTTAACATATCTTTTAGGAAAATTAGGTCCTAAAAATTGAATTGAACCAATTTTTGTACTTTAATAGTTCAATAAGTTGAATAAAACATGCTTAATCAGAAGGAAATGGTTATTATAGTCCTGACTGCTGATTTTAAAAAAGTTTTTCAGTGTGGAGCTTGCTTTGGCTGTAGTGCAAGGTGTAAATTGAAAGTAACAACAGTAATGAAATAACAATCGAATCCTGACCACAGTGACTGGCATTTTGAACCAACTGCGTCCAGTTGAGTCAGAAACCTGATGGGTGTTCATTCAGATTTGTCTTTACTACTTCCAATATTTTTTTTCTTTTTAGGTGGGATAACGTTTCCGTGAAGCGAGTACGAACACACACCACAATAATACAGGCAGCGCTGGTCATGCCTCCAATTTGTAGTCAACAGCAATTTCCAACTTTAAATGCAGTAAGGCAACACGAAATATCAAATGATTGAAAAATGGGCAGTTCTTAAATTATATCTCACTTACATTCCCAGGACGTCAAAAGCAATATCTACGAGGAGTCTACGTTAAGGCAGATATAATGTTATGGATACCTCTCCAGCTTTTCCACGAAAAAAAGGTTGGCAGATAAGACGTCTCAGAGATTTTACCTCGGTACATAGACGTCTAGACTTAATCCGTACATCTCTGCGAGGTTTGTGGTTTGCTGGGAAGTGTCTTCTTCGCGTGACACCTCAGGCAGAGAAAAGTAAACTTGTACCCCCTGACTCTTAGAGCGCAGGAGTTTCAAATAAAGTTTTCAGGTTTCAGTGCAGCGTCGCCCTTGTCTTTTTGTTCCTTCTTTGTGGTTGTCTCATCTTTTTTAAGAACAATGGGAACGCGAGCAGCGGTGAGCAGTGTCGAACCGAAGTTCACCCCTTAGTATAGCCTGCAGGCCGTTGCGTTTGCTTGTTCAGATGCTCGAAGCGAACTGAACGGGGATGACCGGGCGCAGCTACGTTGGGCAGGCGGACATCAAGGTCGTCCTTTAATGACGCTCATACACGTGCGGGTCTTTGAAGGAGTCCCTCAGTCGTGCGACTGGCACTTTTTCCTTATGTGGCGCCGTTGGGCGTGCCCACTGTCTTTAATAGTTCCGGCTGATTTCGCGACAGTCCGTCTGTTTCTTGCTTTTTTTAAGGGCATACGCATAATGGGCCCTGTGGTAAGTATCCTTCGGGATGTGTCGGGGAGCGCGAGCAGTTCTTACTGCCGCGAAGCACAGGCAAAGGGCGACTGACGACAAAAGCTGTGCCATTCAGCTCTCAAGGTTTACTTGCTGAATAAGAGCTGTTAGGGACGAGGTAGCAGCATCCCACCGCTGCCACCAGTTTGTTAAGGACGAGGTAGCATGGTCGTGTGCCGGAGAGAGAATGAGGGACGTCTGAGACGAGGCTGCTGGGAAAAGACAATGAAAGCGGACTTTATACAATATTTACAAGTGAGCTGCAGGAACGCTGCATCCCGACAGCTCAACACAAGACCATGATGACAAAAGCTCTTCGGCCGTGCCGCTGCCGGCTTTTTAAGAGTTCTCTTCCCTAGGGTCCCTAGATGGGGGCCGGGTTTCACTGGCACCAATCACCGACACGCACGCACTCACTCACTCCCGAGAGATCACGCCGTCGTCACGCGCTGGGAGAGGGGAACGATGCCAGCCACGTAGCGCAGACGCCGAAATGTCCATGAGCGGCGTTCGCGCGCGTTTCGAACGCGCGTTCACACTCGGTGTACGGGAAACGCTCGCTCAACCGGGCAGACGGACGCGGCTTCCGTGGCAATCCAGGCGTTCACCCAACGCGCGTCTCGGGGTTTGTCGGCGTTTCGCTGCTGCCATGTCGTTGTCTTCCCCACGACGAAAGCCAGACGTAACAGACTGCCCCGCCGGGGGAAGGAGATCCCGATGGACAGGGGACAGCATCCGCTGTCCGGAGGGATGTCGCTTGAGGCTGGTCTCAACCGGAGTCGGTTCTCTCTCGGCGGTTCTGGAGCTCAGCGCACCCCGAAGTTTTCCTTTGCAGGTGCAGGTTCCCAAAGGGCACTGCAAAGTGACTCGTGCTCCGCTAGCGTTAGAACCACGCCGAAAACCCGACCGCTCAGTCCGCAAGCACGACACAATCCCCACTAAGCGATGCCAGGCTCTTTCCCTCTTACAACCCAATCAATCCCTGGGAGTAGTTCCGCAGCACTGAGAAAATGCCCACAAATCGGCACATTACACCACAAAGCGCATCTCAATTTTAAAACAAACAAAACCAATCGGTTCAAAATCCTACATCAGGAAGAAAAAGACCATTAAACCGCAACTATGACGCTGACTCTTGCGCTAGGGACCTCAATTTAAGCTATCGGCGTTACCTTCGAGACTCCCCTTTTTGTGATGTATTCCGATTAGTAACGACCACAACATTATTTCATTCTGCATAGCAGCATACTGTCGTCACCTTGCATATCCCCGCAAGGATTCGCTCAACATCGAAGCCAAAGTCACCTTAATTTCCCAAATTCCAAAAAAAATCAAGCGACTCCAGGCGCTTATGCTAGTGGCCTAAATGGCCCGTCTGGCTAGTACTTTGCGTTTTAACGGACGCTGCTACACATGGGCACCACTAGTGCATTTTTCGAAACCATCTTTGTCAAAAGAAACGCTTTGAATACAAACAACGCGTCGGAAACCTATTCCTGCTCAAAACTTCTTTTTTTTTCACTTTTTTTTTTCTGCAAAACGCTTTTTCTGCAGGAATGGTTTAAAACAGCAGAGACATCCTCGGAATCCGCTGCTAATGAGCCGCGCCGCGGCTCAAAGGGGTCGCCTATTCTTCAACCGCGCCCTGCGCGGACGCACACCAACAGTGGCTTTAGCAGCCGACAATCGACAAAAATCAACTGCTCTTCGACACCTGCGAGCCTCAGACGCCATGCAACTACGATTTGTTCCGCGCCACGGCCGCGCGTCATCAACACCCGAGCAGCGTCTGAACATTTGTATGCGAGGGGTTGACGGTCGCGTATGAAAGAAACGCCCACGAGAACTCCTTTCTCGATTCAGCAATATTCTTCGACTGGAGCCCGTATTGCGGCTTTCTTTCATGCGGTAGCTGGGCGTGCTTCTCTGCGACCCGCTGTGAGGTTCCCCCGTCCTGCAAGAACTACCGCGGGGTCGCCGCGATGGGTCAGGTGGCTTCCGCTTTGTCTGAACGCGTCTAGTTACCCTGGCCCTTTTTCGGCGCCTGTCGCGTCTGGAGTACCGCGGTGGCAGTATCCGACGATTACGTTGTTGACCGGCCTTAACCCCTACAATGTTTTGGGCCCGTCCTTCGTCCTTTTTCCGCGGTCTACCCCTTGGCTTGGCTCTCCCTGAGCGCGGCCGCTTTCCAATAACTGCCTTCGCAGAACGGCCCTGCGCGCCTCCCTTTCTCGCTGTGTCCTCACCCTCCGCATCTTCTCGCTGACGCAGCACCGAGCCGTATTTCCCCCTTAAGTTCGAATTATCGGCTCGTGCTTTCGGTGAGTCACCGCAGGTCGCAGTAGCCAGCTGTTCCGACAGCACTTTATCTCCTGCTGAGCATAACTTGCTCTCCTGAGGCTTGCTAATCGACCCTGCGACCCTAACTCCCTGGCCTGCAACTTGATCTAAACCACACTCGATGGCTAACGTTGCGATCTGCCCTTGGGTTTCAGCGGTGCACTCGGGTGACTCGCAGCCGCTCTCCTTACAGCAAAGCGCTGTGTCCAAAACTTGGCTACCAAGGTTCGCCAGCCGCATCGAAGGAGGGTCTCCCTTGATTCCTTGACTGCTCTGGCCCGCAAGCTCACTAGTCTCTTCCTGAGCAGAAGCATCAACCTCGCTTGTCAAAGCAGGTTTTGCCTCAGGGCTAGAGACGGTCGCTTCTCCCTTATTAGCGTTGTCTGTGCTCACTAACGAAGCAGATCGCTCGGCTTTGTTTTCGGTGAGAATCCTGCAACTCACAGTTTGCTCTTGATTCCCATTAAACTCGGCCTTCACAGAACTTTCATCATGACTTTCCTCAAATAACCCAAGGACTACTTTTCCCTGGTCACGGAGACCTTCGGCGTCTTTCTCCTGGGTATTATCCTCCCGACCGCAGGAATCCGCCTCCGTCCCGGAAAGTGCATGCTTCTCTGGGCTCAAAACCAACGCATTGCCCCTTTCCTTATTTTTAGCAGTGCCTACATTATCGCCCGAGCCCTCATGGCTGGCGGATATGCACTCTTCCTCGTTGCTAGCCTTAGTGCCTACATTATCGCCCGAGCCCTCACGGCTGGCGGATGTGCACTCTTCCTCATTGCTAGCCTTAGTGCCTATATTATCCTCCGAGCCCTCGCGGCTTGTGGATCTGCACTCTTCGCTAGCTGCTTGACCGAATTCCTCGGTCCTCGCTGCCGAAGTGGCCTTTCTTTCCTGGACCAAACCTGTCCTATGCCGCCACTTCTGCACAGCACGCGTGTCATCCGGCGACTGAGCGGGGCTTCTAACTCGGTCCCTGACACTATCGCGGTGTAGCTTACCACCGTCAATTTGGCCTTCCAAATCTGCCTCCGCGGGAATACGAAAGTATCGGAGGAGCGCACTTTTGGTTATCGCATAGTTGTGGGCATCCTCGTCAGACAACCTCGCCCAGACATTACAAGGTTCACATGGGAGGAATCCCATCAACACAAGTGGCCAATAATCCTCGTCTAGCTGCTCCTCCATGCAAATTCTTTCAAAATTTTCCAGAAAAGTTCTGAAATTTTCGCCTTTTCTGAAAACACTTAAGCGAGATCGCGTTCTAATACTTCTGAGCGTGTTAAGTTCACGCGTGAGTTCCAGCATCTCTCTTTCGTATTCCTGTTCCCGCAGCTTTCTTTCGCGTTCCTGTTCCTGCTGCTCTCTTACGCGTTCCTGCTCCCGTAGCTCTCTCTCCTCAATGGTCTCGAGGCATTCCAAAAGCTCGTCATCTTCAGGCTCCAACGCAAGAATAGCCTTCAGCAGTTCTGGTTTTCTGAGTTTGTCTGATACCTCCAGACCCAACTCTTTCGCAAGCTCCAGTAACTTTGGTTTGCGCAGCGTCTTCAAATCCATGGCTGCTCCGAGTGCTGCTTCTCTACTGCCCGCTATTGTCTTGCTGCAACTAACCCAGCAGCAACGACAACCCAATTACCAGCTCTGTTACCGACACTGACAAAAGCCTGGCAAAACTCAGCAGAAGAAAGTCCCGCACTCACCAAACCTCGCAGCCAAGAATCCAGCGCAGTCGTTCCGCTGCAGGCAACCAGTCATCACACAGGGCTGTTGCACTGCCCCCGACTCGCCGTTCTGCTGCTCAGCGTCCCGTTGTCCGCAACTCTCCGCTGGCGTCCGATGTTTCGCGTCCCACCGCTGCCAACCAGTTTGTTAGGGACGAGGTAGCAGCATCCCACCGCTGCCACCAGTTTGTTAAGGACGAGGTAGCATGGTCGTGTGCCGGAGAGAGAATGAGGGACGTCTGAGGCGAGGCTGCTGGGAAAAGACAATGAAAGCGGACTTTATACAATATTTACAAGTGAGCTGCAGGAACGCTGCATCCCGACAGCTCAACACAAGACCATGATGACAAAAGCTCTTCGGCCGTGCCGCTGCCGGCTTTTTAAGAGTTCTCTTCCCTAGGGTCCCTAGATGGGGGCCGGGTTTCACTGGCACCAATCACCGACACGCACGCACTCACTCACTCCCGAGAGATCACGCCGTCGTCACGCGCTGGGAGAGGGGAACGATGCCAACCACGTAGCGCAGACGCCGAAATGTCCATGAGCGGCGTTCGCGCGCGTTTCGAACGCGCGTTCCCACTCGGTGTACGGGAAACGCTCGCTCAACCGGGCAGACGGACGCGGCTTCCGTGGCAATCCAGGCGTTCACCCAACGCGCGTCTCGGGGTTTGTCGGCGTTTCGCTGCTGCCATAACGTTGTCTTCCCCACGACGAAAGCCAGACGTAACAGAGCGTAATGCCCCGGCTCCAGAGCTCTTTTGAGCCCAATGCGATGCTCATAGCCTGAAATAAAGACAAAAGGATAGATAGTTTCGCGAAGCACCAGAGATTATTAAATATTCTCGTACGTTAGCATGCATGTTAGCCGAATTAAGAACCTAACGTCTCCTTTGTACTGCCATTTGTTCTGGGAGAATGGAGCGGCAAGGAAAGACGTGGACGATAGAAAACACACGCAAGCGCTTGTGTGTGTGTTTTCTTTCTTGCGTCCACCGCTCCTTTTTCCTCACAGCATGTCGTACCAACTTTTCCAAACCTTTAAGCTACGATTTCTTCTTTAGGTGGCATGGCAGCATGTTCTTTATGCCACTGCCATCTTTGTACTGCCGATTTACCATGTGCACCGGTACCACATTATCAAGATTGCTTATTAGTCTGTATGAAAATAATATTGTTTTTGAATTCATCACATATCATAAGCTTAACGAGTATTTTCTTTATCTTGGTTGAGCATTGGCTCTGTGCTCTTTTTCTTTATGAGAACTGTGCGGCAATAAGTAATGCTTCTGTTTTGCATGTGTATTGTTTCTGTCTTTCATTGTACAATTTTTGCGCCATAAAATTGTAAATTACCAAATGTACATGTAGAAGAGAGCTTTTACTATGGGCGCCCTGCCATCATGGTATTGAATTACACCTTAATATTATTGCAACTGCGGGCCGTGGTTCTTTGTGGCCTTGTTTTTCTGACTCCGTCTCGTAGGGTCTCTCTTTCTTCTTCGCACCACTTTTATATTCTTTCTCTTCTTTCTGGAGCAGGCAGACACGTGGCGAGCGGCAGCCGCTTCTCCATTTCTCCTTTCTTACATAACTCTCGACGCAGACTTATTAGATTCAGCGCTGCTTTACCTACTCGTTCTACTTGTTTGTGTCGGCCCACGTCTCCTGTTCGTATAATGCAAGCATTCAAGCTGGTTGAGATTAATCTGAAGCCTTCATCTGCGACGTGCTTCTTCGCCGACAGCGCTGACCCATTTAGGGCGAAAACTAGCTAATCCTAGCGAAATTCACAACTTCCGCAGGGTGCCAAGTCCTCCAGTGAGTCCAAATGGAAGTGCGCTGCACCAAAGGAGTCTCTCCTTCGTCTCTGTCCAGTAGGGCATCGCCGTATGTCCGATGCATTCCACTCGAAGGCTCCTCTTGTAGGACAGTACTATGGTCAAGCTTACGTGCCTGCTATTTACGGGTGAATAATGTGCAGGACTTGGTGGGCCAGATTCAGCGCTGACTCTCTGGTCTTCTGTGAGCATCACATGTTTTCCTGTGTGACTATGCAATGTCCGTATAACTTTAATGGACTGCGGTACTTGAATTGCGTCACTAAATATGCTCTCGCTGTTTATCGTCGCATTCGCCTGCTTGTTGTGTTTACCACGTACGGTTATAAGTGGGAAAGTCCTTGAGCAGACGTTGTCACAGAATGTGTGGAGCCCCAAAGCAACAACTTCTTTGAGCGCTCTGCATTCCAACCCAGTGCAAAGCTATGGAATGAGTAGACATACCTTTGTGAACGGAATGCATTTTTGCTGTTCTAAAAAGAGCATGTTTCATGTTGTGCCTACCAGAGTTCGACGAGTGCCAGAACACCCAACACGGCTGCGAGCACGAGTGCGTCAACACTCTGGGTGGCTACCGCTGTGAATGCAACATCGGCTACGAGCTACACTCGGACGGCAAGAAGTGCGAAGGTATGCTCTTTTCGTTGACTTGCGGTTTTCTGCACTTGGGAGTGTGCAGAGACTCCTTCAGAGATCGATGTGGCTGCCTTCCTCGTAGGACACAGGCCTTCTTTTAAGGTTTAGCGCTTGCTAGCTGTTTAGAAATCAACCGAAGAACTGCCACAGACGCGCCTTCCTTTTTTCATCCGCATTCTTTGCTCAATAACTGTGTAGTTTGTTAATTACCCCAAAGGCCAAACAGACGTCAAAGTAGGGGTCACACAATCCACTAGGTAAAAACTATCTAGTTGCGACTGCGATATTGGCGACGTCTGACTGACTGAAAAAGATTTATTCCTCGATGAATCGAGGAGTCTAAAGGCCCAGAAGCTTGTAAAGATTTCGCTTTAAAAAGCACAGTTGAAACGCATGCCAGTTACTCTAATTAGCCGAGTCGATGCAACTCAGACGCTTTCAAGAGATGAAAGCTATCTGACGTGTTTTATACGCCGCAGTCTTCTGCTGCGCACTGTGCTCCGCGGACGCAGCGTGTTCTTTCGCTAACAGCGTATGGGTCCGTGCTCTAAGGAACAAAGAGTGCGACGACGAGGCGTTTATGCTCAGATGCTCCTTATTACACTTGCGCATAATACAGAGAGCGGGCTGCCTAGCTTCCAAACATGAACGAGGTATTCGTCGGAAGTAAAAGGCTGGGATTTACCGGCTGGGGCAGGGGCGTCACTTCGGCAGTATCGGCGGCAAACGTTCGCACGCGCCGGGAATGGAGGCCGGGTCTTCCCACGCATGCGCATTGTTGAGGCAAAGTGATCCCCAGACGTGTGCTTCGCTTCCCGCAACCACTAGTCCGGCGGCGGGGCGCGATGGACCTTCCGTGCACCTACCGCGGGAGGCGTCGAGAGTGTCCTGCTACAGCATCCCGAAGAGACTCACGGGCACCTCCGCGTAGGTGGCACTCCCGTCGCTGCTCCATCCATCCCAATGCATGGACGGACGGACGAACGGATGGGTTTCGTTTTACATTGTATACATCGTGCAGTGAGAATAGCACGGTCGAAAAAAAGGCCGATAGAAGCGGGGTGGGGACGCAGTGCTCGGGAAATTTCGGGAGATGTTCTGACACCGAAACACCCCCTCCCCTCTGCTACGCTCATGATTGGCGGGGTTTATGTAGGGCCTCCTTCACTCCGAGGAGAAAGGCCCGGTGAGGGGAGGAAGGCGTTGAATACTGTCCATGCATGATGCCTGCTGAAGTGCATTGAAAGGATGACCTGCAAGAGCTGGCCCATTTCCTGTCGCATTTTTTCGGGCCGGCCGGTCAATCCCCTTTAGCAGCCATCGTGCCTGAACAAGATTGACGCTCCTCATCCTAACACCCTTCTGTTTTAACCAGTGACTGAAACGCCCGCAGCACTTTCGAAGAACATCATGAACGAGGTTTTGAATTACTGCAATAATTGTTTTGTTAAGAATCACAGACAGCAGTGCTAAAATATTTTGAGAGAGAATTTGGTGTCTTCTTTAGCCCTGATCGGACGATAGCGCTCTAAACCTTTCACAGTGCTGCAAACGACTTGTGAGATGAAATATAGTTTCTTGCTTCGTGTTTGCTGCACTGGTTCTTTTTTAGCCCTGTGTGTGGTTGGGCTCTTATGATGCGTCTGCCTTCAGACGCGTGCGGCGGCATGATCGAGGCCTCGAATGGGACCATCACGAGCCCATCGTTTCCGGACCTGTACCCGTCCAACAAGAACTGCATCTGGGAGATCGTCGCCTCGCCCCAGTACCGCATCACGCTCAACTTCACTCACTTTGACCTGGAGGGGAACAACGTACGTGAATTCTTTCCGCCCTTGCTCTCTGAGTGGTTCCAGGCTCCTGCTGCGTTTGGCTGCACTCTAATATGCGCCTCTGCATTGCGCAACGGGCGAACGTGGCTAGGAAGAGATGGCGCTTACACTAAACGGTGTCACTTATTCTTCTCAACAGTGGGCATCAGAAGGCGGGCAGCAATGCCTCGCAGCTGTGATAGAGAATGAAAAGAATTCCTGGTTTTGGTCATTTTGAAGCCTTTTTTGCCTTTGCATTAGATCTTGCAAATGCAAAAACTGCCCTAAGATTGGAGTACAATTAACGGGACGCTCATATCTGAAGAGAGTGGTTTGCACACATATTGAGTTTACTGCCGTCTGCTGTAAGACCATCTAACATGCTTGCGTTCTAATACGGTGGAACACTTTTAGGAAAATGACTTGTTTACCTCAGCTGAGCATGGTTTTTGATATGAATTTTCTCGCGTAGTTTACGCAGCCAGTTTAGACCGTGGTGAACAGTTAGATGCACCTCTCCTGGACCTTCGGAGAGGACTTGATGATGTCCCTCACAATCTTCTTTTCTTAAATTTATCATCCTTTGGCATTCCTGAAAACATGCTCAGCTGAGTAAAGGTATACATCAGCTATTATTGCGATAGCATTATACCGTTCTCGGGAAATGTCGGCGTCCGTCCGTCCGTGTCACGAAGAATCCCGTGACGGAGAGGACTGTGACGTAGTCGTAAGCACCTTCGCTGAAAAGATAAAATCGAGTGGGAATTAAACCGCGTGTGCCATTGGGTCGCGAGCACTACCTCTGCACCTCTGAGGAGCGTTCGTACAGTGCGATAGTTTAGAACCTGTAGCAGCGAAGAGCAGGGCACAGATTGTCACGTGGTACGTGCGCGCCACGGAGTGACGCAATTTGACAGAAGTTGCTTTGCGCTCTTTGGAGGAGGGGTATATTAGGAATTGCGCATGGCGCGAGAAGTGGGCCAAATTTATTCGGCCACTGCTTGGATATTACTTACAGCCGGCTACAAGTCTGTCATTGCAGTCAGGCGCCTACTGGTAATAGTCAAAAAGTTAACAATGCGACAACTGCGGCTGGTTGGTATTGCGCAGATGTAGTATAAATGCGCTGAGTATTACAATCGCAACGCAAGACATGACTGGACGAAGCGCAACTATAAATTGCATTTTATTATGCGAATTGGTATTGGGGTTCAATGTCCGAAAGCAACTCAGGCTATGAGGCACGCCGTGGTGAAGGGCTCCGGAAATTTTGACCACCGGGGGTTCTTTAACGTGCGCTGACGTCGCACAGCACACGGGCCTCTAGAATTTCGCCTTCATCGAAATTCGGCCGCCGCGGCCGGGATCGAACCCGCGTTTTTCGGGTCAGCAGCCGGGCGCCGTAACCACTGAGCCACCGCGGCGGGGTTTGATGCGAAATGGGACATATGAAGGAAACGGAAACCTTCAAGGAGAATGCGTTTGCTCTTCGGCCAGTTGTGTCTTTTGTTGCGATTGTAATACTCGACGAATTTGTTCTGACATGTTGACTATTCGAATTTAGTTTATCCGTTTACTAGTTAACATTGTTTCCCTGTTTTTGCCACCAACACTGGTATTACATGCCCCCAAAAAAGTCTCTTTACCTAAAAAAAAAACCTTTTTTTTTGCAAATTATTTGCGCGCTTCTCTAAATATCTGGTACAGACTTGCGCAAACAGAAGCTTATTCTGAATGGGGTTACGTCAGCTCCAATGCACTGGCTATCGGGAGTGCCTCAGGGCTGTATACTTAAGCTTGTTCACATCATTAGTTTAGTAACAGGCCTTCAGCCTAGCATCAGACTATATGCCGGTACCTGCGTCGTCTATGGTTCGCTGAAATGTCTTGCCGATATGACTCCTTTGTAGTGCGACCTCGAAAAAGTGTCTCTCTGGTGCAACCGGCGATAGCTGCACTTTGAATACCATAAAATGGTGTATGCAGTTTACGAAAAAGCAGACAGATTTCACCAACGCATATAAAGCGATTAATATTCTAGTAAAAAAAAAAGCAAGAACAACAAGATAGCTAAACGGGCGAGTTGGTGATACGCAAAAAACAGCGCGAACAAACGGGGACGAAAGGAAGAATACACAGGAACGAGCGCTGACTCTATACTAAAGTTTAATCATGGCAAAGTCTAATAATATGGCAAAGAAAGCAAGATTGCGTGCCAGCAAACCATCCCTGCTCCTGCGTGACTGTGAGGTTGCATATCTGGACATCACATAGCAACACATACGTTCTGGTTTTGGTGTTCTTTGTTTTCTGTTTCCCTTTTATAAGCGTGTTTCCTGTGATTAAACTTTAGTTGAGAGTCAGCGCTTGTTCCTGTGTGTTCTTCGTCTCGTCCCCGTTTGTTCGCGCTGTTTTTTGCATAAGGCAAGAACAACACTGAACACGTGCAAAACACTCAAACCATAATATACCTGTTGTTCGACAGGACGTAATCACTGAGAAGTGATTCCTCGTCGCTCGTGCTACTATTTACGTTTGTCAAGGACGCGTCTGTCTGCAGTGAAGGTGAAGTTGACCGAAAACGTAACCACGTGACCACACTATATTACATATCAACAGTGGGCGCGTAGCTCCTAACTGATACCTATGCTTTCGATCCGCTATACGTGCCAGTATAGCGTCCATCTAAGTGGGACCCCCACCCTCCGAGACCACCTGTTGCACACAAAATTTGGGGGCCTGTTTGCAGTAGAATGTTCGAAGGGGTGTCAAATAACTTGCCGTGCTCCTGAGAATAAAATTCCTATTTACGATGAGGCCCAAAATATGTGTAGGATTCGAAACGACAACCGCCCCCAAACCGTGCATTCCGAGGACCTTCAGACAGCCATGACGGCCGAACCGTTTGTCGCAGGGGGCCCGGATGGTGCCAAGCGATTCGTCGCATTGTGGTGCACACGTTTGTAAATTTGTTAACTGACAGAACGGGGAAATATGCCGCATACAGCGAAGGTGCCTGTAAACCGCAACAGTAGTGCGAAATCCATTGGGCAGATGGCACTGCTTTTGTCTTAGAAAGGATGTTTGGAGTTGCTTTTCTCATGCTGGAGGTCTTCTCCACGTTTGCTGAGCACACCGATGTAAACATTTTAACATCCCGTTGCTAACGCTCTTAAGTCGAACACTGATGCGGTGTTGGCGGATAATTTTTTTGCTCTTTCTAACCCATCCATCCCACAGCTCATTTCATCTTTTACGCGACAGCATACACAGCTCGTTCGGTTGTAAGACCGTCTGACCTACCACGTGTTGTACCACGTGATCGGAAGTGTGGGCGGAGCCAACGCGCGCCGCCAAATTTTCAAGTTTGAAACGAAGCATGGTGGGAATCAGACGAATTGCACAAATTCTCTCGTTCAGATGATTAAGTGATCGATGAGGTATTGATACATGTTTTATTTGTGATCCATAAGTGTCTGGTAAGTGATCGATAGGCAATTGATAAGTGATCGATAAAGAATTCATAAGTGATGGATAAGGAATAATACATGGTTGCCAACGAATGGTAATGATCGATAAGTAATTGATAAGTGATCGATAAGTGATCAAGAAGTGATCGATTAGTGATCGATAATTTATCGATAAAAGATCGATAAGTAATGATAACTGATCCTTGAGTGATCTACAAGAATTGGTAAGTGATCGATAAGTCTTCTATAAGGAATTGTTAAGTGATCGATGCGTGTTAATGGTCAATTGTGTGTGTGATATCAAATAAATGTGTGCCGAAAAAGTTACCAGTGAGTTTGAGGGTGTTGAGGGAGTAACATGCTGAGGAGGCGTCAATACTTTCGCATTAGACACTTTTAGTTCGCCATACGCAGTGAGCCAACGTTTTTAGAACGTTGCAGTGAGCTGCGTACGCAGCGGCTCTGCGGGCAACGTATGCGCATGCGCAGAATTCTACATATCTCGTAGCGCCTTGCGGGCGTACGCACGCTACAAACCATAGTGCGCACGGTACGGGCACGTTACGGGATGCGTTGACTAGATAGCGGCGCTCTGCTCGCCCGCTTCGGAATAAATACATGTCGCCGCTGGATTCTTCGACGCGATAGCTCACTCAAATGGCAGCGGTTCATTTTTATTTTCCACACTATCACCCACACGTAGAGGTATGAGCGATAACAAGCCCCTGTTTTTCAGATAATTTGGCGATTTTCAAGCTCTTCGGCCTAACTATATGCAGTGTGTTTTCCTCGTAGCAACGACACCTGACGAAGCAGTTCTCTAGCTTATAGTCAGTTGTTATATTTTCTTCTATTTGCATAGTTTTTCTTCTTGGAACGAAAAAGGCTCGCAATGCACCCACCCTCGTTATCAGTAATTACGGATAAAATTTTCTTCAACCCAGCGTTGATGTGCTTTGAGGTCTTGTCACTAGACGGCGCTACCGTTTACACGTGCTACTGAGGGACGCTACGGCACGGCCAACTAAAAGTGTCCTGTTTACACTATTTACACTGTACGCAACGCATTAAGCGATGCGTACTTAAGCTTACTGCGTGGGCCGACTAAAAGTGTCTATTACTCCAATGCGGGTTGCCGCAGTGCCCTCACTCGACTTACCTAGAACACTTGCACGCATCACAATCGGCTTACTTAGAACGCCAGCGCCTGTCGCACTCGACTTACCTAGAACGCCGGCACGCTTCGCACTCGACTTAGAACGCCATCACGCGTCGCACTGGGCTTACATGAATGCCAGCAGATGTCGCACTCGGCTTACCTAGAACGCCGGCACGCTTCGTACTCGACTTAGAACGCCATCACGCGTCGCACTGGGCTTACATGAATGCCAGCAGATGTCGCACTCGGCTTACCTAGAACGCCGGCACGATTCGTACTCGACTTAGAACGCCATCACGCGTCGCACTGGGCTTACATGAATGCCAGCAGATGTCGCACTCGGCTTACCTAGAACGCCGGCACGCTTCGTACTCGACTTAGAACGCCGTCGCGCGTCGCACTGGGCTTACATGAATGCCAGCAGATGTCGCACTCGGCTTACCTAGAACGCCGGCACGCTTCGTACTCGACTTAGAACGCCATCACGCGTCGCACTGGGCTTACATGAATGCCAGCAGATGTCGCACTCGGCTTACCTAGAACGCCGGCACGCTTCGTACTCGACTTAGAACGCCATCACGCGTCGCACTGGGCTTACATGAATGCCAGCAGATGTCGCACTCGGCTTACCTAGAACGCCGGCACGCTTCGTACTCGACTTAGAACGCCATCACGCGTCGCACTGGGCTTACATGAATGCCAGCAGATGTCGCACTCGGCTTACCTAGAACGCCGGCACGATTCGTACTCGACTTAGAACGCCATCACGCGTCGCACTGGGCTTACATGAATGCCAGCAGATGTCGCACTCGGCTTACCTAGAACGCCGGCACGCTTCGTACTCGACTTAGAACGCCATCGCGCGTCGCACTGGGCTTACATGAATGCCAGCAGATGTCGCACTCGGCTTACCTAGAACGCCGGCACGCTTCGTACTCGACTTAGAACGCCATCACGCGTCGCACTGGGCTTACATGAATGCCAGCAGATGTCGCACTCGGCTTACCTAGAACGCCGGCACGCTTCGTACTCGACTTAGAACGCCATCACGCGTCGCACTGGGCTTACATGAATGCCAGCAGATGTCGCACTCGGCTTACCTAGAACGCCGGCACGCTTCGTACTCGACTTAGAACGCCATCACGCGTCGCACTGGGCTTACATGAATGCCAGCAGATGTCGCACTCGGCTTACCTAGAATGCCGGCACGCTTCGTACTCGACTTAGAACGCCATCACGCGTCGCACTGGGCTTACATGAATGCCAGCAGATGTCGCACTCGGCTTGCCTAGAACGCCGGCACGCGTCGCGCTCGACTTACTTAGAATGCCGTCACGCGTCGCACTGGGCTTACTTAGAATGCTAGCACTTGTCGCCCTCGACTTACCTAGAACACCAGCCCGCGTCCCACTGGGATTAGAACGCCAGCACGTGTCACACTCGATTTACTTAGAACGCCAGTGGACTACCGGACTAGGCGGCCCACCCACATGTTCTGAGAACATTGAAGAAATAAAGATGTTTGTAATCATCATTACTTAGAACGCCAGCACCAGTCCCATTGGGCTTACTTAGAACGCCAGCACATGTCGCACTAGACTTAAATAGAACGCCAGCACGCGTCGCACTGGGCTTAGAATCTCAGCACCTGTCCCACTCGACTTGCATAGAACGCCGGCACGTGTCGCACTGGGCTTAGTTAGAACGCCTGCACGTGTCGCACTCCACTTACCTAGAACGCCAGCACGAGTCGCATTGGGCTTACTTAGAAAGCCAGCACGTGTCACACTAGGCTTAATTAGAACACCAGCACGTGTCGCACTGGGCTTACTTAGAACGCCAGCACACGTCGAACTGAGCTTACTTCGAATGCCAGCACCTGTCGCACTCGACTTACCTAGAACACCAGCACTCGTCCCACTGAGATTAGAACGCCAGCACGTGTCACACTCGGTTTACTTAGAACGCCAGCACGAGTCGCATTGGGCTTACTAGAACGCCAGCACGTGTCGCACTAGGCTTAAATAGAACGCTAGCACGCGTCGCACTGGGCTTACTTAGAATGACCGCACCTCTCCCATTCGACTTACCTAGAACGCCGGCATGCGTCGCACTCGGCTTACTTAGAACGCCATCACGCGTTGAATGGAGCTTACTTAGAATGCCAGCACCTGTCGCACTCGGCTTACCTAGAACACCGGCACCTGTCGCACTCGACTTACCTAGAACGCCAGCACGCGTCCCACTGGGATTAGAACGCCAGCACATGTCACACTCGATTTACTTAGAACGCCAGCACGAGTCGCATTGGGCTTACTTAGAACGCCAGCACATGTCACACTCGATTTACTTAGAACGCCAGCACGAGTCGCATTGGGCTTACTTAGAACTCCGGGACGTGTCGCACTAGGCTTAAATAGAACGCCAGCACGCGTCGCACTGGGCTTAGTTAGAACGCCAGCTCGTGTCGCACTCCACTTACCTAGAACGCCAGCACGAGTCGCACTGGGCTTACTTAGAACGCCAGCACGTGTGGCACTGGGCTTAGAACGCCAGCACGTGTCGCACTCGACTTACCTAGAACGCCAGCACGTGTCACACTCGACTTATCTAGAACGCCAGCACGCGTCGCACTGGGCTTACTTAGAACGCCAGCACGTGTCGCACTCGGCTTACCTAGAACGCAAGCACGTGTCACACTCGACTTACCTAGAACGCCAGCACACGTCGCACTGGGCTTAGTTAGAACGCCAGCTCGTGTCGCACTCCACTTACCTAAAACGCCAGCACGAGTCGCACTGGGCTTACTTAGAACGCCAGCACGTGTGGCACTGGGCTTAGAACGCCAGCACGTGTCGCACTCGACTTACCTAGAACGCCAGCACGTGTCACACTCGACTTATCTAGAACGCCAGCACGCGTCGCACTGGGCTTACTTAGAATGCCAGCACGTGTCGCACTCGGCTTACCTAGAACGCAAGCACGTGTCACACTCGACTTACCTAGAACGCCAGCACACGTCGCACTGGGCTTAGTTAGAACGCCAGCTCGTGTCGCACTCCACTTACCTAAAACGCCAGCACGAGTCGCACTGGGGTTACTTAGAACGCCAGCACGTGTCGCACTCGACTTACCTAGAATGCCAGCACGTGTCACACTCGACTTATCTAGAACGCCAGCACGCGTCGCACTGGGCTTACTTAGAACGCCAGCACGTGTCGCACTCGGCTTACCTAGAACGCAAGCACGTGTCACACTCGACTTACCTAGAACGCCAGCACACGTCGCACTGGGCTTAGTTAGAACGCCAGCTCGTGTCGCACTCCACTTACCTAAAACGCCAGCACGAGTCGCACTGGGCTTACTTAGAACGCCAGCACGTGTGGCACTGGGCTTAGAACGCCAGCACGTGTCGCACTCGACTTACCTAGAACGCCAGCACGTGTCACACTCGACTTATCTAGAACGCCAGCACGCGTCGCACTGGGCTTACTTAGAACGCCAGCACGTGTCGCACTCGGCTTACCTAGAAAGTCTGCGCGCGTCGCACTTGGCTTACTTTGAACGCCAGCAAGTGTCGCGCTCGGCTTACCTAGAATGCAACCACGCGTCACATTCGTCTTACCTAGAACGCAAAAAAGCAACTTCTAGTGAGGAGGCGTCATTGCCTTCGCATTACTGCAATGCGGTTACCGCAGTGCTCTCGAATTTTACTAGGCCGATTTACTTTGCAACCCATTCACTTTTCCTCCATCCGCGATACACTAGGGGAGCAGGTGAGGCTTTCTTCTATCAGCCTCTGTGTGCGGTTCGAATTGAAGAACAAGTTCCTGAGGATTATGGTCGCTGAAATGCCAGAGTGGTCTAATGATATTGAGTTCACTGTCGTAAAAGCGTACCGTCTCATTCATAAAATTTCAATGAAATTTTTTTCCATGCTTCGTCACAATTGAAAGGAAACTTACATTAAACTAGCATTGGGCGTATTTTAGAATACGCATGTGGAACCTGGAATTCGTAGGAAAAACTTCACAGATAAACCCGAACGAGTCCGGAAAGAAGCTCTAAAAGAACACTAAGATCGAATTTTCTTCACAGTGTCTGCACGGATAAAAAAGGAGTCGAGAAAACACGTACTATTCAAGCAGGTGGCGCTTACGCTCTTAGCTTACGCAATAAGGTAGCACTCATGTGAGGACCATTGCAGGATAGGAATGGTTAAAGAAAAAAGAAACAGAAGTTTCAGGCACCGACAGTACACCATCACAAAGTAACGGTCGAAGTATAAACAGGGAAACAGCAATGAATTACAAAAACGTGTCAAATCACTGATGGAGATGCGAGAAATAACAAGATCACGATCAATTTTGGTTCTCTCGTTGCCCATAGCCTAATTACAAAAAACGTTCAAACTCTTTCGCATTTAGTGTTCCTACAGCGCAGTCCAGAAGACCATTCTACTAGTTACTACGAGAAAGGAAGCATCAGTTTTGGAAGTCATCTACGCGTTTTTTAGTAGTGGTTCCAACGTATTTTAAAGGAGGAAGAATGTGTTGCTTTGTTGATGTTTATGTGATTCCTGTGTATCGCGAAAAACAAATTCATTTGTTTTTTTTTCTCATCGTGTTTCTAACAGTTCCAGATTGGAACATTTCAGCATGTCTGATACAAAATCGCACTTCTCGTATTACCCGAACAAAGAACCGCACTGTGGTTCTCTGAATTTTTAAGCATGAAATGCTTTTAGCTCCCGTTGTCGGCAGTGTGGTGACGTCACGCCGAGACGGAGAGCCAACATCCGGGCACTGAAACGAGAGCATCCGGGCACCGTACGAGATTTAACGAGACTCTCTGGGACAGAGGGCCGCGCTTGCGCGCAGTCCCCAAGGATGGCGCTACGGTCCCACACTCACGCATGTAAAATACCGGCCTCTGGGCCTTCAGCTCCTGAAGATTTTATTTATTTATTTATCATCATACCCACAGCGCCATTTGCTGGCATTACAGTGGGGGGGTAGAAGAAAAAGTACACAAATGCCACCGCGTGCAGGTGGTTACAAAAAAAAAAAAGATAACAATGAGATAGAAAGAACACGGAATTATTATACACAAAAAATGTCACAGCATGGAAGAAAATGAATCATTTGATAATATGGACACTACTTCCTCAGGCAGCTTGTTCCATTCCGAAACCGTTTTGGGGAAAAAAGACATTTTAAAAAGGTCAGTCCGGCACCTGTATTCTTTAACTTTAAGTGAATGATCTCTACGTAAAGACACGTAATCAGGGTTGGCTATATATTTGGTTCTGTCTATTCCAGTTCTAGAATGAAATATATTATGAAATAATTTTAAACGCAGTACTTTCCTACGTTTTTGAAGTGAGTCCCAACCCAAATATTTTTTCGCGCTCGTTACACTAAAATATCGCCCATAGTTATTGAAAACAAAACGAACAGCCAAATTCTGAACTCTTTCTAGCTTTTGAACGTCAAGCAAGGTTTTCGGATCCCAGACTGTGCAAGCATACTCAAGTATGCTTCTAACGTTTGTATTATACAGCAGTTCTTTAGTCTTTAAAGGGAAAAGTTTAGCGTTACGTCGCAGGAAACCTAAAACACGACAGGCTTTGGCAGTAACGAAATGCACGTGACGATGCCAAGACATTGAACTTGTTAAATATACACCAAGATATTTAAATTCCAACACTGAAAGCAGTCTGCTATTATTTATGTTATAAGTGAAAATATGGGGAACCTTCTTTTTAGTGAAACACATATGTACAGATTTTTGTAAGTTAATATGCATTCCCCAGTTCTCACACCACTGGGCCACTTTACACAAATCCTGTTGTAATGCATCGCAGTCACTTTGATCGTTAATAATTCTATACAATACACAATCGTCCGCAAAAAGACGCATGTATGAAGAAATACCTGAAAAGATGTCATTCATGTAAATTATGAACAGTAATGGGCCCAAGACGGACCCCTGAGGCACCCCTGATGTTACAGCCACCTCATGCGATTGTTTCCCGTTGACAACAACACATTGACGCCTAACGCTCAAATATTCCTTTATCCACCTAATAACGTTCTCATTTATGTTGTACCAGTATAATTTTTGTATTAATAAGGCATTCCCCCTTTGGCAGGCAGTTGAATACACGCTCGCGGAGTATACATTGCTCCATTCTGCAGATACGTTCTTTTTAGGCCTGCGTCTCGTCGTGTCCGCGTACGCTTCTGCATCGTCCTGCATTTCAATGCCGCCACCGTCACAGCTGTTTAAGCCGAGGAATGGAGCCTGATGAAAGGAGAGGTAGGAAGCATCTTGCGGAAAGCGATCGCTTTGCGAGTGATACGCCACAGCAGAAGACTGATCGCCCCTGCCCACAACGCCATTATTATGCGGCCGCTCCCGAAATCGACAAGGCCGCCACGGTTCGCGGCTGCCTACCTAAGCCCGCTCGATTGCAGGCTATCGCTTCAACGCAACAAGAAGAGTGTGGTGTGGTGTGTTGAACACTAGACCCATTTCAAGACTGACTAGCACCATCTACAACCAATGTGTTATGCCCGTAAACATTCCATGCTTACTTTGCTCTCGGTTGCGGGAGAGGCAGAGATTTTTTTCGAGTTTATCTCGTGTAGGAGTAACAATGTTAACTCAGAGCTTACCAGTCTCGTATTAATGTGTTCAAATGTCCTTTTTCTTTCAGTAAAAAATGTGATGGCTGTGCCTGATCTCGGAAATATTTTTGAAAATCTTATTCATTGCTGAATTTTTATTTCTTTTTAAGATTATTACCCATTTACTCATGTACCTATACTACTTTATGCACTGTTTGACATGCATTGCTGTGATGTGCTTCACTGTGATGTGATTTAGATACTTTTTGTTTCTCTATCACTGCTTATAGGTCTATTTGTTCCTACAGAAACTGATGTATTCAAGTGATTTACAGCATATTTTGTATCATTGTATGACCCCCCCCCCCCCCCCCCCCCTCTGTAATAATGCCTTACTGAAAATCCGCCAAATTGCGACCCGTAATTCTTCCCAAAAGCCTTTCGTTTCAGTTCGCTGTGGGGTGTCTGAATCTAGTATCGCTGGTTTTGCATTGTGAAAACTAACCACTCTGCAACAGAAAGCAGGCACGTGCAAAGCGAGCTCTAGTTTATGATTGTGCTTGAGAAATTAGACTTTGACAGAAGCTTTCATACTATTATTAATATTCCCTGTCTTGCCCTTTGCAGCAGTGTCATGCGGTGAGCATTTTTTCTTCGGTCTTGACGGCATTGGACATCTCGAGGGACATCTCGAGGACTGTGCTTCACGGTCCAAATGTCTGACTTGAAACACTACAGCCACAATCGAGTTTTTTCATATTGCATCAGTTTCATTTTTAGCCCGTTTTATTTCCACAGCCACTTCTGTCCCAATACCCTGTCCTCAAAAAATAGTACCATATCAACGATTTCGAGTGGGCTGGCAGAAAACTTTACTAATTCTTTTATTAATGGCTTCCTTCCTGCTTCCTTTCTTTATTCAATTCAAGCTTCCTTGATGTGCATTTGTGGACTCAGTAACATTTAACAAAATTTTCATTTTTGTTTTCTCTAAGTAAGCGAGAACACTCTAGGCTTTATATTAGTAGCCATGAAAAGCCTGCGATTAACGAGCCTGCTGCTATTAACGACCACATACTTATATATTTTGTTGTGGAGTTGTGAATCGGCATTTGATGTACAGTCAGGCCGGAATGAAACGCGAACACGCATATGTCATACATTTCTGCTTTGCAGCGAGATATTCCTTTACAACCTATTTTCGATTATGCATTTCAGTAGGCCCTTTACCCAGACACATGAATCAGGCTAGTTGTACACTTCAGCTGAAAGTAGGCAGGTAAAATATTTGGTTTTCTTCTCATGCTCTGTTCGCGTTTTATTCCGGCCTGACTGTACAAAGAAAGACCCCCCTGATGTATTCTTTAAGGGTGTCGATTTCGAAACATTGCAGGTATTTCGAGCACTACAGAGTGGTACGAGGTATTACCATGATCCTCATCTGATGGCGCGCGCATGAGTGTTTCCGCTGTTTTGTTGCGAACATAGACGATATTTTCCGCACTAGCAGTTAACAAATCAAAACATGCGCTAGAACCAGCGATAACACGCAGCCTAATAAAAGTGATGAAAGAAAAGGGCGGGATTTAGCAATTTTTTTTAATAGCCGGGATTCGACTGTATTTAATACTTAATAAAATGCAGAACCCACTTGAATAAAACAAGAACCTTTCAGACACGCATTATGTTCTACTATCGAAAAAGTTCTCGAAATTTTTTTGTGCGTATTTCCAGCCCCAAAGATGAAAAAAAAAACGTATTATTGACTCAGAAACTTTAGGAACTCACGCACGGCAGACACTTCCACACTTACAAAATTTCAGTTTCATTTGTCAAACACCGAAGACCGAAGAACCTTCCGTAACGGAAATTCAGCACAGTGTCCATCAGTAACATACTTCACCGTGTGAGAGAATAAAAATGTTACAGCACCAGACAGCACTTCCTAGGCGCACAATAGAACATTGCGACGTCCGTCTTTACTTCTTAGACCGCCGTGGGGGCTGAGTAGCTATGGTGCTCGGCTGCTGACCCGAAAGACGCGCGTTCGATCCCAGCCGCGTGGCGGTCGAATTATGATGGAGGCGAAATGCTAGAGGCCTGTGTACTGTGCAAGTCAGTGCACGTTAACGAACCCCAAGTGGTGGAAATTTCCGGAACCCTTCAATACGGCGTCCCTCATAGCCTGAGTCGCTCTGGGACGTTAAACCTCTATAAACTATCTTTATTTCTTGTATTCGAAAAGTGATAACTTTTTCTTGTCACGAAATTTCCCTGCCATTCCGTCTAACAGGAATTTTAAATCCTGCCGGCACCACTAACTTCGTTAAAACGGCTTTAGACGCATCGAAAAAATGTGAAATTTTGCGTGAACAACCACACTCTGTGCGCCACAAAAGGATAAAAAAGGTAAACGTATTCATATTTTTTAGAATATTGCATGGTATTGTAGATACAAACATATTTTGAAGAAATTATATATCGTAGTGTCTGCCAGTAAGGCATCCTTAGAGGCCTAAAATCGATAAAGAAACTTGGCCGAGAGAAAAGATGGCAGATAAATTAATGAATATTGCACAAGAATTGTCGATGGCTCGTATAACCATGTTCCAACCAGATCCAGTGTCCGAATCACTATTTCTTCCTCCAACTGATCAGTGTGGCGTACTGAATTTATTTACGAAGCTCAAGAAAGGCTAATGTGAGGATATTAATGGCAGCTGCCAGCCTCTCTAGTTACTGGTCTAATCATCCGATGTTTTAACTAATGTACATAACCTAGATTTAACCACTGTTATATTAATTTCATTTCAGTATCAAGAATGCGAAATTTACGGTGTTGTACAGAAGGGGTAACAAAGATATCATTGGAAACTGCTGGCCACAATCCACCTTGCCGTTATTCTCCAAACCGCTGGAGAAATTGGCTTTTATTTCGGCCGTCATAGGGTAATTAAGCCATCACATTATGGGTTTAGGTATGCTTTCTCTTCAGATACTGCCCAACAGTATCAGAAAGAATTAAAATTGCGTATTATATAGACGACAAACTGACACTACAACACCTCATTAACTTTTCAAAAGCATTCTCCACAATAAATCACTATTATTCATTTTAATTCTCGCAGTTTACCAAGGCATTACGATGACTTAGTAAATTTTTTAACGCTCGTTGATCACGCCTTTTCAATCATTTGTCTTTCTGAGACATGGCTGTCATCCGACGATGATAGGCTGTTTGCTCTTCCTGGCTATCACAATGAATACTATCACAGGTCAGCTGATCGACACGGAGGATCTGCTATCTTTATTTCTAACGCTATATCATACAAACGCCGTCACGACATCGCGTTTCAAACAGAAAAGTGCGAATCAGTATGGTTAGAATTTGACAAAGCAATTTTTGCTTCACACAGAAACACTGTCATTGGTAGTATCTATCGCTCACCATCCGCGTCTTACGAGCACTTTTGCCACGAACTAGAAGTCATCCTCCAAATTCTAAATCGTGAAAACAAGAACATTGTAATCGTAGGTGACATTAATATTGACATAACTGACATTTCTGACAGCTCTTGTTCTGTATACACAAACTGCTTTCTCGGCCATGGTTTGGAGTCACTATTGGCGTCACCAACGCGCATTGCTCATCGAGGCTCTAGCACCCTCATTGATCATATATTATCTAATGTCATTACGCCTCAAACCGCAGGAGTCATCAACTTTGATATCACGGACCATTATCCCACTTTCCTGTTAATTGAATGCCCTAATAACACGCCCCCCAGAAAACGCTATAAGCAAACATTTGATAGAAACCGGTTTGTTGCGATAGTGGCTGAGACTAACTGGGATAGCATACTACAAGAAACATGCGCCAATAAAGCGTTCAGTAAATTTTCTGCGAAGCTCAAAGAAATAATTAGCTCATGCACATCAGTAACTCCCATCACTCATTGGTATTCAGTTCCCCGGAATCCATGGATAACCAAAAGCCTTCTAAGCTGTATAAATAAAAAAAATAACCTTCTCAAAAAGGTTAGAAAGCAGCCATTTAACGTGCACCTAAAACAGCGCTATCAAAAATACTCGGATACTCTCTCCGCAGC